>NW_024424119.1:57321952-57333108 GCF_017311325.1 Ursus maritimus
GGGGGGGGGGGGTTCTGGTCGCAGCCTCTCCCTCCTACCCGGAGCTGGGCTCCGTCTCACTTAGATAAGGCAGAATAAAGGAACAAGATGAATGGCCCGCCGAGCCATTACTGGTGCTGAATGCTGACTGACAGTGATTCATTTGGAAAGTTTCTCTCCTGGGGAGAAAGCCCTTCTTGGGGAGAGGGAGGGAGGGTGGTGGGCACCGACAGAGGCCGGGCGGGGCCTGCGGGGCAAGCCGGACGAGCAGGGGCACCTGCCTCCACCCCGGAGGCCGGTTCTCTGCGCCCAGACACGGTCCTGGGAACCGGTGCGACTTCCGACGGGGAGTTCGGTGCTTTGAGATGCAGGGGAGGCTGGGCGGGAGTCTCAGTAGCAGGTGGAGAGGGAGGCAGCAGGGGTGGAGAGAGAAGAGCAGGGGGAGCGAGGAGAGGGACCCCACATCACAGGGACAGGGCAGACACCAAGGGATTGGCCTCCAAGGGCAAGCCCACCCCTCCAGTCCGGCTTTCCCGGACCCACCACCACTCTGTTCCCCTGCAAAGCGCTCCTTGGATGCCTCCAATCTTGCTAAAGCATTTAGTAAGCACCTTCTGTGTGCAGACACGGGGCCGGTCAGGTAGAGGTGAGAGGGAAGAGGCCCAGGTGCTGATGTCCTGTGTGACCCAGAGCCAGCGACTCCACCTCTCTGAGCCCTAGCATCCTGGGTCGTCGAGTGTGAGGCTCCAAGGGGCCCATACAAAGAAGCCCTATGCTTCGGGGCTGGGGTACAGTAAACACTCGGCCGAGTGTGGATAAGAAGGACGAGCCTGTCACTCTCATGGGGCCTTAATGCGCCACAGTCCACACCCGCCCTGCTTCCCTCCTTGACTGCACATGAGTCTCTTCAACAAAGCCAAGCAGGCCACAGGCCAGGCCTCCCTGCCCGGGGCCAGCAAGGGGCCAGCCTGAGGGCTCATTCAGTTTTCTGCACTCTGCGCCTCTCCTCCCTGGAGTCCCCCCGCCTGTCCTCCCCTTGGAGGGGCCTACGTTCCTTCTCCGTTCCTAATCAGAACCCATTCTCCAGAGAGGATCCAGCGAACTACTCAGCTCTGAGAAGTGAGTGATAAAGCCTAACGGGTTACCTACATCAATAGGAACGTAAAGTCAAAGGAATGACTCCCTAATGGTGGAATGTCAAGTTGAATACTTTTTATGACATATCAGGTAACTGAAAACCTACCATGAGAAAAAGAGAAAATACTTTTTTTTTTTTTGCAAGAGGACTTTTTTATGTTCACAAGAGCTAGAGCTATCATCCAGCAAGTTGCAAAGAGATAATCTCCAAAGTGCCATTAGCTACTCAAACACAAAACAGTGGCCCCACCGAAAATGTAAACACTGTACAAAGGGGCCACGGCTCTTCCAGATAAATCAGACCGGACTCCGAGCCGGCCCGCGAGGTTCACTTACCCAATAAGCCTC
Source organism: Ursus maritimus (assembly GCF_017311325.1). NCBI lineage: Eukaryota > Metazoa > Chordata > Mammalia > Carnivora > Ursidae > Ursus > Ursus maritimus. The sequence continues at coordinate 57,323,417 of NW_024424119.1, forward strand.
CGAGGTGGGTGCCACCCTCCCTGCATGATGAGAAGACCAAAGCTTAGGAGGGGAGCAATCTGCCCGGTCAGTCAGGCATCTGGTAAAGGGCTGAGTTACTCTGCTCACCCCCACCCGAGACAGAACCCAAAGGACCCCAAAGAGAGAATCCTGGAGACAGAAAAGGCTGGTTGGACCCAGCCCTGGTCTGCTCTGGCGTAGCGGAGCTCCGCGGACGGGCCCACAACCCCAGTCTGCAGGGAGTGGGGCGGCTGCTAGGCCAGGATCCTGGCTCCCACAGAGTCTGTGTCCGGTAAGGCCGCTCCCCATTCACAGGCACGACTTCCCGCTGTGTCCTCACGCGGCCGGAGGGGCGCAGGAGCCTCTGGGGTCCCTTCCTGCAGCTCCACCTCACGACCTCCTCCCCTCCCAAGGGCGACCTAACACCTTCACCTCGGGCGGGGGTGGGTTTCCACCTATGACTTTGGGGGGGACACACACCCAGCCTACAGCGGCCCCACACCCTGCTGGCAGAGACTGAGCCCATGAGACAGAGAACTTGCCAGCGCGTTGGAAAGGCTGGATGCCACTCAGCTGCCTGCCCACCGCCGGCCCTCGCTGGCTGAGCCCCCCAGCCCTGGCCCGCCACCACCCCACGCGCGCGCCGCGATGCTCCCCTCCCCAACCTCCTTCCGAAGGGCTCAGCGAACTCTCATTTCCCTGCTTCACTGGCACCATCTTCCGAAGTGACTGAGATTCTAACACCATTAAGCATGATTTAATTTGCTTTTCCTAATGATTTGCCCACAGTATTAGGACATCTCTCCTTTTCCACTTGAAAGACATCTGAGGGTGATTTCCACCAGTTAAATGAATAGGGAAACCATTAGAAACGTTAGAGAAATCGGTGCCTCCAGGTCAGCTACAAACTATTTTTACCCAGAGGAGGACCGCGGTCCTCGCTGCGGCAGAAAGACAAAACGGGGCAGAAGGCCTGAGTGTCATCGTCTCGGTCCTGCGTTTGCAAGCGCCTCTGTCTTCCATCGAGCCCACGCCCAGCCGTGGCCCCCCTACCTCCGTGACCAGGAAGCATCCAGCCACCCAGGCCTGCGGCACCCGTGGGAGACACTTCTGTGCACTCACGAGCCGGGGCCACGCGGGTCCTCCACACACGCGTCTCGCTCGCACCTCGGGTCCCCACGGGGCTGAGGTCATTTCCATTCCCGTTTTGTCGATGACTGAGGCCAGCAAGGTGACGTAGCATGACCAAGCTCCCCCAAGACGGGCCTGTGTGACGCCAGCCCATTCTCAGCCCCCAGAATCCACAAGCAACAGCCGTGCTCTCGAATCGTCTCCACCCCTTGACTTTCTCTTCCCTCCCCTGGTCACCGGCCTGCCCGCAGCTCCCATGGTTTACGGCTGCGCTCTCCACAGCCGCCTCCTCGCCGGCCTCCCTTGCTGCCCCGTCTCTGCATTTCCAACGCTCCCCCGCTGCCCACTGGAGGGTAAAACCAGCCCTGTGCCGGCTCCGGAACCTTCCGTGGGAGGAGCACGTGGCCGCCCTTCCCGAGCTCTCACGGCCAACTGCGCGGCAGGTACTCATGAGAAACGGAGGCCACTGGAAGCAAAGCAACTCCCAGGCCCCCCGACCTGCGCAGCTGGGCAAGGGGACCCGCAGGCACCACGGAGCTGCCTTCTGTGACCTGCCCCAAAGCCACACAGCCCGGGGTGGGGCTTCCGGAATACCAGGCACCCCGACTCCCGGCCCAGGGCCTCCTTGTCCCCAGTGGCCAGGAGGGCGGGCCGACTGCCCTGCCTTTCTAACCCCCAGGACAGAGAGTGCCGCTCACTGAGGAAAGGCGCCAGGACACTGGATTTTTCTTGAACATTCCTCCCATCCTGGGAGGGAGAAAGGGCACTCAGCCATTTTTGCCACCAGCTAAAATATTTCAGTCTCAGATCAAGAAGGAATGCAAGCCGGAAACAGCACAGAGCTCCGCGCCAGATGGATGCGGTCTGTCTCAGGGAGGCAAGACAAACAGGGCGCTCCTGGCAACCCCGCACAGAGAGGTGCAAGGCCCCGCCCGCCCTCCCTCTGAGCCCAGAGCCGGCTCCTGCCAGCTTCAGACCCTGGACGCCAAAGGGCCCCAGTGTGGGCCCACCCTCGGGCCAGGCGAGGCACTCCCATGTGAGGACCCTAGCCAGGAGCCAGGCTCCCCTAATGGTGCACGAGTGCCCCCCGATATTCAAATGCAGCAGCTCACACGGGTGAGGGGGTTTTCTATGGAGGCTGCAGCCTCGTCTGGTCGTTCTGAAAGGCTGGACTTGGGCCTCCCCTCAGGTGGGGCCTGGGCTCCCGGGGCCAGAAGAGAAAGGCCAGGCTCTGTTTCGGACCCACTAGAGGGCCACGCAGCAGGCCCGTGTCCCCATCGGCACACCGAGGGTTCAGCCAGAAGACTGCTGAGGGCCACTGTTGCAGGCGCAGGCCTCCTGCCACGGGGACCATTCCTCCCCAGGTGCCCGCCCTCTCAGCGCCCTGGCTGACCCTCCCAGGACCCCATGACACAGAGGAGCCTTGGGTTGGCCTGGGGCTGGGGCTGCTGTCATCGTCTGAGCTCCCTCTGCTGCCTCCGCACACCTACCACCCTGCCACGGTGCCCAGTGATGACCGGCTGTGGCCTCCACACTGAGAGGGCCCTACACGGGGTCCTGAAGGTCACGGTCCCCGCTGTCTCCAAGGATCCTGCACACACCCGAAACGAATACACCCAGCTCCTAACTTCCTGCCTGCCCCCCTCCTGGCCGGCTGCCGCACCCCCCATGTGGGGCACTGCTACCAAGTAGGGATCAGAAACTCTAACTGGAGATGTAACTCATAATTAGCCTTTGATTAATTAAAAATGGGAAAAGTAATTACTTAATAAATGTCGTTTGCTTCATTTATTTCAAATATCATAATATTTGAAAACGTACAATCCTAAGAGGAGAGGAGAGATATTCAAAAGTGTCCTTGGAGGGCAAAGCCAGCCACATGGACCCAGCAGGTCCCCTGACGACCTTGGCCCTCAGCCTCCAAACTCCCACATGCGGGAGCGACCGCCCCCACCCCACCAGACAGCAGACAACACAGGAGCAGAGGCTGTGGGCTCGGTCCCATTCAGCACTCTGTCCCCTGCATCTGGCCCAGCTGGACACTCCCTCGGTGGTTGTAGGAGGAAGGGAGGGAGGGAAGAGGAAGGGGGTGGCCGCTGAATGTCTAGAAAGAGAGCTGAGTCTCGCTCTACGGCCACTAGCCTCTGGGTCTCAAGCCCAGATACAGCAGGACCCACGTCCTGACCGCTGCCTGCCAGAGCTCAGCCCTGAGCTCAGCCCTTCTCGGTGGTGACATGGAGGATGCACGGTGCCTCCAGTCTAAAGAGACCCAGGAGTGCTCGCCTTCCCTGCCCCGACCTGCACTGCACAGAGCAGGAGACCAGGCTCAAAGGTGTCCACACCCTCCATGCCACGCACAGCGGGTAGCCAGGGGCCACCGAGGTGGTGCCACCAAAGCTGCGGTCACAGCCACGTCACTCCCAGGAGGGCCCCATGACGGTCACCATGCTTACAAGGCTGTGACAGCCCCAGGCCAGGGACACACATTCCCAGGACAGCTGGGGACAGTCCCAGTCCTGGCTGGACCAACGTGAGGGGCCTGGCCTTGCCCTCACGCACCAGGCCTTCTTGTCTGTGGACTCAGCCGAGTCCGCCCGTGTTCACGTTCTCCTTGCACGTCCGCGGAGCCTCCCCATCGCCACAGTTACCAGCCGTCCCTGAAGCAGCAGCCTTCCTATCGGCCACCAGCGACCCTAGTGCATCTGGGAGCGGCCCCTCAGCATCCCGGGGGCCACCCCGGGGAGCGGACTCTGACGTCAGAGCTGGCCCCACCGCGTTGTCCCGAACTCCTCCCACTCCACGTGCTCCGTGTGAAGCCAGGAGGCAGCCCCGGACCTGGGCAGGCACAAGCAATAAGCCGATGACTGATACAAATCTCCACGGAGCCCGTCCGCCGAGATGTTCATTCTTCATGGAAATTAAGCCATGAGCACCGGACGTGAGAGCTGTTCTAACAACGTCTGCACTTAGCAGTCAACCTGAGTGCTTCTGGCACTGGCGGGTAGAGTGGCCGGGGATGGTGCCTCTCTGGTCCCAACCAGACAGCCCACAAGGACCAAAGGAGCTCCAGATGCCATGAGTCCCGGGGCCCCGGGGCTCCTTCTCCGTCCAGGGCTGGTGAGGGGCCTGGGCACCCTTAGGTCTCAGTTCACTGCAGCCACGGGAACCTTCTCCCCCTGTTCCTGGGAGGTGCCGGGGCAGCCCCCCCACCCACTATACTGGCTGAGCTGGGGGAGAAGAACACCCCCCCGGTCATCTCTCTTTCCTTGGCTCTGGCAAAGCTGTGACCCCAGAACCGTCTCCCTGCCTGGGCTCACACACTTGGGAAAGGGGGCGCAGAGGTACCCAGTGGACCAAGCGCCCCAAGCGGGGATGGTGCTGGGGATGGGTGACGTCTAAGGATGGGGATCTTGAGGCAGGTGAGGCGGAGTCTGACCGGGCAGACTCTTCTCGGACACACCAGCAGATGTGGTCGCTCGGTGGACGCTTCTCTTCCTGCCCTGCGGCCGGGCACTTCTGTTCCCTGACTTCAAAACAAACCCTGCCCTCCCTCTAATACATGCTCAAACACCTCTACAAAGGGTGCCGGGACGGCCCGGTGCCGGGGACAGTCCAGTGCCGGGGACAGTCTTTTCCAAAAATGGTGCTGGGACATCCGGACGTCCACATACGAAACACAGGACAGGTGGACACCGACCTCCACCACGTATGAAAATTAACTCGAGACAGATGAAAGACCCAAATGTAAGATCTAAAACTATAAAGCTCTCAGAAGTAAATGTAGGAAGGGGCTCCTGGCGGGCTCCATCAGCAAAGCAAAAATGCTCAAAATGATCGATTTTATGTGACGTCCATTTTATCACAATAAAATTTTTTTTAAAGAATTAAAGTCAGAGCACACGGGTGGCTCCGTCAGCGAAGTGTCTGCCTTCGGCTCAGGTCATGATCTCAGGGTCCTGGGATCGAGCCCCACATCAGGCTCCCTGTGCTCCCTGCTCAGCAGGGAGTCTGCTTCTCCCTTTCCCTCTGCCTCTGTGCTTGCCCCCCCAATATAAGAATAATATATTTTTTAAAAATACAGATTTAAAAAATAAGGAAAAAAAGAAAGTAAGTCAAAAAGGACCACCCAGGATACACAGCCCCGGGCGCCGGCCCAAACTCCCGAATCTGTGAATAGGGCAGAGGGGTGGGGAGCCTGCACGCGGCACCCTTTTGGGGATCGGGGAGGGGGTAAAGCTTCCGGAACCACCATGGGGCCTCTCCCCGAACACGATCCTGGCCGCACTCCTTACAATTCAGGGGAGGTGCCCCCCAATCCCAGACCCGACCCTGCTGCTGGTGCGTGGTCCCTGACAGCTGCAGAGCCCTCCTTGCCTTCGCGAGAACCAATACTGCCCGAGAAGCCCTCCCAGGGTGCCAAGAAACGTGCCTTGTCACGATTAAAACTTATTTCCATTTTGCTACTTTTTCCCGGCCTCCTTCTTAGTCCCGCTCTGCATTTTTGCTGCAAACATCAGATTGTCAGGCTTCAACAGAAACAATGTCTTGGGGCACTGGGGAGAAACAATTAGCCAATTAATATTTAATGAACTGCGGACAGACAAAAAAGGCACGCATGAGTCACAGCAGGCTGAGCTGAGAAACACTCGCTCTCAGCCGCTTGGGTGGGGCGGTCGGGTAAAGCCAGACACAGAAGAGAGAATGACACAGATCCGCGCGGCTTGCCCGACACCCACGGGGACAACAGGCGCGCCCGGGACGACCACCACCAAGGGGTCATCCAGGCTACAGTCCGCTCACAGATGGGGAAACGGAGCCCCAGAGAGGCACGCAGCCACTGCCCTTGTGCGGCAAGGCCTGGGCGCACCCTCCAGGCCCATCACCTCCCACCGGGCTTCTCTCACGTATGACTGCTGCCGCCACACGCACCCTGAGTCCAGGGCCCCCAAGTCCTCTCTCCCTAGAAGTGAACTGTGAGCAAGAAGGGTGTCAACAGTCTCGGTCGGACCTCAGCCAAGGCCCTGCTCGGGGACCTCTCGGGCCGGGTGCAGGCACCACCACCTCCCCGGGACCCCGCCCAGGGGTTTGCAGGCACCTTCCCAAGGGCCCAGAGGCCCCTGGCTTCACACACAAGACCTGACCACCCCACACTGGGGGCAGGCCCAGACCTCGCAGCAGGGCTCGCCACACCTGTTAACTGCAGGAGTCCACACTGAAACTGAAACGCACCCTCCCACTCCCTCCCACTCCCTCCGCCACACGTAGGCTGTGTCGGGAAACGGCTCACGTCTGCAAGGGAGCAAAGAAACCACTCCCACCCCAGTTAGCAAACAGCGGCTCAGCATCCAAAGCGCCTCTTCGACTCTGCACAGGTGTGTGCACGCATGTGTGTGTGTTACGTGTGTGCATACAGGGAGCGCACACGTGTGTGTGCATGTGTGCGTCTAGCTGCCCAGGTCTCCGGAAAGCGGGTGGGCTCCTCGCGGCCGGAACGGGCAGCCTGCGGACAGTAGGACGCACTGTTTGGGGCAGAGCCTCGGAAAGCCAGTGCCACCAGCCCCGCGCGGCGCCCTGCTGGGCCTGGGGCTGCCCCCGCTCTACAGCAGTCGCATCTGAGCAAGTAATTAGTGCGCAGTGGACTCCGAGAGCAGAGCGCCTGGCCGACGACACGCAGGCAGTCACCGACGTGCCCGTGTCTGCGAGTCATCAAACGAGCGGCAGAGGCCTGCAGTGAGCGCCCAGGGCTCTGCTCTCCGCAAACGAGGGATCAAACACGAGGAGGAGACGGGCAAACGCGTGGCAGTGCAGGGCCAGGGTACAAAGATAAGGGGTGTGCGATGGATACCCTGAGGCTGCCTGCTACCTCCTTCCCGGACCAGACAGCGCCCAGGGGACCCGCTCATCGATGCAGACGCTAAACAGAGAAATCAATGATGGGGCTGACGCAGCACAAGCTGGACGACGGGGCTGGGTGAGGCTGGCGCTCGGCGGCAGGCACCACTGGCCACACCCCGCCCCCCGCCAAGGCCACCAGCCCCCTGCTCCGCGGGGGTGGGGACGAGGGCACCACCCTGAGAGCTGCGGGCTCCGAACCAGCGTGCACGGCCGCACCCTGCCAGCTCGTCCGCCGCAATTCTCAGAGGAGCGGCCGAGCTGCAACCCCATTTTACAGATGGGGAGACTATGGCCCCAAGAGGTGAGGTGACCTCTGAATCCAGCTTGGTGCCATCTGGGCCCCATTCCGTCTGAAGCTCTGAAAGCTGTCTCAACGGCTCCATTTCTACCTGGCTTCTAGGACCACTAGCAGGGCCAAGAAGCCCCAGGACAGCGGTGGGTGGGATTGCTGGGAGGAGCAGAGGGGGTGACAGCAACAGCGGGAACAGACGGGAGGTCTGGCAGAGCAAGCCGGTTCCGTCTGGTGGGCCAACTCCCCAGCAGACTGCTGGGGTGCTGTGGCGTGTGCTGACAGGCTCAGTGGGAAGACACCTGGGGAAGGACAGGGCAGCTGGGCTGGGGGCGCTACACACTGGGAAGGGGTCCCTGACGTGTGTGATGGGGCGCCACCCGGAGGGAGGTCCTGGAGGGCCACCAGATGCCCAGTCTCCCCGAGCCCTGGCGAGGCAGCTGACCCACGGAGGGCGTCAGGGCCCCTTGGAAGGTGCCCCCACACCCGTCCTGACTAGAGGCTTCCCAGGCTCCTCCTGTAAGATCCGTGTATTCATGCAAAGGCAGACTGGTGCTCCAGTGTGCTGAGGTCCATTCTAGACACCTGGGAGACGTCAGTAACAAAAGTCCCCACGGCCAGGAGGTGGACGGTGACAGGCTGTCACACGGAGAAAGGACGAGCTGCTTTGTGGCAGTGCTGTGCACAAGGGAGCCGGCAGCAAAGGGGGCGTGCCACCCCTCTCAACAGTGAGATCTGCACAGAGACCCCACAGAGGGCAGGAAGGCGGCTCTGCAGCTATGGGGAGAACGTTCTGGGCAGGGGGCGGCCTGGGGGCTAGCCTAAGAAAGGCAGTGAGTGCAGCAGGAGTGGGGAGCAGGGCCCAGGAAGGGCAGCTCCCTGCAGGCTGGGGTTTACCTATTCTGCGAGGTGGGGTGAGGACCCCCAACATCATGAGGCACCGGAAGATCACATGAGCCAGGCTGCAGGGCCAGCGCACAATCAGAAGGAGGCGCTGTCACTCGGTCATGATTATTCTCTGTGTCCTCCAGGGACCAAAATACCCATAGAAAGCCACAGAAATTCTGTGGTCTCACCAAGATCTTCTCTCCAAAATTCCCAACCAGCTTGCAAGCCGGGGCCATGGCATTCCCTGGAAGATCCAGCCAAAGCAGGCCCCCCGTGTGGCCTTCCCACGCCCCCTCCCATGCTGGGCCCTGTGTGTCCGACAGAGGGCACAACGGGAAAGAGGAAGGGTCCACATGCTGGCGGGATTTCCCACCAGCAAGCCCCGGCTGGCTCGCATGCCCAACACTCGCCCCACCCAAACGTAATCCCTTTAATGTGAGAAATACCAGGGGAGCCACCAAAGAAGGAATGACTTCCACAACCAATTTTCCAGAACCCTCAGCTCTGCTGGATGGAGCCTGCTGGGGGGCCAAGCCACTAGTAAATGCAGCCGGGACCCATGCTTCACGTCCTCGCTGAGACCGCATATGCCACGCGAGGGGCCACACTCTCTTCATCTCGTCTCTGCAGAAAGGAAAGCTCAAGGAGCCCAAGCCTTTGCGAAGTCTGGACCCCCACCCGGGTCTAGTGGACAGGAAGCCCCTCTCTCTCCGCCGATGACCTCCACCACCTTGCTCCAACAGAACCCACACGAGAGAAGGCTCCAGAAGGAAAGCACCTGGCCAGCTTCGCCTGGTGAACAGGGCTCGCTCCTTCAGTGGCTGGCCACACCCAGGGCTCCTGCAGCCCTCGAGGGTCTCCAGGGGTCCACCTGCCCACTGCCCCGCCAAGGCCTCTGCCCAGGGTCTCGCCAGGGAGCAGAGAACCCGGCCTACCCCTCCCAGCGCTCCTCCTGGGTTAAGTAAACACCTTCTGAGGTTTCGTGGGCTCCCAAATACCAGACCTCTCAGCACCTGCCCTGCTCGGCCCACTCTGCCCCAGCAGAAAGGCCAAAGGAGAAGCCCAAGGACCAGGGGGGCGGGCAGGTCTGCACACAGGAAGAACGCGGGAATCAGCCCCAGCTCTCCACAGCGGCATCCCCAAAGAGAGGGGCTTAGCCTTTCCCTTAACAACACGAGCCATGCTTCCGGTGCGTGGATCTTCCCCACAATGAAATCGCAGAGGAAAACCTCCAGCGTCATGGCTGAGAGGTGGGCCAGAGCTGGGCAGCTTCTGGAAAAGTTCTAGGGTTTCCAGTCTCTCCTTTTTTCTACAATTGATGGCACAGGAGCTAATCTGGGCCTCTCCTTGGAGGGCAAAGGCCATGCCAAGTCTTTCCTTCCCTTTTATCTCTAGCATAGTGAGTGCTTCACAAATGCATGGTAAATTAAGTGCTTAATGGCTGGTGGGGGGTAGACGGATGCGTGGCTGCTGGGGGGTAGACGGATGC
>NW_024424119.1:57333198-57389201 GCF_017311325.1 Ursus maritimus
ATGCGTGGCTGGGTGGGGGGGTAGATGGATGCGTGGTTGGGGGGGGAGGTAGATGGGCAGGTGGCTGGGTGGGTAGATGTGTGCATGGGTGTGCGAATGAGTGAGTGGGTGGACAGAGGAATGAATGAATGCACCAATGCCTTTTCGCCCCAAGGAATGACTCCAACCACACTGGAGACAGGAAGCTGAAAAGCAGTTGCTTAGAAAAATAACAATGAAACCAGGACAGGGACAGAATCTGAATGCAACAAACCTTCTTAAATGATACAAAAAAAAATAATTGGAAACGTCTAAGGCAGCCTGAGACAAACTAACCCTCTATTCCATAAGGCTCCTTTCCACTCCTGAATCCCGTGACTGGAGGCAGAAGACAACCAGCAGGAAGTGAGAAGGAAACCTGCCCCTCCGGGCCCTGGCCCTGCACACCCAGCCCGGGCAGCCTCCCGCCAGCCAGTCCCAAACCCTTCCCCCAGAGGAAGCCTCAGCATCCCCGTCCACACAGGCTCCAGCTGGTTCCGGTAGGCAGCAACCAGACCTGGCTGGAGACATCACTCCTTTTGGCCCCCTGGCCTCACCCACCCAGGAACTGAAGGGTCAATTCTGACCCCCTTGAGCGCTGTGCTCAGTATCGGGACGGCCGCTGCCTTCCTGCCGGATGGCTGGGACTCATCACTCCGGGGCCAGCAGCGGGGGGGTCAAGGGCAGGGCAGAGCGAGAGTCGCATCTTCATGGTCTGACATCAGCGAGGGCCACCGGGCCCATCTGGAACAGCCAGGCTGTGCCAACTGAGCTCCTTGAGGCCAAAAGGCAAAGCCAGGCCCGTGGGAAACCTGCATAAACATCCCTGGAGAGATAGACAGAACCTACGCCCTGTCTCCGTGCCCAGATGGAGCTCTGCGCAGCGACCTCCTCGCCAGGCCCATCGCAGGAGACAACACCTGAATAAAAGACCAGCCATGCTCCTTCCCACCAGCCTGCCAGCAGCGTGCCTGCCCGTCCACGTCTGCACCCTGCCCAGCGCCACACTCCAGGGGTGCGACAGTCCCGTGCGTCTGGGTACCAAGCAAAGCAGGCCACAGGTGCTGGGGCTTTGCTTGTGCTGTGTTCTTCCAGGGTATCCCATCCCTGGACAACAGGGGGGACTAGCCAAGCAAACAGACTTGGGACAGTGGCCCCCCACGGGGAGAGCACGACCCAGCGCCCCAAGCCTCTGCTGGCCCCCAGCTTGGAAACGCTAACCACAGGTTTACCTCAAGAAGAATCACGTGCAGGACAGGAGGAGCTCAACGAGAAGGACACTCTGCCAGATGGACGGGGAGGACAGGGCAGGAGGGCCAGGCCAGGCTCTGCTGGAGCCCCATGTGGCTCCCACGTGGCTCCCACACAGCCAACAAGAGGCCAAAGGACCAAAGAGAAGGGAAGTGAACAACAAGGGTGAGCTTCCTGGGACGTGTGCCAGGGGCTAAGCACTCCAGAAACGCAATTTCTCCTTCCTGCTCAGCAGACCTCAGAGGGCGGTATTCTTACCGCCAGTTTACAAGTACAATTTGGAGAAACTGAGTCAGTCACTTGGGCATGGCTGCTTGCTGGACTCGAACCCAGCCTGCAAGGGTCCACAGTCCACGTGCTTAGCTCTCTGGCTCTGTCTTCCAAAGGTGCAGACTTATTTTATGAGTAAAATAATAGAGAAAAAAAATCAGAGGCCACAGATTTACGAGGGTCTAGCTCCATTTTTGGCCAAACCTGGGCCAGGGGACAGCGACAAACGCCCAGCATTTCAGGAGCACCTATGGAGGGCTGGACGCCTCGCCGCCTCCCACAGCCAGGCAAACAGAGGTCAGAGGCACCGTGTCACCTGCCAAGTCATCCAGCCAGTTAGCACGGCCAGACTTTCGAGGAGCCTGACTCGAGGGTCACAACATGGAGAGCAGAGGCGGGATGGCAGCGCTCTCCCCGAGCCCTGCCCTTCCCGGAGCCGAGGGTCCTCAGTGCAGGGCATGAACCGAGGCCCCACACGCAGCTCAGCACCAGGGTCCGAGGCATCACATCACCTCCATTTCCGGCAACCCCCCACCGCGACCCCTGGTCCAGATCCACTGCCCAGATCCACTGCCCACCCCTGGCTTCCCCAGCAGAGGCCACGGGTGGCAAAGCATCGCCGATGCCCACCACAGTGCGATGTGGGCAGACCGGAGGCCAGCTCCAGCAGCGGCCTCCACGCCGCCCCTCTGCATGCAGCGGGGACATCACCCTGGAGCCAAGCCGCCTCACTGGAACCTCTGATGAGCACAAGGGGCACCCCTTGCAAACCGCGTGGCCACATGGTTGGTGGGTTGTATCACGAGAGTTTGATCTAAATTTATGTATGTCCTACGTACATCATCGCATTCGGCCATAGCAAATCAAAACCGAAATGGAATTACAGCCTGGCTCACCTGCGTTTTAACCGCCGGCCGAGAAATGCACTTGGCCAGGCTGTATCCTGTCTTTTCCTCTACGCGGTTACTGTAAATCGCAGTTGCGTGCATGACTATATACGTGCATGTGTGTGTGCATTCCCCAGTGCGCATGTGTAAGCGTGAGCAGTATACGTGCACGAGTGTGTGTGCGCACAAGTGAAGAGAACATGCTTGCGTGCATGCGTGCTGGAGGCCCCTTCCCGGAGTCCAGAGTCCAGGTCCCTCCCCTGCCCAGGGCACTGCCGTGCACAAGGAGAACAGGAGAGGAGTTCCAATCCCTTTGAAAGCAGCCCCGGGGAACTGAGAAGCCCACCGACCAGAAAGGACAGCAGCATGACCCCATCCCACCCTCGGTGCTCCTGCCCCAGCACACGCGCCCCAGGGCGCAGGGAAGCACGGAGGCCTGGAGCCCCAGGCGGGGTCACCGCCGCAGCAGGGACGTGAGTGAGCCCTTCCAGGGGGAGCAGAAACCACTAAGAAGTGGTGATCATACGAGGATGGGCTCCTGAGGGGGTCCCTGAATCTCCTTCCTAGCGAATTCCAGAACTCGGGGGCAGTACCATCACACCAGGTGGCTTATGGAAAAGTCCTGGCTACTGACGGTAATCCTAGCACCTCAAGGGAAGTCTCCTCTTGGAACAGACTTCTCAGCACTTGTAACAGCAAATACAGAAATCCCTCTGCATTTCATAGATCATGCATTCATAGCACATTTCCTCAAACACCCAGTCCCCGATAATGCTTCTCAGATAAATTAGGCAATAAATATCTTCTGATATTTCCCATCAGCAGGTGGAAACTGGCTCCTCAGGCTGTCCGGGAAGCAGCAGTCTAGCCGAGCCTGTGCCAGCAGCATGGGGGGGCGGGGGCCCACGGTGCGGGGAGAGCGCACAGAGACTGGGGACCCCCTGGATTACAGGCAGCCCAGACCAGCTCTTCCCTCAAGCCCTCAGCCTCCATCCGTCAGAAGGTATCATGGTCCCCATCCCAGCCATGTACAAGAAGCAACCTGGGACCACCTGTGACGTCTCATGTCACTATGAAGGCAGGCTCACCTCGAAGCCAGCTCATAGATGAGCTGAACCACCACCCCACCCCCCGCCCCGGCAGCCTGCAGACTTTGGAACTGCCCCACCTCGGGTCCCTTGGCCAGACCCAGCAGACCTTCTGCAGGCCAGCTGCCAAGTGACACTACTGAGAACTTGGGGAGACTTCTGAGTTGTTTGCCACGGACCTAGGGGATCACCTCCAGGGAACCTGGGGCTTCAGGTCATCACCCTCCACCTAACACGCTTGGAGCCAGAGACCGCTCTGCTTCCTTCCGGTGTCACCGCCACAGCGCCTTTCACACGCACCACGATAAACACCACACCTGCAGCATCTCAGCCCCTCCCCCCCAGGAGCTGGCACCTGCCCATCTTCCCGTCAAGAACTGGAGATTTGGGGCAGCAAGTGCCCCAGCTCTGTCCACGTCCACACCCTGCTTTCCCTCCACCCTCCTGGATTCTCGATGCCTGATCTCACCCTGAGAGTCATGAGAGGCGGAGGGGCCATCCCGCCACCCTCGGCCCCCAATGCGCCCTCCTGTCTGTAACACAGCCCAGCCTGCACGTGTGGGACACAGGGGTGGAAAGGCCCACGCAGCGCCGTGTTGGAGGGGCCAGGCCTGTCCCTTCCCTCCCCCCTGCACCGAGCCAACACTCGGCCACCACGCCCGGACACTGGAGAAGAGACCACTCACCTTCCCAAAGTCTCGGACATCGAAGAGGTCAAAGGGGTCAAACAGCTCGCTGTTTCTCAGTCCAAATTTATCGTGGCAGACTTTAAGGAAGGTACGGATGTTCTTCAAGCACAGGAACTAGAGAAGAGAAGAGAGGAACACTGAGAGCCTGCAGGGTCTGTAGTAAGAGTGGCCGTCACCGCAGCAAACTCGGGCTTCCAGGTGCCGGCACAGACGCACACTCCTGCCCTGGGAAGCCTCACCCCCACCGGCCCGCTGGTCCAGACACCACCAGCGCCCCCGCTCACCTTGGCCCCTCATGACCCGTTGCCCCACACCCCTGCCCAGAGGATCCAGCGTGGACAATCAGGACTGGAAATACGCTGGTCTTGAGCCAGCAAAAACAGAGCACGCACACACACACGTGTGTGCACACTCCCATGCACAGACTGGCCCCCGAGGAAGCCGTCCCATCTGTGCGGGACCCCGGAACGGCACACACCAGTCACAGCAGGAGGCTAGGGGACACACCGGGGCCAGAGTTCCCAGACGCACATCCGGGGCGTCTCCTCCACCCGGCAACCCCATGTCTGAGCTCCCACCCACAGTGTGCTTGGTGAAGCAGCTGCGGCAGGAGGTTTGGGGCTGGGGGCTGAACGGGATCACGGGCTGCAGTCCCCGTGGAGAAGGAGCTGACAAAGAAGGCATGGGGGCAGCAGGCCAGGCGGCCCGGAGAGCAGGAGTTGGAGCGGCTCCAGACCCAGGTTCGAATCCTGTCCACTGAGTCCCACTTGCAGGACCAGGGACAGCGGCTTCGGCTCCTGAGGGCTGGCTTTTCAACCAGACATGTCTCCTGGGGTGTGTACCCTGACGGCATGGTGAGCACTTGGGTGTGGGGGCGGTCGGCCCACCCAGTCCAGTTGGCAAGGGCGTCCCCGAGGCAAGGACAGCAGCATGCGTGGCTGCGGGCCCCAGAACTGAGCACTCATCCTCGCGAACAGCTATCCTGAAAGGGCCGAGGGCCGGACAGCAAGAGAACTAGCCTGTGCACCTCCCACCGGACATGCAGACGCAGGGACAGACGCAGGGACAGACAGTGACAAGGACAGGCCGAAGTCAGAAGCTACGGCCAGCCAGGCATAAAACAAGCGGCATCTCACCCGCCCGTGTACCCCCCGTGGCCATGCCCACCCCCCACCCCGGAGCTGGGCTGGGCTTCTCCTCCCGCCCAGGCCAGGACCAGTCCCCGATCACAGCCGACGCGGACTCACCGATTTTGTGTGCACACCATGTTTCCTGAACTTGCAAGAGCAAACCGCAGACGCGACCCCATCCCCCCCAAAATCTGAGCGCTCCTAAGAACAAGGACTCCCCCTCCCACAATCAGAGCAACATGGATCCCACACGTCCTCGTCTACAGACGGTACTTCCTCACGTTTCCTCAACAAAGGACAACCATGACGTCCTGAGAGCAAAGAACGTTCCGGCCCCAGGTCCAATGATGTTTCTTGTCATGTCTCTCATCTCCGTGAGCCTGCAAACGTATGCCCCCACAGAACTTTCTGGAAGGATGGATGTGTTCTGTGCACCTGCTGTCCAGCAGGGGTGCCATGAGACCCATGTGCCCACTGAGCACTGGAGATGAAGCTAGTCCGACGGAAACACTACATTGACAATTTTATTTTAATTAATTTAAATGGAATAGTTACGGCCACTGGTTTTGGCTTCAAACGCTACACAGTCTTGTCCTCCGAGACCTGAAGATTCTGAAGCATATGGATGTGAAAGGACAGACACCGAAGGAGCCCACTTACACGGGGCTAAGCTCCCAGAGACGGGCAGAACGGTGGTGCCGGCGGGGGCGGCTGGGCAGTGTCTCCTGGGGACGGCTTCCATTTGGGACAGTGAACGAGTTCTAGATGTGACGGTACACGTATTAAAAATGCTTAAAATGGTAAATTTTGGGGGCTCCTGGGTGGTGCCGTCGGTTAAGCGGCCAACTCTTGACATCAGTTCAGGTCACGATCTCAGGGTGGTGGCATCGAGCCCCGTGTCGGGCTCCATGCTCAGCGGGGAGTCTGCTTGGGATTCTCTCTCCTCTCTCTGCCCCTCCACCCAAAATAAGGTAAATCTTGTGTATCCTGATTTTTCTGCTATAAAACAAAAATTTAACTAAAAAAAAGAAAGACGGAGAAAGAGACCCAAGAGGAAGGCCACGTGCTGGTGGGGACAGAGATCCAGGGGCACTCCCGTGCACTGATGAAGGCCAGCGATGGCCAGCAAACCACTGGAAGCAGGAAGGGGCCCCGAGAAAGAGCCTGGCACACACCTTGACCAAGCTTCTAGCCTCCAGAGCCGTGAGGATACGCTCCCTCTGCTTGAAGCCCCCTAGTCTGCGGGCCAGAAACAGGCCGCCCCAGCCCGCACCCCCCGGGGCCCTGCTGGTCTCAGACCCTCCCGCCCGCCCTGCAGCCTCGGCCTGGCTCCCCTGCTGTCTGAGCATCGCCCGGCTCCAATTTCCACTAAGCATCCACGTTATGTCCTCCTAGGCCTCCCATTTTTAGAGTTAATTACACAGCTCCTAACCATAATAGCAGCTGGCGAGGCCAGGCTTCCTTTCGGGGCTCAGGACAGGCCGGCGCCCCTTGCCCTGCGGGCACAGTGTCTGCCTGCCTGGCCCCTCCCCGCAGCAGCCGCGTGGGCCCCAACCTTCCAGGACGGAGCCCCACGCAGCTCGTGGCCCACGGAAGGCTGGCCCCGGGAAAACTGAGGCACACAGACAGGTTCAGACCCTGGGAGAGGGACATGGCAGAACAGGGCCCCACGGCGAAAGGAGGCAGCGTCCTTCACGGAGAGCTTCCCGAGCGCCCGGCCAGCTCCGCTGCTCGGCCACCGATGCCTCTACTCCCCACCCTCCAATCATTCACCCCATCTCTCAGAAGAGGAAACGGAAGCTCCCAAGCAGAAGGAGGCGGAGCCAAGACTGGAACCGACATCTGCCGCGGAGCAGTGAAGGTCCTTCGAGAGGACGGGTGTCTGTGCGTCCCAGGCACTCCGACTGTCCACTACACTTAGCACCAGTGTCCCTTGCCCTCTCACAGGTGGCCTGCTCCGAATGATAAGAAACACGGTCACTCCGCCCACCCCACTATCGTACAATTAGGTGAGTGGCCGGACGCAGAGAGGGGCAGAGCAAGGAACGGCCGGCCCTGTGTCCGGACTCCTGGTCCCTTCCTCTTCCCACTCAGTGGGGGCAGCGGGCCTGCTGTTTCTGCTGCTCGTGTCCACTCGCCTGACCACCGGCCTCTCCCTCCCCCCCCACCCCTGGGTGCAGGAGGGCATGGGGCTGAGGCCTGGCCAGTCAGAGGCTCACGGTCCCTCGCTCACAGCAGGGACGGCTTCAGACTCTGGGAAAGAGACTCCCGAGGGCAAGATGGGGAGAGCACGCCGTGGGCACATCCCAGCCACAGGCTGAGTGACGGCAGGTGAGGGAGGGTCCAGACAGTGGCCAGTGCCAGGTCGGAAGCTGCCCATCCTTGTCCTGGGGCCAGAGAAGGCCTGGCCGCTGGCCGTGTCCCCGTGGCCTCTTTGCTCGGCCCTCCAGGCCCTCTCTGAGCAGCAGCCATAGCTTTACTGGCATCTGGAGACGAACACTCAGCCCCAGAAGTCCCGCTAAGTGGCCACAATAAGGGTCTGTCCCCGGAAAACTGGCCCCCAGACAAGGGACAAGCAGCCCAGAGCTGAGTAGGCCCCTGCTGTGTTTGTTTGGGCACTGCCCGCCCGCTGCTCCCCCAGCCCCAGCCCACGGGGAGGGCCCTGGCCACTGTGCCAAGAGGCGGCCGCCCGTGCAGTGGACTCCTGACCCCTCTGTCCCACCCACTCATCAGGCTGAAATCAGATTAGCGAGAACACACAGGCTCCGTGCCCAGCCACCCGCCACCAGCCTCGCAGGGCCTGCTGCCCGCTATCATCATCGGCCCTCAAAAGGCCCACCCCAGCACAGGGATCCCGGGCGTGAGAGGCAGAGGCAGCCCTGGGAGCCACAACCCCACATCTGAGCCACGAGGCCCCGGAGCACCATCGGGGCCGGGCTTCCTGGCCCCACACGGCCACTTTGGTGGCACCGAAACTGACTTACGATCTAGGAGACACTGCCTGCCCCACATGGAGACGTGGAGGAGACCTGGACGGCCTGGCCTCCAGGTAGGGCAGCCTTCAGACCTCCGTGTCTTCTCCCATGGCCCCTCGCGGGCGAGCTGGAATAGGAAATCGGACACCCTGTCCCCAGAACGCACATCCATCCGGCGTCCACCACACATGCCCAGGGCCAGGGGCTCTACTCTGTGCCCTCAGGACTTGCTCACGTACTCCAGTACTGAGAGGCAGGTGCAAAAGGAGAAACTGAGGCCCAGCGAGGCGAAGCCCCTTGGTTAGCAGGCTTCCTACTGGGGATGCGCCGTCTGAATGAAGCATCGGTGGAGGGAGGTAACCGGGGGCCGGCTGCTTACTGCACGGCCGGCAGCACGCTCACGTGCGCTAGCACACGAACCCACCGACACCTGCAGTGGCCCTGTGAGGTGTGGAACGGGATTGCCCCATTTCACACACAGACAAAGTGAGGCTCGGAGAACTGGCGAGGAGCAGGGGAACCTCTCGGGGTGCCCCCTCACCTCCTCTTACAGGGCCTGCCCCAGGGGAGGTCCGAGGCTGCCTCGCCAGCCAGGTCAGGAGGCCAGGGGCAGGCTGCACCCCACGGCAATGCTCACTGAGGGGGGGTCCCACAGGGAAAGCCCCAGGGTGGGCTCCCTGGATCCCCCCGACCTTCCCTGGCCCCTGTGAACTGCCACTGACATGAAAAGCCACTCCCTGGGCCCCTGGCTGGCATCCCCAGCCCTCCCACGCCTGGGGTCCCAGCTCCACCTGGGGCAGGGCGGGAGGCTCAGTGGCAGACCCCAGCCCGCACGTCTGGTGGGGAGAGGCCTGTCCTCTCCACACCTGTGCCTCCATCTGCAAGACGCCGAAGGACACGCTGCCCCTGAGGGCTACGATGCTGGGCCCCGCCCTCAAGATAACTGCTTCAGAAAGCGCCAGCCGACACTGGGGCCACCCCCTCCGGACATCCTGAAGTCCGCATTCCCAGAGCATCCCGGGATGCCGTGCCCTGCAACAGCAGAGGCAGGGGGTGAGGCCCTGGGATCGGCACTCGGGGCCAACCTCCTTCCGGGCCACACCCCAGGTGGACCCAGGCCCTGCGTCCACACCTCTGCTAGCTTCTCAATACCAGCCTCACCCCTCAACGCTGCTGCCCAGAGGCGGGGGAGAGAGACGGAGGCCGGCCAAAGGACAACCCAACAAGCCACAGGGAGATGAACGGCACCCTCCCCGTGCCCCCTTCAAGAGAGACCCACGGGCGCCACAGCCCCCGCGGGAGCTGGAGGGAGACAGGGCGTACCAGCTTCCCAGCCGCCCGCACGACAGATGCCTTTACAACCTCTGCATTTCTGAGAGAGCCGGGGGCGGGGGGCCTGCGTATTCGAATTGCCACAGACACCGCGGAGAGTTCTTGAAATGTCTCAACAAGCACTTCCCCACGACACACCGCATGCGGTCCCTGCCAGAGTGACCCTGACCGCCCGGGGCCACGCCGCTGATCTGACGCTCTGACTGGCAGCTGACACGCCTTTGATCAATAAAAAATGGGGAAATGAATTAACTTCTTGTTTTATTTATACCATGCTCATTCCAAAACCTTTTAAAATGGCTTCATTATTATCTAGCAGGTGCAGCGTGCCGGAACGGATCTTTCCAATTTGGGGCCCTGGGGGTAAATAAACAGTTAGCCTGGAGGTGACAGGCTAGCCAGACACTCCGTGGATAGAAACGGAGACCATCTTCTCCCCGTGAGTCCCAGACCCCTGGGACAACGGAAGGCTCAGTATCTCGTGAATGAGGGAAAGAGGGAGGGTCTATGAAGCATGCTTGGGTGTCCCAAGGGCTGACACTCCAAAATGGCCCTGCTTTCCCCCAAGCAGCCAGGACCCATGAAGGCTTTAGAGGCATCCAGGGACTGTATGAGCCGATGTCATTGCTTGGGGGAGGTCCTCACTTCCCCAAGCACCTCTTCCAGAAACAAGAAGGCAGGTGGAATCTGGGGTTGGCATGACCACTTCCTCCTGCAACGTCATACCACCCACGGGCCCCTCTGCACCAGCCGTTACGCTCCACCCACACACCGTGCCATCAACTCGGGGGATGCGGGTCGTTTATCACCCACTTCAGAGAGGACCCTGCGGCTCGGGCGGTCGGACCGGGGACTGGACTCCACAGCCCGGGTGGTCAGCATCAACACCGAGGGGCTTCCCAGGCCGGCACAGGGCCGATGCCACCGTGACCGGTCGCACACCGCGCGCTGGGGGCACTGCACTGCTCAGGCAGGGAACGCGCAGGCCCGGCTGGGGCTCATTGGCACAGTGTCGGGGGCTGGATTCCGTCTGCACCGTTGGGCAGGAGCTCTTCCCGCACGCTGGCCACTTCCTCGGCTGCACGCGCACTGGGAGCCGCGGCGCCCGCGGGCTCATGGATGAACACGGGCCGCCTTTGCGCAGGGCCAGGCTCCCCCTGGGAGCACAGGGTGGAGCTGCCTTTGTGCCACGGCCGTCTGCGGAGGCCAGCCTCGCCCCAGGTCAAGGGCAGGCCGTGTCCAGCATGGCAGCCCCGCACCCACCACACGCGGGGCAGCCTGACCCACAGCACTACGTCTGTCACCGAACAGAGACAGAAAGGATGTGAGGCCACAATGTCTTTCGCTTCACCGCATGGCGGGCGCCCAGCGTTTCAAGTCTCTCACGCTCAGATGCGCTAAAACATCGTCAGGCGGCTTTTCCACTCTGCCCAGCAACAGACAGCCGAGGGCCATGCCGCACACCGCACTGAGCCCTGCGGGTTCATCGCTGTCTGGCTCGCTTCTCAACATGGTTCACGAGCTGTCACGTAGTCCCATTTTGCGGTGGAAACATGGCGGGAGGACTGCCCACTCCAACAGGTGGCCAGGGGAGGGTCCGGGCCTAACCCAGGTGCTCTGGTCCAGCCCTGGGGTGGGGGCAGGGGGCTTCACTCCTGGCTTTTGTCAGGGCTGATTCCTGCACACGCCTGGCTTTGGGGACCTCTGGCTCCCAGCAAGCACCAGCACAAACCAAGCCCCGAAACCCAGTGCACCAGGCTCCCCGCCAACTGCCAGGCCAGTCGGTCTGTCTGCAGCCCCTGAGCTACGGCCAGCGGGCTCTGATAGGGGAGGAAGTCGAGCTCTCCAGCAGGAGGGTGCACGCGGATGGCGAGCAAGCCAAGTTGTACCAAGCTGGCGACGGCTGCAGTTGATTACTCGGTCCTAACCTTAAAGTACTTCCTCATCAGCACTTGGGGGAAAATCACCAAGGAAAGCCATCCTGGAAAAGTACCAGCTTGGAAGCCCGAGCAGAGCGGGTTCATTCAAGCCAGTCAGCAGACACTTAATAGGCACCTACTGTATGCCAGGCCCTGCCCTGGGGTCCCAGGCTTGAGGACATGGACAGGGAAGCAGCGGGGACTCCTGTAGAAACCACAGCTGTCCGAGAAAAGAATCCGGGATTTCTGCCCGATACCTGGATGGAAATTGTCCCCAGCAGTCCTCAAAAGACCCCCCGCTCTGCCTAATAGCCTGTGTGAGCCAGAGGGATAACGCGTGGCCCGTGTTATCGAGACTTCAAGGTCAGGGTCAAACCAAAGGTTTTCTACAAAGCCAGCCGGAAATTGCTTTTCTAGGATTTCCCTGTGCATCCAACCATGTTCCCTGAGCTGGCTTCTGAACCCCGGAGGGTTCAAATCCCACTCTCCTGCTGCCTGGCCGCTGCAGGCAGTCAAGGCTCAGAGAGATTAGCGCGGCCGCTGCCTGGCGTGGCGCCCCCGCGTCCCCCACCCCCAGCCCTGGGACCCACGGCCCCTCCTGTCTCCCCCGCAGCCCAGCGCAGACCGCTAACACCGGCTCGCAAGCCTCCTGTGACATCGCCCCTGACCCGGCTAACTCATTTTCTCCACCTCTTCTTCCTCCCAGAAAAGCAGCCTCAGAGGTCAACCTCAGAGCGAGCTCCTCTCTCCAGTGCAATCTGGGCAATCCGATTCCAGAGAGATCCAAGCAGAACACGTTCGGCTATTTTTGTTCTCCTGCTGCCTGCCGAAATTAAACGCAAATGCGTCGCTGAATGGGCAGCACACACCAGATTATGGCGCTCCCGTCTGAAACCACGGATCTCCTTATTACCCCTCCCTGCTGGGCTGCAAATATTGAGGGAAAATAAAACTGAAGTACCAGAGAGCTTCCAAAACAAGAGGGCCACAAAAAGCTTCTTCCACGCTCCGAAGCAAAGGCAGACGGCGAGGTGGGAGCCGTGTGTGCAGCCAAGTGTCAAAACCCATCCCAGGCAAGTGGCCCCACGGTCAACCCTTCCCTGGCTGGTCGGGTTGGAGGGGGGTGGGAGCGAGCACCTGGGGAAAGTCAGCGTGAGCAGAGAGGGGGTTCGGAGTGACTTCTTCCTTGGGAGAGACCCCTCCCACCAAGTCCCCAGTTACAGCCCCTGATGGGGCAGGCTGGGTGTACCCCCTGGAGAACCCCTCCTCCACTCCGGGGGATGCCCTGGGGGATGCCCACAAAGCCCCAGTCACGGGGCAGGGCCCAGACCCAATCAGGGAGCCTCACCTCCTTCCCCTCTGCGGTCCTTGTGCTCCATGAGGCCATGGCCAGAAGCCCAGCCTGGACACGGGGACCGCCACTTCACCTCTCCGTGCCTTGGTTTCCTCCCCTGTCAAACAGGGTGATACCCAGAGCAGGCACCACCAGGGGTGAGCCATGTTCCCCGCACCAGGGAGCACACTCGGGCCTTTGGGCTGACCAGCTCTACTGATGTTGACATGATCAGTGGACCACGGGCATGATCCCCATTTTACAGATGAGGAGACTGAGGCTTGAGGAAGCTATCTACCAAGTGTAGGAAGGTTGAAAGGTGACCCCAAAAAAGACATGTCCGTGTCCTGACTCCTAGAATTTAGGAATGTGATCTTATTTGGAAAAAGGATCTAAGCAGATGTAATTAAGGATCTCAGGGTGAGATCATCCTGGGTTGGGATGGCCCTAAAGCCAACAGCAAGGGTCCCTTATGAGAGACACAGCGGAGTCACAGGAAGAAGAGGAGAGGCTGTGCGAGGACGGAGCAGGGATGGGAGGGACGCCGGCCTGAGCCAAGGACACCTGGGCCACCAGGAGCTGGGAGAGGCAGGGAGGAGCCTCCCCAGAGCCTCGGGAGGAGCACAGCCCCGATAAAGCTTGACCTCAGAGTTCTGGGCTCCGGGTGGCAGAATGTTGTCGCACACCCCCACCGTGCTCATTTATCATGGCAGCCCCGGGTCACTCACCAGGCAGAGGCGGCCCTCCTGTCCCAAACCGCTCCATGACCTTAGCATGAGCATGGCACCCACAGGCCCTCAGCGAAGGTATGCAGGGTGGATGGATGGATGGATGACATGGGTTTTGATGAGACACTGAGGCAGGAGTCCTGTCGCCCACAGGTCCCCCACAGCCCCCACTCAGGTGGGAGCCCCTATATCCTACACCTGGCACACTGGTCCCCCAGCTTTAACTCAGGGCTCTGGTGGGCCCCAGACCCACCTCCCTGTCTCCTCCTTCTGAACATCACAGTGCCTGGTCTAGCTCCAGGCACCCCTGAATCGATGTGCAGGGTTCAGGCAAACCCAGCCAACTTTCAGGCAGAGAGATTTGGGTTCAAAACTGAGCCTTACCCCTGCCACACCCTCCCAGCGACCCCTGCCCCTGTGACCCAAGCTCCAGGTTGAGGGCACGTCTAAGGCCTCCAGACCCCCCATTCAGTGGCTGTCTCCATGTTGCTACAGGAGGGGGCCCAGTTCGAGGACCCCAAAATCAGGGGGCCGAAGCAGGCCTGTCGTTCCCCACCCCCAGGTGTCCGTTCCCCCGCCCAAGTCTGTGAAAGCCATCCTCTCGCCCAAGGGCTGCAGCCCAGCTGGGGGCAGCTGAGACCCCCTCTCACTTTCCCGGTACAGCCTGACCCTGCAAGCGATCTCCCACGTGCGGCAACCCCATGCCTCACAAATGGCATCTTCGAGGTCCCATCACCTTAGGGACACCAAGGGATGTGAGACGTCCTCCTCCACCGTTCCAGAAGTGCCGCAGCACGCGGACGCTCGTGGGGATGCCTCCTCGGGTGGACACACATCATCGCAAGAAGGGTCAAGCGTCCTGTTTAGTTGTCATCCCACAGCTCCCGGGGGTTCCTGAGAGCAGCTGGGAGCCACAGGGACTGCCACTTCCCCCAGACACACACACACACACACACACACACACACACACACAGCTGACATCCAGCCGTCCGTCTGTCCACCCGTCCCCACACGCACAGTCGAGGATGCTGAATCCGTTCCGTCGCCGTGGGGGCCGGGGGTGACCACCCAGCCGGCCAGCAAAGCCCCCCGAGGGGTGGCGTCCATGCAGCACCCAACCTGGGGAGAGGCCTTTTCGGGCTGCCTCTCGCTCTGCAGGGGCCACGAGGCCTTGCAAGAACCACCTCTCATGCTAACGGATGTTCTCAAGGACCCCAAGTGCCCAGAGCACGAGCAGCACCGAGGAGGAGCTCAGTGAAGCCGGATGGTGACCCCAGAGGGCTACAGGGGAAGGGGGGACTGGTCCCCTGTGTGGGAATGGGAGGTCGGGCTGTAGCGACAGCTGACAGCTTACTGGGCCCCCCTCCCTCAGTTACTCCACAGCTACGGTGAGCGGGACGTGCTCCGTGTGGGGTGCACGAGGGGGCGTGTGAACCTGTGCGTGTGTGTACCGAGCATGTCTGTGTCGTGATGAGTAAAGCTCAGCACAAGCACGTCTGCAAGTGGACAAGGGCTCAGGGAAATGTATTTTGAAGTCCAACCAGGTGGAGAATAAGAGGTACACACGTTCTTCTGTGTTTCAATGCTCTTCATTTTCATAAGGCCACCGTCCGCGTGCCATAAATGCCAGCTGAGCTCGGTGAGAAGAGAGGACGGCACTGCTCAAGAACCCAGGAGGCTCCGCCAGCCCCGGAGTGGGGAGCCAGGGACACCTCCCAGGCTCGGTCTGCAGGGAAGCTGCTGGCTCCCAGGGTGGGGGAGGAGCGGAGGCCCCGCTTCTCTGAATATCCGCCCATGGGGTCTCAACCTGTCAGGAGCCCCGGCCCCTTCAGGGGCTTCACTCAATCGAATATTCATCCACACCCCAAATGTCCCCATGTCATTTATGGCCCAGGCAGTAGGGAACCCACAGGGAGCCATCCCTCCATGAAGAAGCCAGGGAGAGGGTCCCGCTCCTGATGCCAAGGCTGGGCGCCCCGCCACCACTCCCCAGTGTCCCTCACACGAGGGACGCCCTTTACGTGTGAAATCTCAGCTGTGCCTTCTGAAGTCACTTCTCTCCCGATTTCTGTTCCCACACCGTTGCCTCCCCACGGGCCCCCCACGGGCTCAGAGGGGCTGGCCATGACCTCAGGTGGGAACTGCAGCCTCTGCTCTCCATCCGGGGAAAATGCGTATGGGAACTCTCCCAAATCAGGACCTCGGGGAAAATGTACATGGGAACTCTCCTGAATCAGGACCTCATCTCCCCTGCCCCACCTTGGTCCCCCTGACAGCCAGCAAGGGCAGAAGAACATGGGGCACACGCACCTCCATTTGGCACACAGCTTGCTGGGGACCGTGGACAAGTCTCTGCCTCCCTCAAAGCCTTGGCTTCCCCATTTGGTGAGCCTGACTGCAGTCCCTGGGGCTCAGGGGTATAGACCTCCGGGGGGGGGGGTTTCCTGCAGCTTCGACACGGGTGTGAATGAGACCCCCCACACACACCTGCTAGGAGGTGTGCTTCCAAGCACATGGAAGGCACGTGCGGGCAAGAACGCCTGCGCAAAGCGGTAACAGCGGCTCCTGAAAACATTAACAACAGAATTACCGTGTGACCCAGCCATTCCACCTCCGGTATTTATCCGAAGGGCTGGAGCAAAGGGTGTGCACAGCCGTGTTCACAGCAGCCAGAGGAGGAAGCAGCCCACCCATCAATGGACAACAAAACGTGGTCCAGCCACACCGTGAAGCATTACTCAGCCTTAAAAAGGAAAAAGACCCTGACACCTGCCACGACGTGGACAGGCCTGGAGCATGTGATGCTGAGCCAAAACAGCCAGAGGACGGGGTGCTGCAGGATCCGCTCCCACAGGCCCCGGGAAAGTCAAATCCGCAGAAACAGAAAGTAGAGCGGTGGAGGCCGGGGCTGGAGGGAGGGGCGCGCAGGGGTCGCTCAGCGGGTGCACTTCCAGATTTGCGAGGTGAACGAGTCCCGGACACGGACGGAGGGACGGCTGCACCTCCGCCTGAACGCACCCAACGCCGCTCGACGGTGCCCTTGAAAGCACCCAAGACTGAACTTCCAGCTCGTAGTTCACGATAAAAAACTGGATGGCGCACCAGGACCCCCGCCCGGCCGCGGTTCACTCACTGCATCTTGGGCCCCGGCGCGATCCCTCCCTGCCCCCAGCCCCACAGGAGGGTCTCCGGATATCTCAGGAGCCGCAAAACCAGCCTCCGATGGACAGTGGGGGGTCTGGGGGGCCTCAGAGTCACAGGGACACAGGCCTGCCTGGAGCGGGAGTCCGGGAACTATCCTGAATTGTCTCTTCTTTTCCTTTTTCCAACAACTGAGCATTACTTTTAGGATTTCTTAAAAAGCCATCTCCACTCTGGGCTGGCTTTGGGAGAAGTGCATCTTGTGAACGTATCAAAAGCCCAGCCGGGCGGCCAGCACAGCACATTTCTGAGAACACGGACTTCCCTCCTTTCCTCCACTGGAGAAGCTGCACTTTCTGGAAATTCCAGCCGCTCCAGCGCCAGCCCCAGGGCAGAGCACCGAGGGGGCATGGGGAGCAGGGAGCGGGGGCTCCATTGTCTGCCAGGAGCAGCTGGGCGCTCTCCCCTGAACTGGGGTCAGGAATGTTCGCAGCTGCAGACTCACCCTCCGCCCCCAATGGGGCGGGAGCCAAGCTGGGGGGGGGCTGCAGGGGGGCCTGGGGGCAGGGGCGGGCATGCCCCCAGCTGTCCCCACACGGGAAAGCTGAGCCAGAGCTGGCGTTTCAGCTGCAGGCAGCCAAGCTCCAGCCGCGGCCCACCTGCTCAGGGTGCCCGGGGAGGATGGACAGCAGACGTGGCGGCTCACCTTCCCACGGCACCCAGGGCCCCGGAGCCTTTCTGCGCTGGGATAACGGGCACCAGCCACCTCACCAAGTGGGGAAACTGAGGCCTCCCCTGCAGGTTCCGTCTGGTTGTAACGGAAGGAAAGCTGCCTGCGACAGCACTCCAGGGGCAAAACTTTGCTCTTTGTCTTTTCTCCCAAAATACAAACGACCTGTCCTAGATAAAGGGGGGAGGTCTGGAATAAACTAAAAGCCCATGAGCTCCAGCCCTAAAACATCACTTACCATGCAAGGGATTTTTGCCGTCCACACTCTTGATTCTGGATTTTTTGTTATTACAAAATGGACTGCTGGGAATAGTGCACAGCTCTGGGTGCTGGCATTTCCTCCCTGGCAGCATGACACCCCGCGCCGGGCGTCTGGGACTCTCCCCAGGCCGGGGCCACACGCTCCAGCGACCCCTGGCTTCTGGGCCTTCGGGGTGTTCCCACAGCTTCACCACCAGTCACACGACGGCGAACGGCCATTCCCACAACTGAGCCCAAGGCTCCACGTCCGCTACAGGGGGCGTCGTGGCAGAGTCACCGTCCCTGAGGGTCACCACCCAACAGCCTTCCGCACAGACGGGCTCCACCAAAGGAGAGCGGTGGGGCGGACCAGCGCCCCGGGAAGCCCCAGGCACGGTCCCCGACCTTCCTGTGCTCGCCCACTCATCCCTCATCCCACCATCACCCCAACGCCCGCCAGGCCCCGCGTGGTGCCGTGCACGGGGCACCCCGAAGGAGAGCACCCGCCTATGCCCACCCCCCACGGGAAGAGACGGTTGAAGCCAGGCTCCCAGGCCGGGCCTGCGAGGTGCCCGCCCACCCCGGTGTTATTTTCGAGAGAAGGGGGGCGGCCGAGGGAAGTGAGAGTGCAGTGGAGCAGCTCGGGGTGGGGAGGACTGCGCGGTCGGCCAGCTGCAGAGCCACAGGGTGGCCCGGGGCAGGCCAGGGCGCGGGGACCCGGAGGCAAGCCCCCATGGTCAGAGGCTCTGATGGAGACACACAGGGCGGAGAAGGCAAGGTGGATGCAGACACTGGTGCGGGGTCTCAAGCCACAGGAGACCTGGTGCCACTGGACGCCAGGTGGGAGGGACTGTGCCCAGGAGCCTTCAAGGTCCACGGCCCAGCCCACACCTGGATGCAGGGTCTCTCTCTGCAGAACTGTGGGAGAGTAAGCTTCTCTTGCTGTCAGGCCTCCAGCCTGTGGTGCTGTGCTGGGGCTGCCCTGGGACACCTGCGCACAGGAAGAGCTCGCGAGCCCTGGGGCCACACCTGGAGGCACCTCCTCCCCGCGGGACGCTGCTCACCGCTCCACGGTCACCGGGGACAATCACAGACACATAGCCAGCTGCGGGACACCAAACCCGCCACAGAGAGACAGGGTCTGTTCCAGCACACCATGTCGCTGCTGCTCAGGGAGGGCAGAGCGGCCCCTCCCAGGCCCAGGCTCAGCCGAGAATGTTCTGGCCCGTGGGGGATTTCATCATCTGGCCGCTAAAACGCTAACCACGAGAGACTGAGCCTTACTTCCCCGCCTCCCCGGTCCCTGGAGAGGCCTCTCCACCTCTGAGCAAAGGCCGGGGTGGCCCGGGGGCTCAGGATGTGCAGCCGCTCAGCCGGGAGGCTCACTCGGGGAGCTTCACCCCAATCCTGTCTCCACGTAGCGGCACTGCCAGCTACTTCCTCGAGCCAGGAATCAAGCACCGATGTGAGAGGAAAGGGGAAGCGAAGTGCATTCCTTTTCCTCCTCTCTAGGAGTCGGCTCACGCCCACAGTCTCAGAACAGGGAGGTGCCCCTCGGCTAGGGCGAGGCTCTTTCCTCTCTCCAGACAGCTTACTACGTGGGACCTTCTGCCAGCCCAGGCCTGGGGTGCTTTGTCAATCCGACGACAACACCCTCAGTTTAGTACGGGAGTCCGGGACCCAGCAAGAAAGCATCTCGGATTCAGAGACGGGGGCCAGATCCAGGTCCAGATTTAGGGTCCTAGACTCTGTCAAAGGGGTCCCGAACCCAAAGAGAAGGGGTCCCAGATCCAGGGCAGGGGGTGGTGGCTACAGCTCCCCCAGGGTTGCACTGAGCAGAGCCCCCCCTTGCCAGGCCAGGACGTGAAAAGTCCCAGGGCCAATACCAGCTGAGTAGGAGCAGAGCTGGGAGCACCAGGCAGGGGAGGTCATGGGGGGGTGCTTGAGCCACCCTGGAGGAGCCCAAGGAGGGGAAAGCAGGAGGCAGGTGCTCGGAGAAGGGGAGCGGTCACATGGCTGGGCACCCCAGGGCAGTTTCAAGGCTGACCGCAGATGCCTGCGCCAGGGAAGGCACAGAAGCAGCCGGTTCCGCTCCATCGCCCACACCCCCGGCAGACATCACTAATCTATCCAAGGCGAATGTGTCCCCCCTCATCGCCCACACCCCCGGCAGACATCACTAATCCACACGGACGCTGAGCAGCCGCACACAGGGCCCCTCCCTGTCCTTCTCAGGTCAGCTTTTCAGGCAGACCGGGCCCAGAACCAAATCTTGAACCCTCCATGGAGGGCTGAAGGGCAGTCTGTGCCCAAAAAGCCAAGGGCAGCAGAGGGGAAATGAGGTGCTCTAATGGAGAGTCCAGCCCCCCCCCCCGATGAGAACCAGGGTGGAAGAAGGCTGGTGTCTGGGACCCCACAGTCTGGAACCCCGTCTCTGCTCTGGCCAGACCTCAGGAGACCTGGGATGGGAGGCACCAAGGGAGGGAGTGCCCCAGCCCCTTCCCCAGGCCCCACACTCAGGCAGGGCACCAAAGCCACGTTCACTGCTGGCGGGGGGGCGGGGGGGAGTCTATGCTGGAGCAGAGCTCCAGAACTCATGGCTGGGCACAGAGAGCACTGAAGAGAAAGGAACCATCCCAGTCGCCCTCCAGGGCCCAGAGGCTGGGTGGACAGTGGCTCCGTCCCCCACACTCACCGTCCCCCAGGGTGCCTGGGCTGCCCAGGTGGGCCGCAGGTCGGGGTGGCCAGGGATGCCTGCGCAGGCCCCATCTCTCTCCAGGCGCTGGCAGGAGAGGCCTCTACCCCAACCCTGCAAGGCTCCCAGAACCATAAACCCCCCTGTCTCAATGATGATTTTATCAACAAGGAGGAAACTGAGAGGCCCGTTGGGGCTATGAGTGCTGCTGGGTCAATTAATTCCTTGAACGGTTTTCTAGAAATCGTTGTTTGTGACTTTTTTTGTCACAACTTCCATTCTTTGTTTACTGAGGACGCCCTCCCGGCTTCAAGGTCACAGTGCAGGCTGGACCCCGGGGCCAGGTGTCCCCGTACTTCCGGGCATCTTCCCATCACCTGAAGTTCTTCCTGGCGGGTTCTCGCACAGCGGGTCTGACACACCCCTCCCTGTGAGGCCCCGAGACGCACGCTGATTTCAGAGCAGTCAGAACACGAAGAAAGGATCTACTCAGCATGGGCGAAATGACGTGCACGAAAGCCACGTGGGACAGACGTGGCAGTGACAAAGCACGCTCCCAGGTGGTGAGGAAGGTGACAGCCCAGCTCCGCGGGGACGCACGACTATGCACACAGTGTCCTCCATGCGGCAAACAGACCAGTAAGCCTTCAATACGTACGTACGTGTGTCTCTGGTCTCATCCACCCCAGGGCCTGCAGAGAGGACAAATCTCGAGGGGACAGACCGTGACCCTACAGGGTCCCGGAGCAGGGGGCAGAGCCCAGATCTCCCTCAAGGGACACCGCACACAACCACTGTCCCCTTTCTCCTCACAGCTACGCACGGCCTCCCAGCGCTGGACCTGGTGGCTCTCAGACGCGGAGGAAGGGGTGAGGGGCAGGGAAGCTGTCCTGGGTCTCTGACTCCCACATGGTGTCCAACAAGGGTGCCCCATGCTCTGACCACCCGGGGCTCAGTCCTGGGGTCCGCCCCAGCCCGAGCTCAGGCCTTGAGAATGAGACGCCAGGCTGCTGGCTCACGTGCGGCCCCGGGTCACGGCAAATGCTCCTCGCTGAAAAATCGACGAGGCCGGCAAGTCGCCCGCCCCAGAGCCCGCTGCGAGGTTGTTTGCTGATTAAAGCTTTATTGAATCAATAGCAATAAAGCAGTCCCAAAGAAATCAATCGAAGGCAGAGCCCTTTTTAAGAAAAACCACTCTTTCCACAGGCAAAAACCACTTAAAAATAACCCACACGACTATTTTGGGCTTTGCGGCAGCCTTGCTGGGTCTCCGCGAAGGCCATCGTGTTACCTGGAGATGAATCGCACACGCCGGGGATCTACGCTTCCCCAGAGAGCCGGATTCCGACGCGCCGGCCCCGCGCTTCCGAGTAAGGAGAGCACCTGTTTACAACCTGAATAAATCACACACTTATGAAGGCGAAACTGCTAGCATGCTCGAAGACATCGTGATCAGGGAAGGAGAGTCTGGGATGGCATCCCACGCTAGTGGAAGACGTTTCTCGCCATGGCCCGGGGCCCTGGCCCCACAGAAGCCTGCAGAGTTTGGCCCACCGAGGCTGGGGCCAGCCCCTCACCCCCAAGTCCAGCCTGGACACTGATGTGATCAGCCACACAGAGACCGGAAAAAAAGCAGGAAACTCAAAGCCAGACAGAGAACACAACGGGGCGGGGCTGAAACGTCCCGCAACGCCGGTCAGGGCAGATTCCGGACAGACCGCGGGGAGAGCCGGGCCTTCCCCGGGCCGCTGGCCAGAGGCGGACCTTGAGCCCCAAGGGCGAATCTGGACGAGTCCCACCAGCTCCCCCACTGCCCAAGCCTGACATCAGGGCACCCTCCTCATCACCCCACATCAGGGCCACGACCGGCAGGGTCCCTGCCTCCCCCATACCGTGGAGCCTGGAGCCTGTCTCCCTTCCCCAGGCGCAGGCCTGAACAGTTTTCCTGCTGGGGTGACCGCATCCGCCTCCTCCCAGCCTCAGCCTCCCGGACTGCGGACCGTGGCCTCCAATCCAGTCCCAGCACTGCAGCCAAGCAAAACCTTCTGAAGCCAAATCCAGGACGTCGTGCTCTCTCCAACCCCCTTCTGTGACTGCCCCGCACCCCAGGCGAAGCCACCCACCCACCCACCACCCTGCCTCACCGCAGCGGTGAGGGCCATGGCTCTGGGTTCCTCCAATCACCCCCCAAGGTGACCGCTGTTTCCCTCGGTGGCCCCCCCAACTCTGAGCTCCTGGAAGAAGTTGCCGGGCCTCCCCCATCTTTCCCTTGACCTGAGGGCCAACTGATCACAGGCAGTAGGTGCTGGGGAAATGCTCCCTGGGAGCTGTAGGAAGGGCCCCCCGGTAAAAGGCCTGGGAAGAGGAGACCCAACGGGCGGCAGGGCAGGAAGGCCCCTGCCCCCAGAATCCAGCTGCCAGGAAGACCGCCACCCCTCTCACAGAAAGCGCTGTGACCCGTATGGAAACCAGTGCCTGCAGGTCACCAAAGCTCATATCACATGCAGTGGCAGGGCACAAGAGGGGGAACGACTCCCACGCTCCCGGGCCTCCGGGGAGCCACACCTGCACACATGGCAGCGCATTTCACAGGTGAGCCCCCTGGGGTGTGGGCAGGGTCCGGGGCACACGCGGCCACGTCAGCTGTGAGGCAGGTCTACGCTTAGGCCCAGCCTGGCCCCTGACCCCACCACAAGCGCCCTTCTTCTGCTGAAGGAGGGAACACGGCCAGGCCAGCCCAGGGATGAGTCCCCGGGGCCCACGCAGGCTGCAAAGCCAGGGGCTTCTCCCGAGCCCCAGCCGCGCTGAGCCACGTACATCAGCAGCTGTCCTCAGGGGCCCAGCGGGCAGGTACGAAGGCTCCGTCTGGCCTCCCGCACCCTGTCGCCAGCACGGTCCTCAGCGCCAAGCGTCCCTCCACACGCGGGGGCGGAGGGGCGGGAGTGCTGGGGCCTGTGCCTCCTGCAGCACAGACGACTGCCCGAACACTCCTGTAATCTATAGCTCTGCTCCCCTGGAGCCTCGCTGGCTAACAGATGTTCCATTTAAGCAGCTAAATTACCACAAAATACACCCAAAGAGAGGGCAGGCCGGTTTCTCCCAAGGCTTATTTGCATGAGGAGGGGGTGGTATGTGAACATTCTATCTTCTCTTTTTTGACGAAAAAAAAAATTTACTACACACACGAGTTAATAGAAAAAAGAGAGCGGTTGCCAGCACGTAAATTACTGCAGGAGGGTGTCAGAGGCACCCCACGGCTCGCACAACTCAGGAGCCCAAGGGCGCCACGAGGGACGGGATGCTGGGGCCACAGGTGCGCGGGCGGCCACAGGTTTGAGTCCCGCCCCCAGCCCCTACCTGCGAACTTGGACCAGCTTCTGTGCTCCCTGAACCTTAGACTCCGAGGCTCTCAAATGGCTGCTGACGACCCCGGGTTGTCCCCTACCAGGGTCAGGTCCATGACCGCCAAGTGCCTCCCGGACCGTGACTAATTACCACCACCTATGCATCGCCCGGCAGCCCGGGAGCGGCCCAGCCCAGGCAAAGCACAGCAGGCGACACCATCATGCCCAAGGACCGCCGGAAGGGGCTGAGCGCTCCGGCTGGATCCCCGGCCCACCACCCAGAGGCAGTGCGGACGCTGGCCTGCACGTCCCCCGGGCCACCACAGGGCAAAGCAGCAGGAAGGCTGAGGATCAGAGCTGCTGCACGGGTCCCCCAGGCCGGGGCCGTTTCCCACCCTGCAGGACACCAGCCCCGCCAGCCGGAAGCTCAGGCAGGAGGGAGGGCATGGGACGGGGACCCCAGAGCTGGTCCAGAGTGTGGCCCCTGGCAGGAACCGAACCAGCTGTTAAGCAGCCGTCTACGCCTAGACCCTGAGTACTGGCCAGGAGGCAGCCAAGGCTCCCCCCCCAAGAAGACAAGGTGGACAGAGCTCTGTGGGCAAAACCCTAGAGCTCTCAGCCACCTCCAGGACAGTGGGTGCCGGCCCCAAAACACCCCACGGGAGGCCGGTGGCATCACCCGGACTTTTCTGGGCTGCAGACGGGCACGGAGAGGGCAGCCTCTGGCCGGACAGCGCAGCAGACGGCAGACCGCACCAGGCCTCCTGACCCCAACATCCACTCGGATTCGTCCACACGTGCACCCAGGTCCAGCCGCGAGCCCAGAAATGCAGCCGTGCTTCCGAGCCCAGGCAGAGCCGAAGCCAGCGCGAGCGAGCACACGCACCATGGCCGCCTGCGGAAGGCGAGGCCGACAGCCTGATTTACTGACTCGGTCATTCAGTCCCAGACACGGCGTCTGGCCCCCGCAGCCTGCCCCGCAGCCCCCGCTGACCAGACGGTCGGGAAGCCCACGGCCCCCACACGGGACCATCGGCGGGAGCGGCAGCAGGGGGGACTCCAGGAGCGCGGCCGCCGACGTGGGGAAACCGACTCTCCCAGGGACACAGAGAAAACCCACATCCTTACTGAACCCAGCGCCACCTCCGCGGATGCTTCCCGGACACTGAGTGGCCCCAGGGCCACTGGTCTACCGCAAGGTGTCGCGAAAACGCCCCTCCTTCGCCAAGCAGCAGCAGGCCAGGGACCTGTGAGCCACAGCACAGACTCCCGCATCAGACGCAGGGCGCCTTCCCTCAAGAGAGATGACCCCCGGCCTGATCCCAGGACCGCGGACGCCTTCCTCGTTCAAGGGGGGGCTTCAGATGCCCCAGGAGCCTTCCTCCCACCCACCCATGGAGGCACCTAGACACGATGGTCCCATTTTACAGGGAGGGGCAACTGAGACCGACACCTCGTGTGCTCCCTGGACCCATCGTCCTTCACCGTAGCTCTCCTGGGCCACCCTGTCGAGGGCACTGAGTCAAGAGCCTGGAGCAGAGGCAGCCGTTCCCTGGCTCCTCATTCCTGCAGAGGGAAGTGAGTCTCGACAAGTGCCTGCCTCGGTGCCCTGAGTCCTGGAGCAGCGCGGACCCAGGGCAAGAAGGGGCCCGAGAAACGTGCCACGTGGAAGGCCACGCGGGGCTGACTCATCCCCCAAGCACACATTAGGGGCCCAAATGTGTGTGAGGTCAAAGACAATATTTAAACATATACCATTAGTATTCTGACCTTTACGTCAACCTAGTCGTGAAAGTAGCACTTGTAACATCACTAAGGGAGAGGGAGGCCACGGGCGAAGGCGTGCAGAGCCCACAAGAGTCACATGGTGGCCCTGAGGGTCCCCGCCACAGCCAGCGCGGGTTCCAGGCACTCACCTGCCACACACCTGCTCAAATCCCTCCCAGCCCCACAAGGGGGATGCTATTTTTGTGCGGTCAGAGGCACATGACAAGACTTACAATCGGCGATTCTGTCCCTTCACCGTGTCGTGCAATCACCACCATCGTCTGGATCCAGAGCTTTGTCCGAACCCCAAACACAAAGCCAGGCCCAGGTCCCTTCCCCCAGCCCACCCTCCGTGCACAAATGGAGCCACTCCATCCTCCCCAGGCCTCGCCCTCTGGGGTCTGGCCTCCCTCACCAGGCACGAGGTCCTGGGGGACTCGAGCTGAGGCTCGTTCACATTGTAACCCGGGTCAGCCAGGGCTCGTTCCTCTTAGCGGCTGGGTCAACTGCATCGTCTGGACAGACCCCACCTTTACCTGCTCCCCCACTGAGCAGAATGCTATTTTTCATCCCCATCCCACAAAGGGGGGAAGCTCGAGGGCCCACCATGGTCAGTAGCAAAGCCAGGACATCAGCCCTGAGCCCTCGCCGCCACGACTGTGCCCGGACACCTCGGGGGAGGGGGAGCCCGGGCCCCTCTGCAGCCAGGAACACAGAGGCCCAGGGTGAGCGGCCATGTGGCAAGTCCGGGGAACCCGGTCACACCCCGCTGCCCGGCCTCAAGCCTGCTTCCTTTGAGCTCTGGTGTGAAAACAAATTAAACCGAAAGGTTGGGAGTCAGTTCTCGTGTGAAGCCCATCATCTACAGAGGAAAACAGCTCCGATCTGAACAGTCTCGTCCCTCCCTGAAACGGCTGTTAGTGATGCTTGCTCCTGTCCCCGCAGCCGGATGATCTGGGGGCTGGGAGCCCAGACGCCCATCTCGGGCGTAGAGGGGTAAATTAAGAGTGGGAGCTGCTGAGGGGCAAGGTGGGAGGGTCTCAGGATGTGGCTGCCATGAGCACGTGGGACCAGAACCTTCCGCCACCCCAGGGGCCTGACACAGGGTATGAACAGACTAAAGCCTCCCTAGGTGTCCTGTGCGCCCGGGACATGTGGTGACGGCCCCAGGAACCAGACGCCTACTTGTACAGTTAAAAGCTGGGACGGTCCCTGCTCCAGCCATGACCAGTCCCCAGCGCACCTCCCCGTTCCTGGGGGGGACACTGAGGCCTCCCGGCACACAGCGGGCCACCCCCAGGTGCCAAAGTTCACAGGAGCCCTGCCACAAACCACAGCCAGCCCCCGCGGGGAAGACAAGCCAGATGTGGAGCTCTGGCGTGAGAAAGGCCAGGGCAGGTGCGGCCCTGCCTCCCTGAGCTGTCGGGACCCTGGCAGGTGGCTTAGTCCTTGCACCTCTGCAGAGGCCCCCTCTCCCTGGGACCACTGGTTGCCCCGTGCTCAGCACGGTGCCTACACCACGTACCCCCGGCAGCACCCCATGTGTAGGGGACAGCTATGACAATCAGACGAATATTCGTGCAAACTGGAAACATGTGTCCCCAGGAAAGGGAGGCGCACTCAGGGAGGAGACCAGGCAGAAGCAGGGCTGGGGCGGGGGGCAGGCAGACGCCTGGACCCCAGACCTGCCCCCCTGCACAGGGACTCCCGGTGATGCCCTCCGGCACCCACCCCGCCACCTTCTGCATCTCAGGGACGCACCTGTCATGCCACAGCAGAGCCACACACACATGGGGGTGGACTGGGAGGCAGCGTGGTGTCAAGTCCCTCTAACAGTGGAAGACAGGAGCCCCCTCCTCGCACAGATAGCAGCACGGGCTGGGGCGGGGGGGGGGGGCTCCCACTCCTGTATAACCTGGAGGCTGAAGAGCCCGGCAGACAGACGGGAGGACAGGCGGCAGGCCCTCAACGGAGACCATGTGCGCACGCTGCCTGTGAGGCCCCAAGTTCCAAACACAACAAACCAACACATGCAGTCCTGGCCTCAGGTGTACGGAGACCCGGCGCAGACAAGCAGGTGTGTGGAAGACAGTTATATTTATATAAACTCTACAGAGACAGACACACGAAGCCCACGGAACAGGGAGGCACCACCACCCCGGGTCCCGCGGGCAGTTCCAGCCCAGCCCCCTCGGCGGTCTCGCGTTTGTTACTCTTGTTTATGTTTTGGATTCAGAAACCAAGACCGTCCGAACAGCTACGGGGTGCTGGCAGAGAGCGCCCTGAGAGCACAGAGCTTTAGGGGCTCCTCCAGGCGGCCACGGGCTGGTCCCGCCCCAGCAGGAAGCTTCTCTGGCCGGAGCAGGGCTGGCCTCGTCCGGGCAGTGGGCAGGGACTCATCCCAGGAAGCTGGGGGGGGCGGCTCCCGAGCCCGGTGTCCAGGCACTGTGCAAGGGCTGCAGTGCCCACTCCCAGGCACCAGACCTCTCTCCCAGTCCTGCTGCGGGACCGCTGTCACCTCCCCAGGAAGCCCCCCGTGCAGGCCCACTTGATTCCCCCGTGTCAGAAAGTGCCATGCTGTTTCTTCATGAATCCCCCTCCAGAAGGTCAGGGACACAAAGTCAGGGGTCTCTGCCGCTCGTGCCCAATGCCCGTGAGCAGGTGACAGTGAATGGGAAGCTAGTATATGACAGAGTGAGCCGCTCCCAGCAATGGGCAGCAGGTGAAGGGGACGGGCCCAGAGCCACCCTGCCACGAGGGCAGAGCCGGCCAGCCCTGGGCCATCTGTGCGTGCAGGCACTGGGCAGCCCCCAGCCTCCCCACCCACCAGGACCGTCCAAGGGCTGTTTTGCAGGTTGGCAAGGGGCCTCAACCTCCACGTGGCTGTGTGACCTCAGGCAGCCCCCTCGGCCTTTCCAGTAACTGCCCAACCTGGTGTCTCACAGAGTCTCCCCACTAAGGCGCAGGGGAGGTGCTGGTGCTGGGCAGTCAGGGCACCAACCCTCCAGGACAGGACACGGCTGGCAGCAATGTTCTAGAAGACCTGGGG
Source organism: Ursus maritimus (assembly GCF_017311325.1). NCBI lineage: Eukaryota > Metazoa > Chordata > Mammalia > Carnivora > Ursidae > Ursus > Ursus maritimus. The sequence goes on from NW_024424119.1 coordinate 57,361,785, forward strand.
GCCTGTCTCTGCAGCAATCACCCACCCCACCCTTCAGTTACATACAGGCATCCACTTTTCAAGGCCAACTCAAGGGCCGCCTCCTCCATGAAGCCCTCCGCAGTCCCTGCCCCCAGGGATCCAAATATCTGTATCTGATAAGGACTAACTCAGCCCCAAAAGATGTGACTGTAAACCCTGCGTCTGTCCCCACCTCCCGCACCGTCCAGCATAGGAGCTTCTGGGGAAGAAGCAGCAGAGAAATGGCATGAGATCCTTCCAGCAGGCGCCCAAGGTCACCCGCAGAGGGAGGGGCAGGGCTGCGGTCCGATCCTGGGCCCTGCACTCCTTGGCCAAGGATCCTCCATCTTTCTCCGCATCACCCAGCCACCACCTGCCTCCGGGACTGAAGGGTAACTGAAGCGTGGGAGGGGCTCGGGGGCAGGCAATGACGGAGGATCCAACTCCGGGGCGCTGGCCACCTTACCCTCTCTTAACCACGGTGGCTCTGCCGCAGCCGGGCAGCCAGAGGCGAGGTGGGGCCAGCTGGCCGGGGAAGGCGGCTGCCCCAGCCAGCAGGAGCGAGCCGGTCACCCAGGCCTGGGGAGGGGCGCAGCGTTCTTGAGACTTACGGGGCCCGGTGCGAGGCAGGGACAGTGCCAGGTCTGCATTTTCCCACCAAACCCCCCCACCAGCCTGCAAGGTGGCCATGGGCACCCCCTTTGCAAAGGAGGAGACCAAGGCTCAGTCAGTCCTGTGACCCCGCCCCAGTAAGATTCCCACAGCAGCCCAGTGGCCGACGGCGGCGGACCCCCCCATTGCCATTCCAGGCAGCTCATCTCACACAGCAAATGTCCACGCCATTCCAGACGCCAGGGTCTCAGCCCCGGTGGCCCCTGCTCCTCCCCTACGAGGTGGGGCTGAGGGCAGAGCCCCCCCCCCCCCGCAACCCCTCCGTGGATGAGACCAGGTCCTGCCCCAGGGACTTAGCACAATTTCTGGCACAAGGTGGAGAAAGCTTTGTCCTTGCTGAGCACGTCCTGTTAGAGGAGCCCGCGCCAAGGGCCCTGGATACAAATGGAGACAGACGGCAAACTCTGGGAGGGTGGGGACCGGGGACCAGGGCTCCTTTACAGGCCGCAGGACAGGCCCCCAGCCCCGTAGGCAAGCCCACCGCCGGGTTTTGTACAGGCTACAAGCTAAGAAAATTTTTCCACGTTTTTAAACAGTTGGGGGGAAAAAATCAAAAGGATAATACTTCGTGACACATGAAAATGATATGAAATTCAAATTTCATTCTCCATAAAGTTTGCTGGCGCACAGCCACACTTACTCATTTACAGATCGGCCACGGCTGCCTTCACACTGGGAGGGCAGAGTTGAATGGTTACGACAGAGCCTGTCTAGCCCACAAGGCCTAAAATATTTACCGTCTGGCCCTCGACACAAGCCAAGTGCCAACCCCTGCTCTGGGAGCGGGCGCCGGTGGTCGGCTGGGGCGCTGGGGGAGAAAGGGGTGGATCCGAGGGGCAGTCAGGAGGGAGGTCCACCTGGCAAGGCCTCAGCCGTGGGGCTGCCGGACTTGGGTCTGGGCCTCTGCCTAAACCAGGACCCCACCACCAGCCCCACCCACACTGCCTGCCCCGGACATCCCACGCCTCTAAGTCACAGAGCTGCAGACACAGACCAGGGCTGGACACGGGGCCAGGAGGAAGGGGCTGGAGGGCATCATGCTGCCAACCGCCCAGGGCAGGACCCACTGCCATTCTGGGAAGGATGACAAGAGCCCCTCTCCAGGGAGGGGACACCCTTGGCCACCCTATCCTCATGTAAGAAAGAGCTCGAACGAGGCACTGGGGTGGGGGCTCCTCATGGCTACACGTCCTTGTCAGGCCCCCGGCAAAGCTGCTGCCCGCGCACTTGGCCCCAGGCTCAATAGAGCCCCCCATTCTCAGGGCCCAGATGGCCTCCCCACCAAATGCACAGCACACTTTCAGGTTCCAGCCCAGCCCACCGATGCCAGAGCCACAAACAGCCCACTGTCCACCACTGCCAAGCAGTACCTTCCCAAGACCTGGGCAGATGACACCCACAGGCCTTGCCCGCCGATTCCGCACCCAAGCCTCAGGACCCTACTCCACACAGCCCTGGGCCCCTCCCAGCCGGTCAGGCCACGGTGAAAGATGGGACCCCCGGCACATGGCCTCTGCCCCCGGGGTGCAGCTACCGCGACCCTCTCAGGGCCATAGCCCCTGCCACATGGGAAAGCCAATGCTGGGGAAACCCGCATCTCCCCACTGGCCACTATCACCCCCCTAAGGAGCCTCTTCACGAGCTTTTTGTCATCGACCTCCCACAGGAAGTCTCCGTGCCACAGAGCGACCGTGTACGTGTTTCGTACTCTACATACAGCTGAGCGTCATACACAAAAAGAACGTGGTCTCTTCACCTCCAGAGATCTGAATCCCGCCACCCAGAGCCCACATCACCCCCGCTGGGAAGGCCAGGGTGCACGAAGATGCATTACTAAAATCAATGTTATGCATTTCTTTTTACTTTAATAAGATCACCAGAAGTTTTGAAACACAGACACAACTCACGTGTTCCTATGTGGCAACCGTGATACAGATAGAAAACAAAGACGAACGTGCACACGACACATCCATCCACACCCGTGCCTGCCCACACGCACGCGCACGCACACGCACGCACACCGCCGCTCCCACCTCAGAGGGCACCTGGGAGCAGGGACAGCCGGCGGCAGTGGGCACACCAGCACCCAGATCGTGGCTTCTAAATTCCCCTCCCCGCGACGGAACCAGAGCTCCTCGGAGACACGGCTGATTCCTGAGCTGACACAAGTGCTCAGGAAATGCTGAGAACACAGGGCGCCTGAGGGGCTCAGACGGTGAAGCATCCGACTCTTGATTTCGTCTCAGGTCATGATCTCAGGGTCATAAGATCGAGCCCTACATCGGGCTCTGTGCTCAACCAGGAAGTCTGCTTGCCCCTCTCCCTCTGCTCCTCTCTCACTCTCTCACTCTCCAATAAATAAATAAAATCTTAAAAAAAAAAAAACAGAAAGAAAGAAAGAGAGAAAGAAAGAAAAAGAAAGAAGAAAGAAAGAAAGAAAGAGGAAGGAAGAAGGAAAGAAGGAAGGAAGGAAGGAAGGAAGGAAGGAAGGAAGGAAATAAATGCTGGGATCATGTCAAAAAGATGCAGAGCTGCCGGCCTGAAGCATCCCCACAGGCTGAACCCGAGACAATGTGAGCGTAGAAATAAATGACAGTAACAGATTCTAATCCGTGGAATAAAACAGGAAACCATAATGCAGGCCACCTGCAGGCCGCTTCTGCGGCCCCGGGCATCTGGGCGACACCGTCATGCGCCCTCACTCTTCTGGAAGCGTCACGAGAGCAGGACCCAGCTCAGGCGGCCCCCAGCCCCTCGCCAAGCACAAAGCCTACCTTGGAATGAAGGAACGCCGGGCTCCGCAGGCCCGCGAGATGACGTCCCGGACGAGGGGCTCAGCCCAGTCCCCCTTCCAGACTGGGCTTTGCAGGGTGAGAAAGAGCATGGCCCCCACGTGCTGGGTGGAGCGAAAGCGTGGGAAGTGCAGGGTTAGCAACATACCCCTGGTACCCTGGGGGCCACGGCCAGACTCGCCACGCCGCAGGCCAAGAGAGTGCAATCAGAGGAGGCTTCCTAGAGGAGGGGCCTCTAGATTAGCTCCTCCAGGAAGAACCAGGTGAAGAGTGGAAGAGGCCTACCGACAAGGGCACGGCTCAGCACGGGTGCCGACGGCACAGCACGGCTCAGCACGGGTGCCGACGGCACAGGTACAGAAGCGGGGCACAACAGGCCTGAGGCAGGGACGGGAGGCGTGGGAGGAACCCCGGCAGGCCCCGGATGCCAGGCTTCCCAATCTGCTCTCCAGGGAGGAGGCCCGCCCAGGTGGTGTGGGCAAGAGGCCAGGCGGGTGGTGCCTTACAGGTTCAAATGGAGCGCAGGGGCTGTCTGTCTGCCGGCATCAGCAACCTCAGGACCTCCACAGCCGAAGACGCTCCAGACACACGTGATCTCTTATTAGGATCAGCAGATTGTGGCCATACCTAATTAGTTTAATTAAACCCAAGGTGGCTCCCAGGCATTTTGGATTAAAAAAAATTAAAGCACAGCCTGCCAGCTCCAGGAGGGCACGACAAAGGGGCCACTCGGCTCTCTCTATGAACACCTCCTAGTTTCCGGCTCTGTACACAGCAAATGCCCCATAAGTGCACATGCTCTTACACTCCTCTGGGGCCAATAACCCAGCTGAGGTCAACTCAGAGTGGAGGGACATTCCAAACGCTATCCTCTGAAAACAGGATGTCACCATGAGAAGCCGGCATGGCCTTCTGGAACGAGGGGACAACATGGAGGCCTCTGGGCTGGATGGGCCTCCGGCCTGCAGGACCGCACGGAGGTGGGAAGGCCCCGCAGACTGGACTCACCAGCAGAGTAGCCAGATGCCCGCAGAAAACAGGCACCCCCCCCCCGCGCCCCCTCCACGCTGCAGGAGAAACCGAAGGAAAGGCAGCCAGACAGCTTCAGGAAGGCTTGCGGAATCGAATGCATTTCGGCAATCCTACAAGGGAGACCCAAGCCTGTGATTTCATTGCGCCTCTTCGATCTGTGTGACCCGAGGCAAGTCACCGGATCCCTCTGAGCTCTCGTTGCCTCATCCATGACACAGGGATGGCAGATCCCCCCAGGATCGTGCCTCGCCCAGGGCAGGACCCTGAAGAAAGGGAAGCTTGGACTTTCCTTGTGATCCAAGCACCGCACCCTGAACCAACAGGACATCTTCCCTCCCCCGCTCTAGGCATGGTAAGCTTCCCGAATAACAAAGAGAGGACCCCCAAGCTCCTCTCCCAAACCATGCCCAGCCACACTTGGTAAAAAGAACCGTTTCTTTAACTCTGAATGTACAAGGGGTAGACCCACTGAATGCACGTTCTCAGAGCCCCTGCAGCCATCCCTGCAGCAGCGACAGACAAACAAAGACAGGGTGATGACCGGTGGGCTGAGGTCAGGGAGACCAGCCCTCTGCCAAGACAGCAATCTCTGCCAGTGTCCAGATGACCATCCTAGCATCACCATCAACCCCACACCACACTGAGAACATTCTCTGCCTTAACCTCACGGAATCCTCAGAAGCTGACTCGAAGGCGCCTACTACTGCTGTTCCCATTAAACAGATGGGGAAACCGAGGCCCAAAGGTGGTCACCTACCTGGAAGGTAACAGGGCCAGGCTTCAATCTGCACAAGTCCACGAAGACACACAGACACTCGCCCATCCGGTTCTCCCTAGCACCGAGACCCCCTGATAGCCCTTCCCCCAGGCTGGGACACGGGGAGGGGGGGGGGGGCGGCTCAAAGGGATTGTGCTGCCGTCAGTGCTGCTGCCTCAGTGCTGCTGCCTCACCGATGGCTCCAGGGACCCCAGGAGGTCTCCACACTTCCAGCAGCAGCTGGGCCAAGCCACCTGCCACAGCCAGAGTGCCCCTCTTCCCCCACCCTGCCCAAACCACAGCTGGAAAAGGGCAGCTCCGGGATCCAGAGGCCAGCTAGGCCCAGCCTCTGTTGTGTGGACCCACCCACCCCAGGCTGTGTCCTATGCCCCAGCCTCCCTGTCCATCACCCAGAAAACCCACCAGGAGCCAGCAAGCCCGGGCAGCCCCTGTAGTTGACAGCCAAAGGCAGACACATCGGCCCATGGCCAGCTCTGCCCTCAGCAACCCTTCTGGCCTCAGTTTCTCCAGCCCCCTACCCTGACCCCCAGAGGGGAGAACAGAGGTGAGGAACGGATTTATGAAAGCACTCTGCAGCAGGGCACCTGGCCCCGGGGATTCCGGGTCAGTGAGCATGAGAGAGCCTAAGGAAAGCGCTGACTTCAGGGGAGCCCTGAGACCGCATGCCTGAACCCGCAGGGGCTCCCTCAATAGGCTGCCTGCCTCCATGGTCCTGGGTTGTTATCACTGAGTGGGAGGGCAGCCCCCCTACCCTCTCAGGGCTCCTCTTTGTCAGCAGCCACCCCCTTCCTCCCTGGAGGAGGGGATGCCCTCATCTCCTTGGAAACACAGTCACAGCCAAAGAGCAGAGGCCATGCAGCCCAGCCTGGAAAAGCCGTGACTCACTCCATCCCTCCTTCTCCCTAGCCCGTTTTCCGATGTCACACATGAATGGCTGTTGTCCACGCGGACTTGCTGTGGGCCACAGAGGAAGGGGCTCCAGGGCTAAGAGGAAGGTCGATCCTGGACAGTGCTGGCCAGACCCTGTCTTGCCCCCGGGGCCCCTTGGGCACCCAGGACCCCTTCAAATGGAGCTGGGGTGGGTGTTCTGTGACTCCAAGGGGGCAGGACCTGAGCTTCATTCTGCTCAAGTCTTAGCCAAGTTCCCTTTAAGGGGCCAAGAAAAGCAGCTCCTGCCGGCTGCGCAGACATTTTCCTGCCGGCCGGCAGCCCCACGCGCTCGGCCACGACAAAGGCCACACTTGAGGGTGCTGGCGAAGCGACGGGAGCTCCCGCTCGCACCAAGTTGCGTGGCCCTGTCCAAGAGAAGGCGAAGACCCGAGCCCACCCGCTCCCTCAGGCCCCTCCGGCTCCGGCTCCCCGCCCCGCCGACTCCTCGGGCCGCGCCCCGCTGGTCCTCCACCGTCCCGCCACCAGGCGCGAAGCCGGAGGACGCGACGCCCGACGAGGGCCACGGGCGTGGCGGGCTCCCCGAGGCCGGGAGGGACGAGGAGACGGGGCGGCAGCGGCGGGCGCCGCGCTGGGCTTCGAATCTCCGCTCACCCGGGCGCCGCAGACCGGCTCGGGGCGCTTCCCGGCGATGCCCACGGGCGGCGGCGGCGCGCCCCGGGCTTGGGGGACTTTGGTCAACTTCGCGCCTCCCGGGGCGCGCCCCTCTCTCCCCGCGACCGCCCGCGCGCCGGGACCCTCACCTGGGACATCTGCGGCCGGAAGTTGATGTCCTTGAGGTCGATGGAGCCGGGGGAGAGGTTGTGCAGGAGCTGACACAGGAGGACGCCGTCGCGCAGCGCCTGCGCCAGGTCGAACACCACCGCCGAGGGCCACACGACCCGGTGGTTGGGCGGCAGGACCTTGCAGTCGATGAGCCAGCGGCCGCACTGCCGCCACTGCTCCATGGCGCCCGCGGCGGCCGCACCGCCGGCCCGCTCAGGGCAGCGCTCGGGCCAAAGTGCGGCGGCCGCGGGGCATCCCGCCCGCGCGCGCGGGGCTCGGTGGCCGGGGCGGGGCTTCGCGCGGGCGGCCCGGGGTCCCCAATGCGCCGCCGCGCGTCCTCTCCTCTTCCTCCTGCTCCGGCTCCTCGCGGGCCGCCGCTCCCGCCCACGTGCAGCCGCGGGGTGGGCGCCGCGCGACACGCAGGACCCCCTCACACACACGGGCGCCCCCGGACCCCGGGGCGGGCTCCACGCCTCCCGCCGCCGCAGCGCCCCGCTATCGGCCCCACCGGGCGCCGCATGCTGCGCTCGGGGCGCTCCGCGGCCGCCACCGCTCCTGCCCCGCCCGAGACAAAGGGCCGGTGGGTCGCTCGCTCGGCGCGTCCGGGGCCTGGACCGCCCTCGCCGCCGCCGCTTTGTTCGCCCCGCCTGCGGGCTCCGCACTCGGCGCTCGGCGCTTGGACTCGGCCGCGCGGCGGCTCTGGGGTTGCGGGGGCGCTGGGGGCGCGGGGGGCGCGGCCACGGGCGGGGCGGGGGCGGGGCCGGCGCGCGGGCCTGGCACCGCCCCCGCCCCCCCCCACTTCCTGCCCCGCCGCCCGCCAAAGTTGCGGAGGGCGGGGGCTGCGGCGCAGCCCGGGACCCGCCCACTCCGTCCGCGGGGCGCCCAGACTTTTGGGGAGCTCTGCGCCTGGGGCGAGAGACCTCGCCTGTGGAGGGACGGCCGGGTGTCAGTCTCTGCGTTGGCCCTGCGTTCTGCTCCGTGGCGATCAGGAGGTCGCCCCTGTCGCTCTGGGCGCTTCCGCACGGCCCTTGGGGAAGGACAGACCCAGGAGGGGGCACAGACTGGGCTGAGGACCCCCCTCGCGTCCCCTCGGTGCATCAAGCCGTCCCCGAGGGATAACTCGAGGCCCGAGGCACACACGGGCCGGGGATGCGCCTAGAACCCCCATCCGATCCTCTGCCCTGGCCAGGGACCCGAAAGCAGCCCCCCACCCACCCCTGACCCTGCACAAAGGCCGGGATTCCCCCACTTTGTGACCCAGAGGCCTGGCCACTTGCAGCTGCCCAGAGGGCAAATCCTGGCGTCTGAGATGGAATATGTGAGATTAGTAAGTGAGGGAGAGGCTTGGTCATGAGGCCAGAGCTGCCTGGGCCCTGGGTCCTGGCAGGCCCCTGGCAGACTGCAGGGTCCACCGACCCCACCCTGAACTCCTTCCTGAGCCGCGCCCTGGGGTGGGGGCCGTGTTTTCAGCAGCTGCCCCCTCCCCCCACAACAGTGGCAGGCTTCAAGGACATGAAGAGCCAATCTGGCAGTGAAATGATGTGGCTCCTGGCTCGGCTCAGGAAACGTGGGCTCTCATCACGGATGTGCTGGGCCACTCCGGGCAAGGCACAGCCCCACCCAAGACTCTCAGCCACCGTTGCGGTAGGGCTGAGGCCACCCACTCCCGACACTCGAGGTTGAAATTCTGGACCTGTGTTCAGTGGGGCAGCACTGGCAGCTGCCTCATGGCCCAGCCCCCTCCTCCACTGGGTGCCACCCCCACCTCATGGTGAGTGCAGGGAGATCCCCCAGGTCTTCTGCAGAGGTCAAACCTGCCGCTTTCCCGAACCGAGGAGCAAGTCTGGGGGGCCAGGCCAGCGTCCAGCCCACGGGGAGAAGCAGGAGAGGAGCTGGCCTCCAGGGCACACCCCAGGGCCTGTGAGGAGCGGTCACAGCAGGAGTAAAATCCGGCCAAGTGGCCAGGGAGCTCCAAGCTACCGTCCAGGCGTTCTTCCTTTGAGGAACCCACGCAGGAAGGAGCCTGCCTCAGAGTGCGATTGAGCCTGTTCGGCCTGAGGCAAAAGCAGGTCATCCCCCCCACCATCACTCCGAGAAAACCATGGGGACGTAGCCCGGACCCTGGCCCCTCCAGCCCCCGCTCTGAGAGCCTTGCAGGCACCTTCACCTTGCAGCGTCCCCTCCTCCTCTGTAGAACTGGGAGCCCAGCCCTCCATCAAAATTGTCTGAGGGCCAACAGGATGTCATCGAGAGGCCTAGGGCAGAATGGGGCCCCCACAGCCCTTCACCTGGGGTGCCCTATTCATGGTGCCCCCCTTAATGCCTATGTCTCTCTCCCACAGGTAACTGCCTCAGCAAGAAAAGGGCCTCTGTCCTCACCACCCTTCACGGCCTGCCTGCCTGGGCAGAGACCCAACCAAAATGAAGAGCCCTGGACTGGGACACAGGCACCCAGAGCTGACCATGCAGACGGTTGTCTGCTGCCCCCTGGTGGGTGCGGAGGGCACTGTCGCCACCTGGCTGCCCAGCTAGACCTGGAAACTGGGGTTTAGCCTTGAGAATGGTCACATGGGGAGACTCAGACCTCCCTGCTGTGTGGTCCTGAGCCAGTCACAGCCCCTTCAGCATTCCCAGTTTCCTATCTGGACACTGGGGACATGTGTATCTCACAGTGTCCTTGGGACGCTGTGCAGGCAGGCTGGACAGGAATGAAGGGATAGATGGATGGATGGAAACTTGGTGGAGACTCTCTTCTCGACACTTGGTGTGGGTACGATGAGCAGGTCCAGACTGTACCAACTCAAATCATGGATCAGAAAGAGGGGACACCGGTCCAGAAAACCCTACTACCATCCTCATGCCCTGGGACTCAGAGCTGTTGGCCAGGACCACCTATGACAGAGCCCCCGGGGTGGGGGGCGGGGGGGGAGGGCACAGCTCCTGTCGCATCTTGTGGACATAGTTCCCTGAGACACGCTCACAAACAAGGAAATGGTACTCTCGGGGCTGCACCTCAGCTCGGTCCACCTTTAGCACAGCCAGTGATGGCTCCAGGAGGAGGGAGAGGCTCTGCGCTGAGGGCCAGGGCAGCCCGAAGGAGAGGCGGGGAGCTGGGCCCCCAGTCCAGCAGGCAGGAAGTGCCAATACCAGCCACCTACCCCAAAGTAGAAAAGGAGGGTCACAGCCACCTCTCCCCACCTCACCCACACACCGTTGCCCCCTTGGTCCATCCTCGGCAGCCAGCAAGGACCCAGTGAAACTTGGGTGAGACCCTGTCACTCTCCTGGCCAAAGAGGGGCCCTTTGGCTTACACCTCACTAGAGGTAAAAGCGAATTCCTTCCCCATGATGTCCTCCCTCCCTGGATGACTTCACTTCTTGCACGAAGGAAAGGAGCAGCCACACCTGGCACGTTCGTACCTCGGGGCCTTTCCACTGGCCATGTGTCCGCCCAGGGCCTCTTGCCCACATAGGTCACACCCTCACATCCTCTGCGACCCTCTCCCCCCTCCCTGACTCACTCAGTCTCATCCCTCTAGACAATTAGCTCTGGGGCCGCAGGGACCATTCCGTCCTGTCCCCAGTTCATGCCCAGCACTGCAGACTGGGCTCTGCCTGTGGGAAGTGATCAGAAAAACACTTACTGAACGAAACACCAAATGAATAAACAACTTGGCAAAGCACTGCGACTCCGGTTTTTAAACCAGATAGATTCTCTCACGGAAGTCACAGACATGGGGTAAGTTGATGCCAAGGTTTACGGGCCAGGCTGTGCCATCTGTGGAGTGGTGTGCAGCCTATTCTAGCGAAGTCGATAACGAACTTTAACACCATCACGTGAGTGTGTAACCGCATGCTCCGAAAGACTGCACGGGCGTGGCACACTCAGCCGGGTTTATCCTGACGGTGCTCGTGATTGTAACAGATGCCCCCATGTCTGGGGTGCCACCTGGCCAGCCCGAGGGCCACAGACACTCACCCTGCCTCCCTTAAGCCTCATGCCGTAACCACTATTGTCCTGGGTGGTGAAATGCAGAAACCAACACACCGGGCACATTGGTGAGCTGCCCGGGTCACCCAGCAATGCGTGAGGGAGCCGGTCTGCGCGCCAGGCCTCCCCAGCTCCCAGATGTCGCTGTTGAAAGCGGGTTCCATGCTGGCACTTTCTGCTGTTCCTTGACAAGCTGATTTGGGTGGGTGGGTGACGAGGGAGAAGGGAAAATGCTATGGTGTCTACAACACATAGATACTGACTCAGCAACAGAATGCAGTGCTTGAAAGCCATGCACACGTGCGCACGCGCGCACACACATGTGTACACACACACACACACGTGCACCCCACTGCAGAAATGGGCCAGTAGCCCGGCAGGAGCGTCAGGCTGACTGGAAAGTTGCTGCTAGGGGACACCCTGTGTCCAGGCTGAAGTGGGGGGAGCGTAGGGGGGAGCCACCTCCAGGGAGCCTGGGGGCTGTCGGGTTCCTGGGTGTCCCGGACAGGAGGCCTGCGGAAGCTTTAGGGCAGGTGAGCCTGGGCTTCTGGCTTCTGGTCCTCTCCCTGGACTGTAAGTCATGCAGGGGAGGACGGCAGGGCGGCGTCCAAGGCCCCGCGGGCACAGCAGGCTCTGCACTAACGCACCTCCACCCTAGCCGGGAGGCACTCTCACTAGATCTGCTCTGGGGGTGCAGCTCCTCAGAGCTGAGGGACTTGCCGGGGTTTGCATCCCCCTGATAGAGAAGCCGTCTCTATCGGGGACTTGGCTTTTGCTTCCAGTCGATTCCATGGCTCCAGGGTGGCAGCGCTGGGGGGAGTCTGCCCTCACAGAACCTCCAGGGCTCCCACAGAGGCATCCTCCTCGGGGGAGTCTCATTCCCTGGTCAGCACTGGGAGTTTGCTCGGAAGGGGAACAGCGCGTCTTCCCACACTGCGCTCAGGACATGCCGCACTGGAAGAGGCTGGAGGGCTCTCTGCCCGTCCGAACCCCCGAGAGCTCTCCTTTCCACACAAGCCTCCTCGGAGAGCCACACGCAGCCCAGCCGGGGGCTTTCTCAGCCCGATTCCCCAGCCAGCCCAAGAGCTGGACCACGCCTCTCCTCAATAGGACCAAGGTCAAGGGGGCCTTATTTCATAAGGTGGGGTCCCAGGGACACACAAGACTTCTCTGGCAAAGGCCTCCACCAACACGGCAGTCTGCCTACCCTCCACTCATCCATCCACCCATCCCTCTCTCCATCCCTCCACTCATCCATCCACCCATCCCTCTCTCCATCCCTCCACTCATCCATCCACCCATCCCTCTCTCCATCCCTCCACTCATCCTTCCACCCATCCCTCTCTCCATCCCTCCACTCATCCTTCCACCCATCCCTCTCTCCATCCCTCCACTCATCCATCCACCCATCCCTCTCTCCATCCCTCCACTCATCCTTCCACCCATCCCTCTCTCCATCCCTCCACTCATCCTTCCACCCATCCCTCTCTCCATCCCTCCACTCATCCATCCACCCATCCCTCTCTCCATCCCTCCACTCATCCTTCCACCCATCCCTCTCTCCATCCCTCCACTCATCCTTCCACCCATCCCTCTCTCCATCCCTCCACTCATCCATCCACCCATCCCTCTCTCCATCCCTCCACTCATCCTTCCACCCATCCCTCTCTCCATCCCTCCACTCATCCTTCCACCCATCCCTCTCTCCATCCCTCCACTCATCCATCCACCCATCCCTCTCTCCATCCCTCCACTCATCCTTCCACCCATCCCTCTCTCCATCCCTCCACTCATCCTTCCACCCATCCCTCTCTCCATCCCTCCACTCATCCATCCACCCATCCCTCTCTCCATCCCTCCACTCATCCATCCACCCATCCCTCTCTCCATCCGTCCACTCATCCTTCCACCCATCCCTCTCTCCATCCCTCCACTCATCCATCCACCCATCCCTCTCTCCATCCCTCCACTCATCCTTCCACCCATCCCTCTCTCCATCCCTCCACTCATCCTTCCACCCATCCCTCTCTCCATCCCTCCACTCATCCATCCACCCATCCCTCTCTCCATCCCTCCACTCATCCTTCCACCCATCCCTCTCTCCATCCCTCCACTCATCCTTCCACCCATCCCTCTCTCCATCCCTCCACTCATCCATCCACCCATCCCTCTCTCCATCCCTCCACTCATCCTTCCACCCATCCCTCTCTCCATCCCTCCACTCATCCTTCCACCCATCCCTCTCTCCATCCCTCCACTCATCCATCCACCCATCCCTCTCTCCATCCCTCCACTCATCCTTCCACCCATCCCTCTCTCCATCCCTCCACTCATCCTTCCACCCATCCCTCTCTCCATCCCTCCACTCATCCATCCACCCATCCCTCTCTCCATCCCTCCACTCATCCTTCCACCCATCCCTCTCTCCATCCCTCCACTCATCCATCCACCCATCCCTCTCTCCATCCCTCCACTCATCCATCCACCCATCCCTCTCTCCATCCCTCCACTCATCCTTCCATTCCTCCCTCCATCCCTCTGTCCTTCTCTCCATCCTTCCATCCTCCATCCTTCCATCCATCTCTCCATCCATCCCTCCATCCATCTATCCCTCCCTCCATCCCTCCCTCCAACCCTCCACCCATTCTTCCATCCATCTCTCCTTCCCTCCATCAATCCCTCCACTCCTCCACCCCTCCACCACCCATCCCTCCCACATCCTCTTTCCAGGAGGTTTTGTTCATGGGGGAAGGGAAAGTGAGTGTTTTGACTCTCCCCAGCATGACTGGGTGAAGGAGTTATTCTCATGTCCAAACCACATGAACACACACATTTTGCAAATTCCATTTGTAGCTACATCATGCAAATTCAGCTGTCACAATTTCCCGGGAAAGTATAGGTGTGGAAAAAGACCATCTGGCCCGCTGTGGACTCAGATTACGCCCCACTGGGTTGTTGGGTGTGGGCTTTTTTACATTATGTTTAAAAAGGCACAATACAGACTTACACGGCTTGTTGTTTCAACGATCAAAATTAAGTCCAGGGCATGGATTGGACCCCAAACTGGTCTCTGCCATCTTATTGCCAAATGGCCCTTGTCTGGGCATCTCCTGGAGGCTGGTCCAGGACCTTGCTTGAGGCCCTCCCAAGAGGCGCTGTGAGCTCTGGGGCGCAAGCTGCTTAGGGCTCTCAGGAAGGACAAAGGGCCTCCAGGACTTACTCCATTTGTAGGCATGAAGCCAAGAAGTAGGGAATTGGGGGAGATTCCGGATTTCTGCAGCAGCCCTCATCAGGGCACTCATAGGCCGCCTCCACGAAGGACAGAGATGGGCATCCAGGCTGCAGCGGGAAGACAAGGGCCCCATGCAGGGGGGTTATGGGACCCAAGGGCTGACCCAGGGTGCCCGCTGCCACTGAACGTGCTTCTCGGCAGGCTCGGCTGTGACACTCTGGCCCAGAGCAAAGTCTGCCGGCCGTTCCTGACGTTCAGAGCTGCCCTTTGACCTGAGTGGGAGGCAGCCCTGCCCCAGGCCCCTCTGGCCCTCCTGCCCCCTCGAGGGAAAATAAGTCAGCACAGCCAAGGGGAGGTGCCTGCTAGACCGCACTGCAGACCACAGCGTAAGCGCTCCGAATCCTAGAACAGTCCCCATAAGACACCCTGTACCCATTAGCTGTCATCCCCAAAACGCTGCCTAGCCCAGACCCGGACATCTCGTATCAACGGAACCACAATGTGTGGCCCTTGGACCTGGAATCTCTCGCCCAGCAGAATGCCAAGGCTCCCCAAGCCACAGCAGGGGTCGGTCAGGGCTTCACGCCTCCCTGAAGCTGAGTACCCATTCCCTGTGAGCGGAATCCATTTTAATAATACACCTTATTTAATCCAATATGTCTGAAATATTATCACTTCAGCATGATCAACCTAAAAACGTATGAACGGGATATTTACATTCCCTTTTTCCTGCCAAAGTCTTCACGCTGCAGTGTGTGCCTGACCCCGGCCGCCTGCGTCAGCTCGGATGCCCCACCGTCCCCGGAAAGCTCGTCACAGAGAAAGCAGATGCGCTATCCAGCCATCTCGAATATACTTAAAAGTTTGCCAAAAACAAAATTGAGTAACAAATTGTAAGTGGATTACAATGACACACGAGCGAAAACCCAGCTCCTCAGTGGAGGAGCCCCAGTGAAGAGGAAGAGCTGCAGAAGCCACACGTGGCTCGTGGCCACATCGCGAGCAAGGGGCCTGTGGGGAGCCTGGCCCCGCTCCCCTGGCGGCGGACCCTGCAGGAGGCAGGAGTCTTCTGCTTTCTCCCCCGCGAGGTGGGGGTCGTGAGACGCCCTCGGGGGCTCTCCCTGTCAGCGCGTGCAAGGACTGGCCAGCATGGAGACTCTTGGAACCAGGCAGGTCTGGCCTGCCCCTGGGAGACTTGCCACAAAAGCCAAGCTCCAGCGCGTGTGCTAGGAGCTGAGGGGCGTGGCTGTGAGTCACACCTGCTCGAGGTTTGACCCCTTCCTCCCGGTCTCTGTTCCGCACCTGACCCCCACAGACCCCCCCACCCCACCCCAGCGGGAGAGACCCTTCGAACCCAAAACCCATCCCGTGTCCACACAAACACTTGCATCCTCGTGTGTGTAGCAGCACTGTCCCAATCACCGAAGGTGGACACAGCCCGCTTGTCCATCGACCAGAGCGGCTAACACGTGCGTCGCACCCATACCATGGGATGTTGTTCAGCGACAACACAGACCAACTTCTAGAACCTCATGCTAGGTGAAAAAAGCCAGGCACCAAAGGTTACCTACGACAGGACTCCATCTGTATGAAGTGCCCTGAACCCCTAAATCTGTGGACAGGAACGAGCACCGCGGGCACTGAGGGCTGTGGGAGGGGACGGGGGTCGTGCGCAAGATGAGACGTTCTGGAGACGGCAGCGGGGACGTGCTCCATGCCCCTGCACTGCGCACTTACATGTTACACACAGTGGTGTGTTTACGTCATGCGTCCGGGGAGAGGAGAGGCGTCCTGGTGTGTGCAGCTACCGGAATGAAGCTGACGACATCGCGCTCCGCGGAAGAAGCCAGACACGAAAAGCCACGTGTGACGTGACTCCATGGACAGGAAATGTCCACAACGGACAAGTCCAGAGTGGGAGTGGGTCAGTGGTGGTCTGGGGCCACGGGGGAAATGCCAAGTGACTGCTCGTGGCTACAGGGTTTCTTGGAGGGGTGACGAAAATGTTCTAAAATTGATTGGCTGGGGTTGTTCAACTCCACGAGTGGACTAAAGCTATGACACTGTGCCCTTTAATGGGGTTTGCACAGAACCATGTCTCAATAACGCTATTATACTTCAAAACAAACAAAAACGCCCACTGCCTTCTGAGCACAGCCAGCCTCCTGGGCATGATTTTCAAGGCCCCCTGCCCCCATTATAGCCCCTCAGTCTAATGTGTGCCCCCCTCCTAGCCACCCCCCCAAACCCCAGCCCCAGACTTCATGTGCCCATAATTTTGAACTGCATGCCCCACCCCC
Organism: Ursus maritimus; assembly: GCF_017311325.1. Classification (NCBI taxonomy): domain Eukaryota; kingdom Metazoa; phylum Chordata; class Mammalia; order Carnivora; family Ursidae; genus Ursus; species Ursus maritimus. Next base: position 57,378,294 of record NW_024424119.1, read on the forward strand.
GCCCCATCACTGAGCTGTCTCCAGCCGTGGGCCCACAGGAGCCTGGTCCACTCATGACAGGTGAGCCTCCTAGAACTCATCTCCACCATCTCTTCCCTCAGGGACCATCTCCTGCCTCCTCAGCGCCCCTTCCATGCCCTGCTTGAATGCCCATCTGGGTGTGGGGTGGATTCTGGGCTCCCCTGCGCCTGGCTTGTGGGCTCACCCCCTTCACGCTCCTCCCAGTACCCAGCACAGTACCCGGCATGAATTCACTCCTTTATCCAACCACCCACCATCCACCCACCCACCATGCATCCATTCACCCACCCATCTACCTACCCATCTATCCATCCCCCCACCCACCCACCATCCACCCCCCCATCCCCCCACCCAGTCAGAAAACAGTTCCCGACTACCCACCCTGCATGTGCCTTGTCCCCAGTGGGAGCACGTAGCTGGCCCAGGATTAACACAGTCAGGAGGGAGGTCTCAGAAAGACCCACCTTCCCTCCTGCCTCTGGCCTGATGCCTCCTCTCTCCTCACCCTCCAGGGTCAAGACACAGGTCAAGTTTTCACTGTCCCTCCCATCTGGGCAGCCCATGACATCATGAACCATGCTCACCTCGGCTTCCAGGGCCCAGACCCTTGAATTTCTTTGTTGTTGCCCTCATGACAGGTCTTCACCCACAGCCGCAGGTGCCAGCCAGGGGGGCCCAGCTGTGCCTGGCTCCTCCCGCCATGGCCAGAGAGACACAACAGCCTCTCCGAGCCTGGGGCAGGAGTGGCCTGACAACTTCCTAGTCACCCCCACCTGCCTTTCATTTCAAGCAAAACAGACCCTGCTGTCTGCTGTGTTCCCCCAACGCCCGGAGCTTTCCTGCTCCCCGCCCCCACACCCATGCTTGGTGCCTGGAGGTGTCCCAGGAAGCAGACTCCAGCGTGCTATTAAGGACTGGCTCGCCCCAGCCATCTGGCAGGAGCCCCGCTGCTGGCGCTGAGTGCTGCACTGAGAGTCCCTGGCACAGGGTGGCGATTGCTAGAACTTTCTCTAGTGGTGAACTGGAACGGGACAGACCCCTATGGGAAGAGAATGTCCTGGGGGTGCAGTAGCTCAGCTGCTCGAATGCTGGGGGACGGCAATGATCAGAGCCCTGGCCGTGGACGCAGGCGGCCGCGAATGTGCTGGAGGAAGTCGATGGACGGCCAAACAGGTCAGCCGCCCACTCAAGGCCACGTCAGAAAGCTGGGGCCGCGTTTCAAAGCATAGATAAGGAGGCTGTCAGCCCTGTAGCTGTAAGACAGAAAGAGAGGAGGGGCTCCAGGGAAGGCTGGGTCCAGGCGGCAGGTCTCCATGTCAGGAGTGGGGCCTGATTGGGAAGACTGGGGCCAAGGGTCTCGGGGTAGGGGGCTAGGGCAACCCACTGCAAACTCACCCCCACCCCCAGGCTCCCTCTGGAACCTCTGGGCTGGCAGAAGTGGCCACGCCCCGAGCTGAAGGCCAGCCTCTCCTGTCTCCCGGGAGACCTCATACCTCAGCTTCCGTCAGACGGCATCCCGCATCCTCGGGCTAGCGGTCTGTGTCCTGTACTAAAATGCAGGAAGCTTAGTTTTTTATTTCCCTCCTTGAAAAGCCACTTTGGAAGTGTCACACACCATGGCCATTCACTGCTTTGGGGCACCGACCCTCGGTCCTCCAGAGCCTTTCACAGAGCTCGGCACTCCAGGTGACCACAGGAGACGGTTGACTTAGCTGCGTGGCCTCTTTTGTCCTGTTCCCTAAGACAAGCTCTATCTTCATTGCTTTCAGCCACAGCCTGACCAAATAACCGATTCTAGATCACCTTTATTTTTCCTGCACCGATTTCCATGTTAGGGTTTATAGTGGGCTGAACAGTGGACCCCCAAAAGATATGTCCACATCCAATCCCTGAAGCCCTTGACCTTGTTCAGAAAAGGGGTCTTTGAGTGCCGCCTGAGTGGCTCAGTCAGTTACCTATCCGACTCTTGGTTCTAGCTCACGTCATGATCTCAGGGTCATGAGATCGAGCCCCATGGTGGGCTCTGCACTGGGGGTGGAGCCTGCTTAAGATTCTTTCTCTCCCTCTGCCCCTCCCCTGCTCCCATTGGCTCTCTCTCTCTCTCTCTGTCTCCCTCTCTAAAAAAAAGGTGGGGGGAGGGATCTTTGCAGGTGTAATTAACCAAGAATCTTGACATGAGGAGATCATCCTGGATTAACTGGGCCTGAAATCCGGTGGCAAGTGTCCTTATTAAAGACTCAAAGGAGGGAGAGGCTGTGCGAAGGCTGAGGCAGCCATCGGGGTGAGGCAGCCACAGCCACGGAAAGGCGGAGCACGCTGGTGGCCACCAGAAGCCAGGAGAGAGGCGTGGAGTAGACACTTTCCCCAGAGCTTCCAGACAGTGTGGGGCCCTGCCAGCAGCTGCGTTTTCTACTGGCCACATGTGGGAAATCTTGAGCCTCAAACACAGAATGAATGCAACTGGTTGAAAAATACTGAATATGCTGAAATTCATGAAGTCATATTGCTATTTAAAAAACAAAACAAAACAAAAAACCCTGACTTTTAAAAATTCCCTTTGGAGGTTGGTAGAGCACCACCCCATTCTTCTGAAAACTGCCAGGTAAAGGGAAAGAAGGTGGCATTTATCCTGCTTTTCCCATATGTGCCATATTTCAGGGTAGCCAAACAGTTGATAAAGAAAGTTCTTCCCTATGGAAGAATTCCAGAAGTAAAGTTAGAATCAGAAAATCACCATTCTCCAACCATTATGAAATAACGGTCCTAAGCGATGATGCGTGGTGGCAGGATGCAACTATCCTGGGACCGCGTGACGGGGAAATCTGGAAGGGGCAGCCCAGGCTGCTGAGACCCCAAGCTCCCGGTCCATGTTAATATTGAAAGACAGGGGCACCTGGGAGGCTCAGTCGGTTAAGCGTCCGACTCTTGGTCTCAGCCCAGGTGTTGATCTCCGAGTAAGAAGTTCAAGCCCTGCGTTGGGCTCCATGCTGGGCACGCAGCCTATTTAAAAAGAGAGAGAGAGAGAGCGAGAGCCCCACAGTATGTGCCCACCCACCCATGGAGGAACCTGGTCAAAATCTGAGCTTTAGGGGCGCCTGGGTGGCACAGCGGTTAAGTGTCTGCCTTCAGCTGAGGGTGTGATCCCGGCGTTCTGGGATCGAGTCCCACATCGGGCTCCTCCGTTATGAGCCTGCTTCTTCCTCTCCCACTCCCCCTCCTTGTGTTCCCTCTCTCGCTGGCTGTCTCTATCTCTGTCAAATAAATAAATAAAATCTTTAAAAAAAAAATCTGAGCTTTAGTCTAATCAAGGCTCCGGATCTAACCACCGGTTTTAGGAACACACAGAGGAGACAACACATGAGTGATACCGTGGGGATGCAATCAGCCAAATGCAGGACACGGATACGCCTACAGAGCGTGGGATCTGGTTCCTTCCACAGTTAGATGGCAAGGAGGTAAACACAGCAGCAAAGGCATTATGGAGGAAGAGAGACGTTAAGAGACACACAGCCAAATGCAGCCAAATGTTTGGATCGTGTCTCAAGCAAATGAAATACGTAATGGCATTTGTCGGCGCCCCCGGGAACTGCCAACACTGACCAAACGTCGGGTATTGACGAGCAGTGGCTACTGAAGATGTGATCTGTCGCTGTGGTGATGTATACAACGCCCGGCGTATTTGTAGGTGAAAGAATGTGATGTCTGGCCTTAGCTGGTGTCTGTTTCCTCACGATCTATAGTTAGCTTCCTTCGAAAAATCTTCTTCTGTGAGATGTGACATGCGGAAATATGTCCGCAGCAAATGTGCGGCTTACGGCAATGTGAGAATGGAAAGACGGAAGTCACCAGCACCGGGTCAAGAAACAGCGCTTCGGGGAGACCCCGTGGTCCTCAGCCTTTGCCCAGTGCTCTGCTCTCCCTGCCCCCAAGCTAGCGGCTACACGGACATCTGGGATCCTCACTCACTTTTTTTTTTTTGTACTTTTACCATCGAAATATGCACCCCTAAATGCTATAATTAGTGCTGCCTCTTTCTGAATGTTACATAAATGGAATCATTCAGTAGAGTGTTTGGGGGTGTGGGCTGGCTTCTTGCCCCCTCCATGGTTAGGCTTCTGGGATTCATTCGTGTGTTCGCATAGACTACGGTTCATTCATTGTCAGGGCTACATAGTACAGGACTCCTCCGTGTGCACATGCCACAACTTCTTTCCCCGTTTCCGAGCGCGCGGACGCTGGATGGTTTCCAGCGTTAAGCTGTTAAGGCCCAGTGCTGCTGTACGATGCTCCCCCGTGGGTAGGTGCAGACGCACGCGGCTCCCCTGGGTGGGCCCCTGGGACCAGAAGGCTAGATCACAGTTCTGGGACCCCCAGAGGTCATGGGAAAGTATCTTCCAGAATTGTATCAGTGTGCACGGGCAGCGTGCCATCGCTGGCATGTGGACGGGGCAATCTTTTTTGCTTGTAGACCTTCCTGAGGATACGGGTGGTTTCACACTACGATCTTAATTTGGCTTTTTTCCTTTTTCTTTTTTTGAAAGATTTTATTTTTTAAGTCATCTGTCCACCCATCGTGGGGCTCAGAAGTCACACGCTAGTGCCCCTTTATTTGGATTTTCTTGATTACCTTTTTTTTTTTTTTTTTAACTGTTGGCTCATCTCCTTTTCTTATGAAATTGCAGGACTTCTGTCTATATCCTGGACGTGAGATGCGCACCGGTTTCTAAGTCAATGTCTGTCAGCCCCAAACCACCCTTTGCCACCAGCCTTGCATGCTGGGATGGCTTCACCTGCCACTTGGCGGGGCTCTGCCACCAGGTGCTGCTGGGAGGCTGCAAGCCCGCCTGTCTCTCGTCCCAGCAGAACCCCCGCCAGGCTTCTGCACCAGGCAGCAGCCGTGTCCACGGCGCCTGCGAGTCCAGTCGGCGGCTGCCAACCCCAGCAGGGCCAGGGTCCCGTGACTGTCCTTGGTGCAACACCTCCAGGTCCTCCTCGGAGGTCTGGGTCCAGGTCTGGGTCCAGGAGGCCCTGCCTCCAGCCCAGAGAAGCAGCACGCACCCAGCGGGGCCCCCTCCTCAGAGCTCCAAGAGGCCATCTCTATGCTGCTTTTTTTTTTTTTTTTTTGCATTTTTCTTTTCTTTCTTTGTCTTGTTTTCCTTATCCCAGCCTCTTCCCTCGGTTCCCTCAGCCCAGGAGGGCTGGCTGCGTCCTGTAGTCGCTGGCTCTATGGTGCTCGGGGGTCTAGGCTTCCAGGGCTGACGGTCTGGCTGGATGGTCAAGGAACGGAGAGAAACTTGTTGGGAGCTTGGTGACCAGGAGGTCTGGGGAAGAGACCGTGGACGGTGTCCTCAACAGGATGCAGACTATGAAGACGTCTGCGTCCCGGGTGGATGTCGTCAAGACCCATCCCCTGCAGAGGCAGCCCTCAATAATCAGACGGACACAGGGCCAGTTCTGTACAGGTCTGGGCCTCTTGCTCGATGGCCCGTGTGTGCAGTGATCATGGTGGGAGGCACGGAGGCGCGGCTCAGACCACTCCACCCACCTCCACCGCGGGAGCTGATCTGTCTACTGCCCCCGCGGGGGGCCTCACCTGCCAACAGCCAAGGCCAGCCAATGGCCCTCAAAATGGCGCCATTACACGGGCAGGTCAGCCAAGTGGTGGCACCCTTACTACACTGGTCTGGTCCATCATGGAGGGGACAGGAGTTCCTTCCATCTCACTGGAATAGATACGGATTCTGGACTCAGACTGGCTTTCCCTGCCCTCCATCCTTCCCAGCAGGACTATCCCCAGAGTTGGGCAGCGCCTTGTTGACCATCATGGTTTCCCACACAACAGCGCTCCTGAGCAAGGAGCTCATTCTTGAACAAAAGAAGCCAAATGGTGGGCTCATGCCCATGGAATTCTCTGGTCTTACCTGTGCCCCCTCACCCAGAAGTGCCCACCTGATAGCGACTGGCCCATTGAGGACATGGTCAGAGCACCGCTTGGGGGTAACGCCATGGAAGTTTGAGGTCCTCGCTCACAGGTTCAAGTGAGTGTGTGCTTTGAACCAGAGACAGATACAGGGTGCTGTCTCCCCCACGGCCAGACTGCTGGTGTCCAGGACCCAAAGGGCACAAGGGGCAATGGCTCCTCTGACTTCTAATAATGCTTCACTGCGCTCTTTTTTTTTTTTTTTAAGATTTTCTTATTTATTTATTTGAGAGGGGGCAGAGAGAGAGAGCAGGGGGAGGAGCAGAGGGAAAGGGACAAGCAGACTCCGCTGAGCGCAGAGCCCAACGTGGAGCTCGATCCCAGGACCCTGAGATCGTGACCTGAGCCAAAATCAAGAGTCAGAGGCTTCACCGACCGCGCCCCCCAGGCGCCCCTCACAGTGTTCTTAATCCCACCGCCCACCTCCGAGCTCTGAAGCCTCAGGAGTCTCGGTTCTCTAGGGAGGAATAAGTCCGCCAGGGAGCCCACAGTGGCTCCCTTGATTTGGAAGATGAAAGTCCCACCTGGAAATCTGGAGTTCCTCATACCACCACATCAAAACACTAGGAAACAGGTAGGGGTTTTCAGTCATCTCTACACCCAGCATGAGGCTCGACTTCCAACCCCAAGATCGAGTCTCTCACTCTTCCGGCTGAGCCAGCCAGGTGCCCCAACACTAAGAAGCAGGTTACCTTACTGGCCGGGGTGATGGATCCCTCATACCAAGGAGAAGGTGAGTCGTTGCTTCACACTGAGAGCAGGAAGAAGTAAGGCTCAAACCCGGGGGACTGTCCGAGGTGTGTTTTAGCATTTCTGCCGCCCAAAGTAAAAGTTAATAGGAAGCTACCACGAAATAAATAAATGGGGTCACTGAAGGCTCATGCCCTTCGGGAATGAAGGTGTAAGTCCCCCCAGTAGTTAAAGAGTCCTTGCCCAGCTGAGATGCTGCTGCGGGCAAGAAATCCTTGACGAGGACTGCATGGGAGTGAGCACGTGACAGCTCTCCACGGTCCCCCCTCCCAGCTGTTAAGCATGTATGTTTGTATCTCCTCATCCCCCTTATTATTTTCAGGAAGTGTTGTTGCATGTGAACTTTGCAATTTAGTTTCAGGGAGAAGCATATCCAGACAGAAGGAGACCGAAATTGGAAAATTCTGTTGGTACTTTCCATCGCTCTCCTCCAGCCAGGGAGAGGCCAGGCTGTCTCACTCCAGGATGAAAGAGAGTGGCATCTTCTTAGGCAGACATGGAGAGCTAGGTTTTGGGGTTTTGCTTCTGTCGTATGGAGTTCCAATATGCATAGAAATGTGTGTGTGGCAGCTGAATGAACGAAGGGCGGGGCTGTGCCCGTTCTGAAGTTTTGGCCTGTCACCCACAGCCTTTACTTTAACCATGATCTAAACATCCTTTACGCTCTGCTTTGTGATGCTCTGACCAGGACTCTGCGAACCTCATTTGTCCCTTTGCCAGCGTCTTCCTGGGAAGCTGTAGGAGGCAGACTGGAACTGGAGCGGGAGGCCGAGCTTGCTCCTTCCTCTCTGCTTCCTGCGGGCTTCCTGCTGTTGTGCACGCCCCCAGCAAAGATTCTTCACAGGTATTCTTGTTTTTTCTTTCCTGAAGCAGCTGCTGATTCCAGTCTGTGGTTTTCCCAACAAGCACAAAATCCACTGGATCAGGTTGCCGCCGCTCGGGGGCAGAAGTTGCCTGAAGTCCCTTCCCTGGGGTCTGGGCCCCCCGCTACTGGGGCTCTCTGTGCAGAGACACCAGCTCAAGCTGCTAGTGCCCCCTCCTCAAAAGTCTGAGTCTCAGCTCCATGCTGTCCCTCCTCCGTGTTCCTTTCAGTAATAGGACCCTCCTTTGCTCTGTCAGCTCTTGAGGTGGGAGTTGCTTCCTGCTGTTGCTGCTTCCGAGATACTTGAGATGTTTTTACTTGAGCTCGACAGTTACATAGTTAATAACCCTGTGCCTCGGAATGACCCGTTCTATTAACATCTCTCTGGTCAACTCATTGGTGGGATTTCTGTCTTGGAACTGGACGACCCAGTGTCCCTTATCAAGGACCTACGTATTGCAAATTTCCTCTCATCTCTGACTTTCCTTTCCACCTATTGTTATTTTTTAATTCCAGTTAGTTAACGTTTTTTCCACTTTTAAAATAAACTTTTTAATATAGGAAAGGTTTAGATTCACAAAGCAATTGCAAAGATAGTTCAGAGTTTCCATATACCCCGTGTATACACCATATACGTGTTTATTTCCTACTTTATGCATTTGGAGCTCTCAGGTTCCCTCCAGGCATGACTTTAACTGCATCCCATGAGCTCTGACATCTTGTATTTTCATCATCATTCCATTAAAATACTTTAGAATGTGTATTGTGAGTTCCTCTTTGACCCATGAGAAATTTAGAAATATGTTTCTTGATGAAAAACATGCTTTCTTCTAGTTATCTTTTCATTGTTGTTTTATAGACCATTTTTCCTGGGACCGTATTTATGTTTGATTTGAATACTTTGAAATGTGTCGAAACTGACTTACCGCTGGCACATGGTCTGTTTCCTGAATGTTCTGCGCCCTTGGGCAGGACGCGCATTCGCCTGGCGAGGGGTGGGGGGGATGCGGGCGGGAGCTCTCAGTGTGGGTGCAAGATAGGCATACGTGGTGCAGGTGCGCACCAGGGTGGGGGGGGGCGCAGGTGGAACGCCCCATGGATGCCCTTCTTGACCACTTTCTTCATCAACGCTGCGGAAACCGTGAAATACACCCAGTAAGGGAGAGGCAGAGGCCAAGGGAGGGTATTATTGGTATGCCTGGAGGGGGTGCGGAATTCTCAGGGACAGCATGGGGACAGGGGAGTTCAAGACATAATTTTGAGAGAGCCCTAAGGGGACAGACTTGAATTATTTATTTTTAATTTTTATTTAAGTTTTAGTTAACAGCGTAATATTGGCTTCAGGAGTAGAATTCAGTGATCATCACTTACATACAACACCCGGTACTCATCACAAGTGCCCTCCTTAATACCCATCCCCCATCTAGCATCACCCCCACAATTATTTTTAAAAATGTATAGATTATCAGGAGTAAGAATGCGGACAGCACAGTCTACAGCATTGGCAAAAGTGCCCGAGCAGCAATACAAACTACTGTCAATAAAATGCTCGGACCAACAGTGACGGTGACAGGACAGGGACACAGTCGCTCCCCCCCATTGGGATCGTTTGGCTGGCCTGCCCAGACTCTGCGCTCGGCTGGGCATGCCTGCGGCGCTGCCATGGAAACGCGGCCCTGGGAGGCCAACCGGCTCCGCCCCGCTCCGACGCCCGCCCCGCCCGCGCCACGCGCCCGCCGGCCGCCCGCCCGTCACCAGGCGTCTCCGAGGCCCCTCCGCGCGGGCGACTGTGGCGCCGGCTGCGACCGGGGCGGGTGACGGGGCGGGAGGCGATGGAAGGGCGGGCGGGGTGGGTGGCGGTAGCGCGCCTGGCGATGGGGGTTACCGGTCACTCGGACGGGAGGCGATAGGGAGCAGGTGGTGATGGGGGGCGCGGGTGACTGGGGCGGGAGACGATGGGGTGCGGGTGACTGGGGCGGGAGGCGATGGGGGGCGCTGGTGGGCAACGAGACATGTGGACAGGGTGACGAGGAGATCCTTGTCGTGAGATAGGTGGACCACCCAGGAGGCTGGGGAGGCAACCAGAGGTGCCCTGAAGGGCTCCTGGGCTCAGGCCGCTGGAGTTGGGGAGAAGCTGCGGCAGCCAGCAACGAGGGCGGGGCTGGGTGACCAGGGCACCGGCCATGCAGAAGAAAAATCTTGCGCAGCTAAGGAAGCATTGGGGGGGGGGGCGGTGCTAGCAGATGCTTCCCTGTTTGGTTTCCACCTGACATCCCTTTTCTGTCCAGCCCAGGGGCCTCCCAACTGCCTGGCGCAGAAAGAGGGCCTTGGTGGCTGGGTGAGCTCCCAGCCGCCTTCAGCACAGGCAGCCTGAGCGAACCCCCTCTCAGGCCCGGCGCTTGCTGGACCAGTCCCGAAACCGGTGCCGGCTCAGGTTCTTAGGCCTTCATTTCCCAGATCTAGACACTGGCGCTCCCACAGGCGGCTTCCCCAGTATCCCCGTTAGTTCATAAAGGCACTGGGAGGAGTCACAGGTCTGCCTCTTAAACGCAGGCTCATAGTCTGGGTCACCGGACAGCAACTGAAATCGTGACATGCGCCAGTAGCTTAGTTGGGGCTCTGATCCCAAAAGAGCTGAGATTGTGTGTCGTAAAGCCTCCCCTTACTGCTGGGCTGTCTCCCCACACCTGACAGCATGTTCATTTCTTTGTAGCGTCCGCCTGGGCGAGAGCTGAGGACACAGAACTGAGACGACGCTGGCTCCATCAGAGCGGCCCGGCGGTGCTGGAAGCCGACCCAAGCACGGATCAGTGGAGGGCAGCTACGGGGACAGGGGTCGACATCTGTCTAGCTGTACGATGTCCTCTCATGCAGGGCACCAGATACATCGTTCCAAGTTAAGTGGGCTGAGCCGAGGTGTCGGAATCACAGTGGACGCCCGACCAGGCCCCCGCGGTGGGAGCCTCGTCCCTGGCGGCTGTACATCTGATCAGGTGCAGGCCAGGGCGCCCCTGTGCTGCTCGCTGGCTCTTAGATGTCTTGACAGCGCTCCGAGGCTGCTCTCAAGTTCCCTCGCAATGCAGCACTCCTGAGGGCGTTGCCTACACGTGGCCTGAGTCTGTCCTTTTTACCACGGAGTTAAATAAGGAATCCTCAGACCCGACGACTGATCGGTGGTTGATGAGTGCCCATAGTGTAAAGCAGCGGGCGGCTGTCCACGCCCAGGACTGGCTCCGAGAGAACGGGTGCGCGGGTGCCCGGGGGCGGGGAGCTACTGGCCAGTGATGAGCGGCCG
>NW_024424119.1:57389211-57450658 GCF_017311325.1 Ursus maritimus
GGGATGCGGGCGGGAGCTCTCAGTGTGGGTGCAAGATAGGCATACGTGGTGCAGGTGCGCACCAGGGTGGGGGGGGGCGCAGGTGGAACGCCCCATGGATGCCCTTCTTGACCACTTTCTTCATCAACGCTGCGGAAACCGTGAAATACACCCAGTAAGGGAGAGGCAGAGGCCAAGGGAGGGTATTATTGGTATGCCTGGAGGGGGTGCGGAATTCTCAGGGACAGCATGGGGACAGGGGAGTTCAAGACATAATTTTGAGAGAGCCCTAAGGGGACAGACTTGAATTATTTATTTTTAATTTTTATTTAAGTTTTAGTTAACAGCGTAATATTGGCTTCAGGAGTAGAATTCAGTGATCATCACTTACATACAACACCCGGTACTCATCACAAGTGCCCTCCTTAATACCCATCCCCCATCTAGCATCACCCCCACAATTATTTTTAAAAATGTATAGATTATCAGGAGTAAGAATGCGGACAGCACAGTCTACAGCATTGGCAAAAGTGCCCGAGCAGCAATACAAACTACTGTCAATAAAATGCTCGGACCAACAGTGACGGTGACAGGACAGGGACACAGTCGCTCCCCCCCATTGGGATCGTTTGGCTGGCCTGCCCAGACTCTGCGCTCGGCTGGGCATGCCTGCGGCGCTGCCATGGAAACGCGGCCCTGAGGCCAACCGGCTCCGCCCCCGCTCCGAGCGCCCCGCCCCGCCCCGCGCCACGCGCCCCGCCCGGCCGCCCGCCCGTCACCAAGGCCCCTCCGAGGCCCCTCCGCGCGGGCGACTGTGGCGCCGGCCTGCGACCGGGGCGGGTGACGGGGGCGGGAGGCGATGGAAGGGCGGGCGGGGTGGGTGGCGGTAGCGCGCCTGGCGATGGGGGTTACCGGTCACTCGGACGGGAGGCGATAGGGAGCAGGTGGTGATGGGGGGCGCGGGTGACTGGGGCGGGAGACGATGGGGGTGCGGGTGACTGGGGCGGTAGGCGATGGGGAGCAGGTGGTGATGGGGGGCCCGGGTGACCGGGGCGGGAGGCGATGGGGGGCGCTGGTGGGCAACGAGACATGTGGACAGGGTGACGAGGAGATCCTTGTCGTGAGATAGGTGGACCACCCAGGAGGCTGGGGAGGCAACCAGAGGTGCCCTGAAGGGCTCCTGGGCTCAGGCCGCTGGAGTTGGGGAGAAGCTGCGGCAGCCAGCAACGAGGGCGGGGCTGGGTGACCAGGGCACCGGCCATGCAGAAGAAAAATCTTGCGCAGCTAAGGAAGCATTGGGGGGGGGGGCGGTGCTAGCAGATGCTTCCCTGTTTGGTTTCCACCTGACATCCCTTTTCTGTCCAGCCCAGGGGCCTCCCAACTGCCTGGCGCAGAAAGAGGGCCTTGGTGGCTGGGTGAGCTCCCAGCCGCCTTCAGCACAGGCAGCCTGAGCGAACCCCCTCTCAGGCCCGGCGCTTGCTGGACCAGTCCCGAAACCGGTGCCGGCTCAGGTTCTTAGGCCTTCATTTCCCAGATCTAGACACTGGCGCTCCCACAGGCGGCTTCCCCAGTATCCCCGTTAGTTCATAAAGGCACTGGGAGGAGTCACAGGTCTGCCTCTTAAACGCAGGCTCATAGTCTGGGTCACCGGACAGCAACTGAAATCGTGACATGCGCCAGTAGCTTAGTTGGGGCTCTGATCCCAAAAGAGCTGAGATTGTGTGTCGTAAAGCCTCCCCTTACTGCTGGGCTGTCTCCCCACACCTGACAGCATGTTCATTTCTTTGTAGCGTCCGCCTGGGCGAGAGCTGAGGACACAGAACTGAGACGACGCTGGCTCCATCAGAGCGGCCCGGCGGTGCTGGAAGCCGACCCAAGCACGGATCAGTGGAGGGCAGCTACGGGGACAGGGGTCGACATCTGTCTAGCTGTACGATGTCCTCTCATGCAGGGCACCAGATACATCGTTCCAAGTTAAGTGGGCTGAGCCGAGGTGTCGGAATCACAGTGGACGCCCGACCAGGCCCCCGCGGTGGGAGCCTCGTCCCTGGCGGCTGTACATCTGATCAGGTGCAGGCCAGGGCGCCCCTGTGCTGCTCGCTGGCTCTTAGATGTCTTGACAGCGCTCCGAGGCTGCTCTCAAGTTCCCTCGCAATGCAGCACTCCTGAGGGCGTTGCCTACACGTGGCCTGAGTCTGTCCTTTTTACCACGGAGTTAAATAAGGAATCCTCAGACCCGACGACTGATCGGTGGTTGATGAGTGCCCATAGTGTAAAGCAGCGGGCGGCTGTCCACGCCCAGGACTGGCTCCGAGAGAACGGGTGCGCGGGTGCCCGGGGGCGGGGAGCTACTGGCCAGTGATGAGCGGCCGCGTGCCACTGGCAGAGAAAGCTCTGTCCGAAAGCTACGCCCGGCTGCGGTACCGGGACACGTCCTTGCTCATCTGGCAGCAGCAGCAGCAGCAGCTGGAATCGGGGCCCCCCGGGACCTACCTGAGCCGGAGCCGCAGCATGTGGTACTCGCAGTACGGAAACGACGCTATCCTGGTCCGGGACAGACACAAGCTCGGAGTCTCCCGGGACACGGGCCAGTCCAAGTTCTGCACAATCATGTAATCCTAGCAGAGCACCCCGGGCCTAGGCGCTGAACTGTGCGGACATCAGGCCACGCTTCCCTCAGTGAGTGGCCGTGGTGGCTTCCAGGCCTTACTGGGAGATTCTGGACGGTGAACAGGAAACCCAGCTGTGCTTCGGGAACCCAAGAACGCTCGTGGGGGCTCCCAAGCCCTCTCTGCTGTATCATGCGACCGGTGGACCTGGCTCCCGGGCCGGTTCCAGCCCTGCCAGCACTGGGGGCACAGCCCGGGCCGGGACACAGCTCGATGCTGCTTCTCTCTTAGGTTTCCAAGCAGACCAAGAGAGAGGGATGCCCTGGCTTCAGACAACCTTTTCAAAACTTTCTAGGTTGTTTCCAATATTGCCTTCTGCCTGGGAAAGAACGGGACAGATCTAGAAAAAGGCGAAGGAATCAGGGTCAGGTATGGCCAAGCATCGTGTGCGGGGCCAAGCAGGAGTCAGCGGCTGGCAGCAGCCTCGCAGCGGGGCCCTCGACGACGAGGAACGGGTACTGTGTGCAACTCGCCACAGTAGCTTCCACGTCAGATTCCATGGACTGGAGGGCGAGCTCATGAGAGCATCCAAAAACATTACGGAAACCACGAATCATTTTTAAGTTCGACATCAGCTGCTTACAGAGATTTCAGGCGGACAGTTTCTGTGAGGCATTTGCAAGGGATGTGCCGTCTGCTGTTACTGATGTCTGCGTGGCTATGCAAATGCAGGAATATCTTTTGTCAAAGCCGATTTTTCTAAATAAAAATGCTACGGGACACTCCTTTCTCCCTCACTTTTATCTGTGTGTTCATAATATCTTAACTTGGCTTGTTTGTTTCAACAACGGTTGAATCTAATGATTGCCACAAACCCAATCGCAGAAATGCACTAAGCAAAGCACGGGTGTCCTCCCCGGGCAGCCACCAGCAGCAGCTCCGTGTGAGCATGTGCAATCGTGCACGGTTCTAAAGGCACGGCGGGCACTGCACATCTTGTCCTGGGGGTTTCTTCTTGCCCAGATGTCCAGATGGACGTGTACGTCATGCTTTGCATGTCTGACTGGCAGCACTCCCGTGAGCCCACAACACGCTTCCCGTAGCCGCCCGGTACACAGCGTGTCCTGAGCTTCGTCAGACGTGCTTCTTTTGAGGGTGTGCAAGTTCATTAGCAAACATCCCAGAAGTGGAACTGCTGGGTCAGAGCACATTCCCCAAACGTCCAATGTCCAGCTGGAGGCCTGGTCCTTAGTGATGGATGCTCGGCTGGCCTGCTGCGTGGGTTGGGCGGTTGGAAGTCACATTTCCTGAATCTCCTCCCGGAGTTGAAGAGGGAAGCTTGCCCCATCTACACCGAGTCAGACCTGCCATAGGGCCTGTCCGTCCAGCAGCCCTGACACCGGGATCACCCAGCAGATCGTTGGCTCAACATCTCTGCAGCTCAATCTACGTCCTGCTTGGGAAGAAAGCAAACTGCAGACTCTTCTGGAACGCCTCTGTGCTGCATGCTGACGCACACCTCAGATTAGCCTGAGAACAGGTGGTGCTTAGTTTGACCCCAGGCATGGACAGCACCTGGGAAGACCAGCACTGGCCACGGCTGGTGTCTGCACAGGTGACCGACAGGCACTGGCCACTCATAGGACAGCGGGCGCTAAGCTGCTTAGAGTGTAGAAGCCACCAACTGCCAAAGGGAAGCCTGGGCGGCTGGTTTCCCTGGCCGGGGCTGGGGCCACCGAGGTGGACACAGCCCAGTCCCCGTCCTTGGGGAGGTCAACCTGGATGAGAGAGGGTAAGAGTCTGGACAAGAATGGCGCATGCACACTGAGGGGATGCTGGAAGGGTGCACCTGCTGACAGCCAGGACGGCTCTGCAAGGCCAGGCGCAAATAGCCATGACTGCTCAGAAAACTGCGTCAAAGTGCCTGTCTGCCATCCATTCCTTGCAGAAGCCTCTCTTCCGTGCCGGGCTCTGCGCTGCGTGCTGGAAAACTTCAGCAGATGGGCAACTGTGCCCGCAGGACAGCGTCGGCTGCCCGCCGTCCGGGAACCCCGCCCAGTGCGGCCAGAGCGCGGGGAGGCATCTGCCCAGAGAGGAGCAGCAGTGAGCGAGGACCACAGTGTGACCGAGGTCGTGCTTCTTGTTCTAGGGAACGGTTAGCGGAAAAGAAAGGCTACAGCGATGTCCCCCAAATCCCCATGGCCTCCTGCCCAGGCTGAGGACCACAGCTACTCCAACGGCTGCGCGTTCCAGGGTGCGAGCCAGCAGGAGCTCCCCGGCCCGGCTTGCAGCAGCGAGGGCAGCGGGCTGCCTTCGGAGAACCCGCACGCGCACACACGCGGGGCTGGGAGCCACCAGAAAGCACAGGCAAAGGCACGTAGAGGCACCTCTTTTTTTTCTTTTTTTGGTTTTATTATGAAAACAAAACAAATGCCCCAGGAGAAGGGTCCATGATTACCAGAAACATCAAAGAGTACTTTCTACCATTTTTATTCTGTTGTGTTGAGGCCAGCATTGCAATAAACAAGCTAAAACTACTTACATTGGACTCATTTTCAGTAACTGACATTTACAGGAATATACTAGAAACGGCACTAAAAAGTTTAAGAAAAGTTACCGTAAACTTGCATGCACATCATACAGAAAAGTAACATTTTAAATATAAAAAAGAAAAACTTCTGGAAGCGTTATGCCAGTATCGAGGAATGGGCTACACTGGGTGGAACGCATCCTTTCTCTGGGTGGTGTTTTTCCCAGAGGGCTGTCACAGACGTGGATGTCGCATAAGAACAAAAAGAGAAACAAAAAGAAAACATATCTTACAGTTTGTAAGCAAGATGACGGCGCCCAGCATGAGCAGGGGTCTCTGCCCCTGGGCCTCCGGGGCTCCCGGGAGACCCACCTCCTAACCACACGGTTCCTGCGCCCTCGAGAAGAGGCCGTGAGAAGCTGCCCTCAGGCTCTCCGTGCTACAACAGCCCTGCCTGTCCAGCTGCAGTCACCCCAACACAGAGACGTGGAGATGGCAAACACCCACAGGCTGACCTCGAGGGGGCCGAGGACGTTCCCCCAAACTCGGAAGAGAAACCGGCTTTCAAGTCTGCACAGAAAGCCTTAAGAAACCACAGCACCATCGAGCTACACTTCTCAGGATGGACGGCAGCTCTCTGCACCACGGCGGCCAGCAGCCTCCTCCCGGGGGACAGGGGAAAGGGGCAGAGATGTTCCAGAACCCACGTGTCCCACAGAGCCGGCGGATGGTGAAGTGCTCTGAAACGCTTCCACTGTACCGGACTCGAGGACCACGCGCCCCCTTAGCTAGCGGCTCACATGGGCCACGGGCTCCCACCATGCCCGCAGCTGGACAGGTGCTCCACGGGAGCACCCCCCATGCCCCCCAGCCCCCTCTGCTGCACGTTGCCAG
The DNA here is from genome assembly GCF_017311325.1 of Ursus maritimus. Classification (NCBI taxonomy): domain Eukaryota; kingdom Metazoa; phylum Chordata; class Mammalia; order Carnivora; family Ursidae; genus Ursus; species Ursus maritimus. Next base: position 57,395,224 of record NW_024424119.1, read on the forward strand.
AGAGATCCTGTTTTAACACCATCCATCGTGTCGTGTATTAAAGTCCTAGTTTAAATATTCCGTTACAGATCTGCTTAGAAAACACCTTTGAAACACAAGGGTAACTCTAAAAAATGGCAACTTGAAAAATCCACATATATCTTTTATTATAAACAAAACTTAATGAAAAGTTTAACAAACTGGCTCAAAACTCACCAAGCGTCAGAATCACCAGCAGTAAGAAACATGGTAACCCGCCACCCACCGCCTCACCAGTTCCACGTCCAGTAAGGGCATCCGTGGCCGTAAGGGCCGGTGGAAACTAAATCCATTTTAGGATTTGTAAAGACTGCCCCCCTACTCGGATACGGATGACCAGTCCCCCTGTCCGCCTGGACACTCGCCACCAGACCAAAGGCCAGGCCACCCGCAGCCCCGCCCCCAGCACCCACCTCCAGGAAGTCCTCACAGGGAGGTCTGGGAGAACGCCCTGTCTCAGTCATTTCTGTGCTAACGGGAAAATGCTCGAGCAGGGAGCCTGGTGTGGTCTTCGGGGACGAACCCTCCTGCAGCCAGAGGCTCCTCCCGCCCCAGGAGAGCCCAGCCAGGCCCCTGCCCCTGCCCTCGGGGCTGGGAGGTGAGGGGCGCCCCATTGGGGGGCCTGGACGGCCGGCCCCGGGCACTCGAGGCCGAAGCCACAATGCTCCGAGCTCAGGCGGGCAGTGTGGGGCGTCCCTGCACTCAAAGGCCGCAGGGCAGCCTCTGGAAAAAACAAAACCAAAACATAACCTTCTGTTAAACTCTGTATATTATTATTATTTTTTTTTACAATAGAAAGTTAAAAATCAAGACTTAGATTTACTATACATTTTCTTCTCTCAGATTACAAAGTTTATATTATATAACTGGGGTTCCCTAAATTGATTTCTTGTAAAACAGTCCTAAAGAGACCAGAAGTGAGTACAAAAGAACTCAACACACAGAACGAAGACTGAGAGTGTGCTGCAGCCGGAAGTTGTCTATGCCTGTGCGACTCCAGATCCCACCCACGCACTCGGAGCACAGACACAGAGCCCCGCGGGGCAGGGCGGGGGCGGGCCGCGCACAGACGGGGTTGAGCACCGGCAAGGTGGCGGGACGCCAGCACCTGGAGGTCACAGTCCGCCATCGCAGCAGGGTCTGGGGCTCTCCTTCCAACCACTAAGGCCTGCGTTTCTGCTATTTTTTTTTAATGCATTTCTTTTGCAGTTTTGTTTTTCTTTTTTTAAAAAAAATGACCAATGATGTTAATAAATAAAGTGTTCATATATACACGAAACTGGGAGAAGGCTCCAGAGTGTGCGGCAGCGGCAGCTCACAAGTTGGGGACACACATTGGGCTGGACTTTCGTAGAAAATTGCTGAACCTTACAAAAAAGTCTCCTTTTGTTTTTTTGTGGTTTTTTGTTTTTTGTTTTTTTTTAATCTTTTTTTTTTTTTTTTAAGTTGAGGTAAAAGTTTCAGTGTATGGAAAGCTGCGCGTGGCACACGCGGCCCCCGTGTTCCCTCCCGGGAGCTCCCGACGCCCCTCCCTCCGCGCCCACCCGCCTCGCCCCCACCCTCCCCCACGGAAGCCCGGACTGGAGCCCGCACCCCGCCCCCCCCACCCCGGCAGGCGCCCCCGCAGCAAGAGGTGACCCTGATGGGCCGCGGGGCTGAGCTCGGGGCGAAGGGCAGAGACAACAGCTGTTGGCAAAGCTGACAGCCCTCAGTACAGTACCATCTCAGAGAAACTTCCTTTCCAACAATTCTTTCTGGAGCTACAGACCAGGTTGGGCCTAAGAAAGGGGTTTTTGCAAGAAACTTCAGATCACATCTGACATGTTTTTCTACGGTCATCAGGTCAGCGTTTGAAGTTGCCATCTCCAAGCAACTGAACTCTGCTACGAAGAAAAGACTTTATGCGGGCTCACACCTTCCCATAAAGCCTCACGTACACACGAGAAAGATCTTTGACCTATTAAAGCAAAAACTGGAAGATACCATAACACTGAGTTAAAAAGAAAAGCTGCACACCGTGGAACGAAAGTAGTATATTAGCCGTGGAAGGGAACACTGCAGAGTTTCGGCGTGCGCGACGTCGCTGGTTTTGTTCTGTCTGTGAGTCCAGAGCTCACTCCGAGTCGCTGCTGTCCGAGCTGGATCCGCTGGAACTGCTGCTCCCGGACCCGGAGGAGCTGCTGCTGCTGAGCCGGGACGGCCCTCCCGAGGGCGCGGAGCCCGCTTTCTCTGAGGGAGACGCAGCAGGTGAGAGGCGCTCCCCCACGCACCCCACACACCCCTGCACTCGCCGCGCCAGCTTTTCCGGAACAGCCACCGGCTTCACGCCCACACGTCCCGAGCCTCAGCCCACCCATTTCCTCACCCCGTCGCTCCACCAGTACTAACAAATCTTTGCTGAAACGAACGTCTGCATCAATGCGGTTACGGTACGGAAAGAAATGCGCGTGGCCTTTGTCCGGGTTCCAGGCACAGAGCTCCGAAAACCCTTGGCGTCCCCTGAGTGATAAGACTGTCTCTGGTTATTCACAAGGGGCCCCTGTGGCTCACACCTGACTTTCTGCTCAGGCTGGTCACTAGGAAAACCACGGGATCGGGGCGGGGAGCCCCGGGGAGGGGAGGCTGCCTCAGGTAGAGTGCTGAAACACTCTGGGTGCCGGGAGCTTCCGGGCTGGGGGGCACGGGGAGGGGGGCACGCCAGGCAAGGAGAGGGAAGCTGCGTGCCCCTGCCATGCCTCTCCCTGCACCTCTCTTCCATCTGGCTGTTCCTGAGCTGTATCCTTTAGGATAAACTATGCAGTAAGCAAAAGCACTTTCTAGCAAACGGTCAGACCTGAGCAGAGGGTCACGGGAGCCCCACTGTACAGCCTGCAGGTCAGCAGTAAGGCAGGCCCGGGACTCACACCTGGCACCTGAGAGAAGGGCGGTCTTGTGGGGGTGTGCCCCCCCCACCTGTGGGCTCTGACCTACCCCTAAGTAAACTGTGTCCGAAGGGAACTGAACTGCCGGACCCCACCTGCACCTGGGAGTGCAGAAGCCCACACACCTGGTGTCAGAAGTGTGAGCAGAATAGCTCACAGGGCCACAAAACTATCGCCATATGCCAGAGTCTAGAAACCACGAATGCGGTCCACCAGGAGGAACTAATGGGGCGTGGGGGGAGGTCAGCAGTTTGAAGACAGTCGTCAGTCACGTGGTGCCTACTCTGCCCTTCCCAGGGGTGATCTAAGGGGGCCCTCCCCACCTTTGGAGGGAGCGGGCAGGGCAAGCGGGACCTGGCGAGGTGGCGGCACCCAGTTGCCCTATGATCGTGGACTCTGACCACTCATGACCTGGGCCCCACCATCCCCGGGGCTCGGAAAAAGATCTGTCCTTTCTTGCCGGCTCCAGAGGAAAGAGGTAAGAAGTGAAATCACCCGCTCACCTAAAAGAAGACCCCACTGTCCACAAAGCACAGGAGCTGGAGACAGGGAGCTGGAACCTGTCTCCTGCCTGGGAACAGCCAGAAAGCTGCTGCCGGGGGTCAGGACCCCACTCGCTCTCAAGCCATGGGGTCTACGCCCAAAGACCACAGCTAGGCCCTTCCAGGGAGTCCTCCCCGGGGGGTTCTGGCACGGGGCGCACTCACACACACCTTCCATGTGCTGGAGCTCCCTGCAGGACCGGGGCTTTGGCCCCCGGGTCACAGACAAGGGACTTGGGGTTTCAGGAGCTTGAGAGCTTCATCTAAGGACACACAGCTCCTTAGCTGGTCGAGCCGCAGCCTGAAGCTTGGGGCTGCCCGCCCCCCACCCCCAGCCAGAGCAGCAGCAGGGGCTGCAGGGGCCCGAGCCCTGGCAGCAGCACGGCCCGCACGCAGGTACCTTTCTTGGCGGGCTTCTTGCTGTTGTTGAGCTGTCCGCTGACGTCCTGCAGCCGCTTCTCTAACTCCTTCTTCTTTTCCTGAGCTAACTCCTCCTTCGACTTGGCCGCCTGCTTCTTCCCGCTCGTGGCTGTAGAGGAGCACAGAGCTGAGCCGGCCGGCGGCCACCCCTGGAGCTCAGCAGGGCAGCCTCCAGGTGCCATCCAGCCCCCCCGGGGGCTCACAACGTGGGCCGGGACCCCGCACGGCGGCTGCCCAGGCTCTGGACAGGACGACACAAACCCTCGCCACAGGCAAAGCCCTTCCTGTGACCCTCACGCCGTCCCCACTCCACACAGTGCACAGACGGGGCACATGGGGCTTGGCGACACCGTCCCCGGTGTGGAGGGCAGAGTCGAGACCTGACGCCGACCCTCCGACTAGCCCTTCTCCTCCACCGCGGATGCGGCGCTCTCTCAGGCTCAGCAGGGAGGCCTCCACTGCCTGGCAGCCTGTGCCACCACCTCTGAGTCCAAGGAGAACTTACCAAGGGTCAGATGTGCCTGACTGCAGGGCTCATGCGACTCCATCCAGGAGAAAGCAACTGACCCCTCAGAGTGACGGAGAAAGCCCACTGGGAGGGCCCCACGCAGGCCTAGGTACACCCTGGGTGTGACCTGGGGCCAGGACCACTGCCCAGCTCTCCTGCAGCTGCGGGGCTGCCTCAGGCCTGCCCTTCCTCTCACTCCCCAGGACGCACTGCCCCAGGCAGTGCCTCGTCCCCATCCAGTAAAGTTGCTGACTTCCGGGACAAGCCCGGGCCAGTGCCAACGTCCATCCTGGAAGGTCTCTGGACCCTCAACTCCAGGCAAAAGGGAACTGGTCTTTCCCAGCAGGGGACCATCGAGAGGTCACCTGCAGCCCTGGTCCCAAACAGAGCCTCAGGAAGGCTCGTGGCGAAGACCTTCACTGGCACTTAAACAAATGGGGGCTGGGGGCCGACCCAGGGCTCCTGCCTGTCCTGGGACGGCCAAGATGTGCAAAGCACTGCCCACCTGCCCAGAGCAGGGAGGAAGGGCCCGGCTGAGCACAAACCGTGTCCTTGGGGCACACGGTGGGAATGGGCAAGGAGAGTGACCCACCCCACTGCCTGGCTTTCCCCCCCAGGCCTAAAGGAGAGGGGAGGAGGGGAGGCAGGGGTGAGGGAGGGGACGGCGAGCATGGTGCTCTGTCCCCACGACTTACAGAATGGCTTCCTTTGCTTTTTCTGTAAACAAGACTTGACATATCTCTCTAGCTCCCGCAAAGTGGTGGGTTTCAGAGTCTCAAAGTCAATCTCTATCTCGTCGGGGTTGGAGTCCCTGAGCGAGGGCTCCCGGGACTGGATGATGTGCACCACGCGGCCCAGCTTCTCCCCGGGCAGCCGGTTGATGTCCAGGCTGAGCTGCCGCTTCTCGTCGTAGCTCATGGGCAGGCCCTCTTCCTCCTCCTCTGAGTCGTAGGAGGCCGATGCCTGCTTGCCACCCTTCTTCGGCTGCCTGAGACACAAGGCAAAGAACACCGTGGCTTGGAGTTCCCTGCCTCTTTTCCCCCAGTCCCTGTGGAGCCCCCAGCTCCTGTCCCCCCAGCCCCTGTGGAGCCCCCAGCTCCTGTCCCCCCAGCCCCTGTGGAGACCCCAGCCCATGTACCCCCACCCCCATGGAGCCCCTGCTCCTTGCCCCCATCCGTCTGGCCTTCTTCCTCTCCAGAACCAGGCTCTTCTACCAAGAGGCAAGCCCTAAGTGGTGCCCCGGGCATAGCAGCCAGGTGGACTGTCTGAGGGCTGCATATGTGTCTGCAGGGACATAGAAGACCCTGTTTCAGAGGTCAGAGCAGAAACTGCTCCCCACTTGGGGGTTTCTAGCCTCAGCCAGGAAAGAGTCTAGTGGTTAGCTCCCCTCAACACCCCACAGGCATCTCAGATTCGGCAGGTCAAAAACTGATCTCCATACTCAAATAATCCAAAAGGAGGCAGAAAAGGGAGACAGAGGAATAAAAACCACAGGGACAACAGAAAATAATGGAATGGCAGACTGAAATGCAACCGTATCAATCCTTACACTAAATATAAACAGTCTACACACCAACTAAAAGTCATAGACTGGATAAGAAACAAGACCCAACTTACATGTGGTCCACCAACCCCACTATACATACAATGACAGAAGTAGGTTAAAAGTAAAGAGATGGGGGGACTATACCACGCAAACACTAACCGAAGGAAAGCTGCAGTGGCCGTGTTAACTTCAGACAGTGGAGACTTCAGAAACAGGAATAGTGTCAGGAAGAAGAGGGACACAGCATAGTGAGAAGAGGATCAACTGACCAAGAAGACATCACTGTCCTCAATGTGTGTGTGTCTAAAAACCGAGCTTTAGAATGTATGAAGCAAAACTGACAGAACCAAAGGGAGGCAGAAACATCAGAATTACAGCTGGGGATCCAATGATTCTCTCTCCCCGTGATTAATAAAGCATATCAGCAAGAGGGGAGAAGACCCCAACAACACCATCAACCAAATTAACCTGACACGTTTCTGTTTTGTTTCTTCCCTAACTAATATTTAGATGACACTCAACCCAACAGCAGGAGAACACATGTTCAAGTCCACACGGAACATTCCCCAGTTCTCAGCCATAAAATAAATCTTAACAAAAGCACTGAAATCACACAAAGTATGTTCTCTGACCCTAATGGAATTAAGCCAGAAACCAATAACTGAACCATGTCCAGAAAAAAATCTCCTAATACTTGGAAATTAAACAACATACTGCTAAATAACCCGTGGTCAAAGAGGAAGTCAGAAGGGAAATTAGAAAATATTTTGAACTAAATGAAATCATACATATCGAATTTGTGGAGTACAGCTCAAGTACTGTTTTGATAGAAATAAATAGTACTAAATGCTTACATTAGAAAAGAAGGTCTCGAATCAGTAATCTAAGTTTCTACTTTACGAGCGCAAATTAAATCCAAAGCAAGCAAAAGGAAGTAATAAAAATTAGACCATTAACAACAGGAAGTGAAAGCAGATAAAAGCCAATGACATCAAATGCTGGTAGCTTCATTCAACCACCAATAACTCAGCAATCTCTCTCCAGATTCACCATGAAAAAAACCAGATTACCAAAGAAAGGACACATCACTACAGGCCCTACAGAGGTTAAAAGGACAATAAGGGCACACTGTGAACAAAGCAGTGCCCCTAAATTCCACAATTCAGATGAAATGGAGCACAAATCTCCAAAACTCAAGATGAAACTGATCACCTGACTAGTCCTGTATCTGCAAAAATAACTGAATTCATCATTAAAAACCTTCTCACAATGAAAACTCCAGGCCCAGATGCTTTCACTGGGGAGTTCCACTTAATATTTAAGAATTAATACCAACTCTATAATAATCTACCCAGGAAATACAAAAGAATACTCCCAACTCATCTTTGAGGCCAGTGTTATACTGACACCAAAACCAGACAGACATTACAAGAAAACCTGATTTCTGCCTCCCCTCTGAAAAGGGAGGGAGGACAAAACCCAACCATTTCCACCCCCACTCCTAGCTAATGCCGCTGACTAGCCAGCTGCCAAGGCCCAAATGCCCCATTCCCCACGTCCCTGTCCTCCTCCTTCCAGACACCAAGGCCTGTCCCTTCTGCTTCCCACCTCCATGGCCACCCTGGCCTCTCTTGCCTGCAGAACGACAGAACCTTCCCAGGCTGTTCTTTCTCCCATTCCTGCGTCCCACTAATTCATTCTCCACATTGACCAGGATCTGACCACGTCCAGCTCAAACACCTCATGACTTCCATGCACTTGCTTGGAGGATAAAACAAGAGGCCTCAACAAAGCTGGCCAACCTCAGCTGTCTCTCCCGGCCCCTCTTCCCAAACCAGTCTCCATTCCTCAGTGGAACCAACCTTGTCCTAATTCCCGCTAATTCCCAGAACAAGTTTGCTGGCATCCACAGCTCCGTCCCCGCTGTTCCTGACTCTTGGAACCCTATCCCGACTGCTGCCGAGTTCACTCCTGCACAGTCGTCACCCCTCCTCTGGGAAGCCTTCCTTCTACCCTGCAGGAGAGGCACGCTGGCCCTGAGCACCTCCCCCCATCTCCTCTCCCTGTCGCCCTGTCCATGGCAGGCATTCCTCAGGGCAGTGCCCGGCACAGGAGAAGTGAAGACAGAAGGCAGGTGGACCAGGAAGTAGAATCCGTGCCAAGGCACAATGGCCCCTAGAACTCCTTGGCCCAAATCAGGAAAATGTCCCCAAAGACTTGGGATGCCAAAGTCTGTGCCAGATAGTGCAGTCACTCTGGTACCCAAGATCAGGAGGCTAACCCCACAGACAGCTGAGTGACACCCTTGGGAGCTCAGTCTTCCCAGCAGAGGCCTCATTTTGTCCCCCCAAGCTCCCCAAAAGATGGCAGAGACAAGGACCTCCCAGCCCCCATCCTGTTTTCCATGTACCAGCCCAATCTCCGTGTCACCAGGATTTGCAGCCAAGGCGTGAAGGCCCAAACCCAGTACTCTTCCCACCACACAAGCACCTAGGACACGCAACACTGGGCTCCCAGGGCCCTGAAGGGCCCCACAGCCCACCTGCTGGCCGCGGCCGTGCTGCTGGCCTTCTTAGCGGGAGCCTTCTTCGGCTGGGCCTGCTTGGCAGGTGGGGCCACCTTGGCCTTCTTCTCGTCCTCGGACTTTGCCTTGTGCCTCTCCTTGTCCTTGTCTTTGTCCTTGTCCTTCTTCTTCTTCTCCTTCTCCTTCTTCTCCTTCTTCCTCTTTGGCTTGTTCACTGGGGCCTGCGACAGGGCAGCCAGCTGCTCGTGCACAGCCTTCAGCTGGAAAATAGCAGGCGGCTGAGCAGGACTCCCCCGGGGCTGGCCCGAGGGGGCCTTGGGGTGCCCTTGAAGCCACCCCACACATGCGGGGAGGTGAGCCCGGAGCACCAGGGCCACAGCCTGCTGTCGAAAGCCAGACAAGTCCAGGAGCACGTGGCGTCAAAGGCCCCCCTGCCCTCACCACCCCTGTGAGCGCCGGCGAGCTGCTGGGCCTCACCGCCCTCACCTGAAACACGGCTCACGGGTGGCCGAGAGGCCGACTCACGAGCCTGGTGGCACACTCAGACCTGCACAGGTGGCACGGTAACAGTTTTCTCTCAGCTTATGATTTTTCAGACAAAGATGACTCTACCCAGAGGTTTCTACGTCTGTACATCTGTACGAAGGAGACGTGCAAGAGCTACCTTCAGAAGCCATGTGCACGTCGCACGGCATACGTACAGGATGAACACGATCCAGGGCCAGCAGCTGACATCTGCCCCGTGCCGACACGCACCTGGCAGCGTGCTCAGCGCTCTACGTACTCCTCACTGCAGTGGCCCCCACGGGGCCCGTGAGGGGCCACCATGAGCTGCGTCCCACAGGGGAGGCAGTGGTGTCACAGTCCGGGACCGCCAGGTGGCTGCGCCCAGGGCCACCTTCCCTGTGGCACCACCTCTAACGAGGCTCAGGCCAAAGTGACCGCGGGGCCATCTCTGCTCTACTCTCTCCTCCCTGTCGGAGGCCGAAGTGGGGCTGCCTCATTCCTGCGGCGGGCGAGGCACCGCATGTCAGGCTGGCACAAGCCCGACCTGCAGTGCTCCCGAGGGGCCCTCGGAGCTGACGCCTGCCCCAGGTGCCCGCCCAGGCGGCCCACCCCGTGGCACACCTGTTCCTGCAGTTCCGCCAGCCGGGTGGCCCGCTCCTCCTCCGAGTCCGAGCTGCCGGAGTCCGAGGAGCTCTCCTCACTGCTGCGGCTGCTCTCGGCGCCCTTGCTCAGCACGGGGGCCACGGGGGCAGGCAGTGCCGGCGCCTCCACGGGCTCATCTGGCATCTTGGCAAACCGCATCTCGAACACGTCCTGGAGGAAAGCCGGGGCCGCGTGAAGTCCTAGACGCCCATGGGGCAGCCCCTTGGGGTGGGGGACCCACACCTGAGTGTCCCTGAGCTGCTCTCGGAGCTGCACCTGCAGCTGCTTCGAAGGCCAGGCCCACAGGGGGACTGGGCCAGCCCCAGCTTGCTCTCCTGCTCTCCCTCCCTCCTTCCCTGTCCAGGCACCGAGTGCGGGTCCGGGAGTAGGGGCCGTGGGGCCCAGAGCCACGGACGCAGCCTTCTAGGACTGGTCCGCAAGCTCCCTTTATCAGGCATGCAAGCCTTCTGCAGGAGATCTACGTGTCCTCTTGGCCTGTGGGTCTGAGCCCCTGCAAGGCTGCTGCCCACTGCAGCTTGAGTGCCAGCCTTTGTCTGAACTATGACCCCTACGGGGCCCCCAGCTGCCGGGTCTGGGGGCCAGTTGGCATTGTCCCCCTTTCCTCACCCTAGGGCTTTACCACAACATCACCTCTCATTCCGAGTTAGGCCCAAAAGTTGGCTCCAAAGGCAAAAGTCTTGTCCTGACAAAACAGGCTCTGGAAAGCCCCTTGCCAGCTCGCACGGAGTAGGCCCCAGGCCCTCAGGAGCACCTCCCAGCCAAGGTCCCCTCTCCTGGCTGCCCAGATTCATTTCGGATGGGGGCCCACAGCCACGTGAGAGCTCCCTCTCTGCTAAGCCCAAATCCACACCGGCTCACACTCACGCTCCCCCATGAGGCAGTCTGTATCAGCAGAGCCTGGGAAAGGCCCCCCCACAGGAGGACCCAGCAGCACGAAAAACAGCTTCTCCCTCCTCCCTCCTCTGGGTCCTGGGTGGTCAAGGGTGACACCATAAGCTGTTTCACGGGGTTTTCAAAAGTGTTCTGAGCAAAAGACTAGGAACATTCACACAACCAAAGCCTGTATCCTGGGGGAAAAAAACCGCTGGAAGAGAGCAGAGATCCACAACTTTTACTCTTTCCTCCAAAAAAAACTCTTCCAATTACATAACGTTTAAAATTTTGGTGCTGTTGGGGCCCCTGGGTGGCCCAGTCGATTAAGTGGCCGACTCTTGATTTCGGCTGAGTTCATGATCTCAGGGTGGTGGGATCAAGCCCCATGTCGTGCTCCACGCCCAGCGGGGAGTCTGCTTGAGAGTCTCTGTCCCTCTCCCTCTGCCCTTCCCCCAAATTTGTGCTCACTCTCTCTCCAAAATAAAAAAAAACAACAACAAAACTTCAACATTCTGGCGCTGGTATTCATAGAAGCAACAACACACATCACAGAGGACACTGACCCACACCTACACAGGTGGGCGGCACCACGCCGGCAGAAGGCCACACACAACTGTCACGTGACCCGGCCTCCAGCAGCCTCACTGGCAGGCCCGTGACAAAGCCCCCCTCACACAGAGACCGAAGCTGCGGCAGGAGGGACGCCTCCCTTCTCATCCTCTCCTTCCCTGCGGAATGCGTGCCCGTCCCGGAGAGCGCCTTCCCCGCGCCTCTGCCTGCAGCTCCCGGAGGACAGAGGCTGGCCCGTCCGCCACCGTGTGCCTGGGAAGCAGGCCTGGGGCCTGACAAGTGCCGGGTGCCGCTCATGAGCAAGATGTTCTGCGGGCGAGGCTCTCCCACGGGCCCCTGGCTGGATGCTCTCCGGAAGGCCTCTTTCCTGGGCGCCCGCCCCGGGCTGCTGGTCCCCTCTGTGCCCAGAAGGCCCCTCTGCCTGAGCGCCTCGGGTTACCTGGAGCTTCCTGGCCATGGCCACCACCTCGTGGTCCGGGGGGTTGTACTTGTAACAGTTGGAGAACATTAACCGGACGTCGGCGGCAAAGCCCTGCGCGTCTGCGTACTCGCGGCCGTCCATCTTCTTCTGTAACACACACGCGGCAGGGGTGAGGCCACCGCCCTGCATCCCGGGGCTCAGCCAGACCCCGCGCGCACACACTGGACACCCGCCACGCGACCACCATCCACGGCCGGCCCCAGGCCTTGCCCCGGGAGCCCCGAGGGACGGTATGGGCGCGGGACTGCAGGGCTTGGAAGGGAGGCTCTGGGACCCCCGGGGAGGCGGCTGCCCTGGGTGGAAGGTGGAGCAGGAACCCCGGCTCCTGCAGCCGCCACGTTAGCTCTCTCGCTCTAGCTTCCAGCTCTACCCCTTGTGTGACTCCACAGAGCCAAGTCCCCGACTTGGGAGGAGGAGCCAGGAAATGTCACTCGGGGCGGGGGAGGCGAGGTCTCCTCAGTTCACGGATCGAGACATTGACTTCATCTCTGTGAGAATCCAGGTGTTGTTGGCCCGCCTGCCCCTCGCAACCCAGCAGGACAAGGTGGGGTTGGTGGGGCTGAGACAACAGGCACGCTCACGGGGAGGACAGAAGCGCGACCATCGACAGACACCGCCAGTCGGGGCAAGCGGAGGGGAACTGCTTGGTGAGGCAGCGAACTCCCTGTGTCTGCACGGGTTCAAGTAGAAACCATCAGTCAGGGACCTCCTGTCGGTGAGGGGCACCCCCTCTCCTGGGGGCTGTGCGCTGCTGGAGCAGGACACTGCAGGTGGGAGCCTGACCACCTGTCTCACTCGCACCTACGCGGACACAGTCCTGGACGCTGGCGGGTGGAGCGCAGCCCGACTCCAGGGCCTACAGCCTCAGTCCTGCCTTGGGTATGCACCCCTGCCAGTCGCAGAGCTTCTGACAGCTCCCAGGCTGCATGGCTCCGGCCCTCAGCACAGCTAGGGAGGCCCAGCTAGGAAGGACAAACGGGCGCCCGAGACCCTCTCAACTTCTGCCAGATTTTCAGGCTCTGGTCCTAACTTGACCACTGGCCACTCTCCTGGGGGGTGGGGGGGGCATGGGAACAACAGGCTAGACGTAAGTGCACTTGGGGTGCCCAAGGGCAGGCAGGCAGCTGTCTGTCATTCCTCACCATTTCCTGGATGATGGGGTGTTTGTGAAGGGGAGCGCCAGAGCAAACCACCCGCATGCATGCAACGCCCCCGCCAGGTCTCCCAGCAGGACACGGCCTCAGCCTGCGGTGGCACCAGCTCACCAGGGCCGGGCAGCGCCCCCCGCCCCCGCCACACCCTGGCTGTGTGGCATGGACAAGTCACTGTCCCCACTGGCCTCCCGAGAGTTCTGGGGGTTAAGAAGGGCACAACGCGTGTCACTATTGCCAATAATGCCCTCATCTGGCTGACGTGAGCTCTGCCGTCTCAGGTCAAGGCTCCAAGAGTCAAAGATGTGGACTTGGGGACTGGCTCCACCAACAGCTTACTCGGGGTGGGCCCTCCAGCCTCAGCTTCCCCATCTCTGAGCAGCAGGGGTGCGTGCAGACAAAAGGCCCAGCCCCTATACCCCCCACCCCAAGTCCCAGCCACAACATTGTCGGGAGGACAAGACGGGCCACAGTCCTGTCTGGGGCTGAGGGGGCCAGCCACCCACTGCAGGCCCATAGCCAGGACCCCACAGACCCTAAGCAGGGAGAGCTCAGCCTCGGACCCGTGCACTTGGGAGCCCCGTTCCTGCTGCCCCACAGTCAAGACCGGCTAGGAGAGAGCAGGCCTCGGCTGAGAGCGAATCCAAACCACGGTTAGGAATTCTCTCCGGAAAAAGGGGCAGCAGTGTGCTCTGCCCTCCAGCCTCTGCTTTGCTGGAATTTTCCCACTGGTTCTCTACTTGCTGCGCTGGCTCACACAGATAAGGCACCGTCGAAAGGAAAGGACGTTACCGGGCTCCCAACAGGGGCAGGATGGAGGGTAACTGAGGAAAAGGCTCGGTCCCCCGTGTGGTTTACCTGGCACCACCGCCCCACACAGCCAGGTCTGTCCTACCCGAAACCCTCAGGTGCCCTGGGGGAGGCCTCCAGTAAGGAGATTCTGGCCCAAGCTGGCATCACTGGGGAACCAGGCAGAATGCCAGAGACCAGCCATTCAAGGCCCAGACCCTCTCAAATGGAAAGAAGTAACCGCTACCCTTTGTGGGGGTACCTCCCAGGGCCACATGGGCAGCAGTCCCCAACGGCCAGGGGCATTCTTGAGGGGGCCAGGGACCAACACCAGGCTGGCAGGAAGTGCTCCCTGAGGGAGGGCAGGTGCGCTGGGGCCCCAGCTGATCGGAGGGTCGGAACCCCACCTGCGCGTGCCCAGCCCTGGGTCTGCTGCCCTTGGGGCTACCGCCACCGCCCGGGCACCTTCTCCCTATGGCCCAGCACACGCCTGCTCTCTGCTTGTACACAACAGGCCGGACTCGGAACAAAACCCATGAAAGTCCAGGGAGGAGCCCCCAGCACGGGAGGCCCAGGCTCTGGGTCTCAAGTCTGCTACCTCCCCCGCTCTAGGGCCTGCCCCTGGCCAGGGCAGGGGAGTGGGTCACCCGTCACTTGCAGACGTTACAAAACCCGCAAACTGAGACAGGAGACGGGTTCCGGCAGAACGGAGGACCGCGAAGCCCCAGGTCCAGTGACAGCAGGCAGAACGCACCTTCTTCCCAGACCCGGCCGGACCCATGCCTCTAGTGGGCCACGGGACAGCGCCATGCTGAGCCGCCCCCCAGCCAGCACAAGACATCAGCACGACACGGCCTGGACAGCAGGAGAGCAGGCGGCTCAGCCAGGGTCAGGGCCGCACCCGCCCAGAGCCCCGGCACACGGTACCTTGACGGTGCTGAGGTCCATGGGGTGCTTGATGATGTCATGGTAGTCGTGCAGCTCCAGGGCCTCGGCGTCCACCGGCTTGTAGAAGGGCCAGGCGTAGGCCGCGTGCTTCTTGGACAGCATCTCCTTGAGGATGCTGTCACAGTGCCGCAGGTGCTCCGACAGCTTGCCCTTCTTGCCCGCGTGCTGCGGCACCTCGCCGTCCTCCAGGTCCTTCTTGGGCGGCTTGATGGGGCGGCCCCCGCTCTCCCGCCGCGCCACCACCTTAGCCTGCTTGGGGTCTGACAGCGGCGGCGGCGACTCGCTCCGGCTGGCGGTGATGGCGGACGTTGTGGGCGTCGTGGTGTCTGCTTTCCGCTTCACGCCCTTTTTCTGCGGCAGCGAGACAACCGGTGAGCCCCAGCAGGGAGCACGGGGCACGAGAACGCGGACGCCGGTAGCTGCGCTTCCAGAGTGCTCTCTGCCAGGCACCGAGCAAAGCCACGGCATGCACAGCCGCACCGTCCCCCCGGCTGCCCCCCGCGCTACGCAGGACGCCGAGGCTCAGAGGGGCCATGTCTCCGGCCCAAGGTCACACAGCTGGTAGTGGGAAGGCTGGACTCAGAACCCACCCCACGAGCTGCCCC
The DNA here is from genome assembly GCF_017311325.1 of Ursus maritimus. Lineage (NCBI taxonomy): Eukaryota > Metazoa > Chordata > Mammalia > Carnivora > Ursidae > Ursus > Ursus maritimus. The sequence goes on from NW_024424119.1 coordinate 57,410,290, forward strand.
TCGGGGGTCCCCTCCCTCTCCCCCCAGGGCTCCGAGGTCACGTGGACCAGCGTGAAGTGCGGCATGGCATTCACCTGTACCGAACCTCGGGCCCGTACAGGGGGCTCCAGAGACAACATGACCGAGTGGATCTGGCACTGGGATCACCCCCAAGCGACTCAGGCTAAGGGACAGCAGAGACGAACGGAAATCCCTGCGTAGAAAGGCCAGTGGGAAGGACCCAGACGAGGGCCCCCAAGCTGGAGCTCCGAGGACAGCCATCGTGGAGCGGGCCGAGGCCAGGAGCAGGGAGAGCATGCGGGGCAGGGGCTGGGCGGCAGCAGTGAGTTTGGGACCACGGACTCCCGGGGACTGACTGGGCAGGTCTGGACTTGAAGCCTGAAGGCAGGGGGAGCCACAGGGAGCTGTTTTCCACAAGGGGAGGGAACCCTTTTGTGGCTGTGTGCAGGGCAGACACTCACACGGGTTGTGCCCCGAGGGTGAGAACGTGGGAAATACCCCCGGGTCCTGGGCCGTGCAGGTCTCAAGCACCGCGCCCGGGGCCCCCAGGCATCACGGCGCGCTCCGCAGCCAGGGCTCAGCACGTCCCCGAGACCAGCTCAGCCAGCTCCCTGCCTCTCAGACTGGCAGAGGAGCCCCTCGGAGCCACAGCGCCCGGGCTGATGGCCTCACAGCGGCCGGCTCTCTGGGGCACCACCATGGCCTCTGCCCCAGCCGAGCCGCCGCCCTCAGGCTGGCAGGGGCACGAGCCGGCTATTCACAAACACGTGGGGGCACCCACAGTACACCAAGCGTGTGCCACAGAGGCCCGGAGCGGGGAGCTCACCCGGCCGTGGCAAACAGGACATGCTCCAGGAACAGCCGGGCCCGATGGAAGGCAGCCTGGCCAGGCGCCGCCCGAAAGTGCAGGCAGTGAAGGCCACGGGGGAGGGAAAGCAGCGGCGGGGGCGTGTTACCTTGCGGGGGGCCACTTAACCCCCCGAGCGCCTGCTTCCTCATCTGTAAGATGGGGGAAATACTGTCTGCCCCACAGGGCCGCTGTGAGGGGCAAACGAAGACGACACACATCAGCGCCCCGCACACGGCCTGCCCGGACCGCACGGGGAGCACGGGGAGCACGGGCTCTGAGCCCAGACCCGGCCAGGACGGCCCCTGCCATGAGAGTTCCCAGCCACACTGGGGACACGGACATGCTGGAGCTCACGCTACCAGGGCACACGGGGCAGGCCGTCGGGGCTGGCTCCTCACCGTGCACCCGGGCCGCTGCCCTAAATCCACGTGTGGGCAGGGGGGTCCGGGACCCTCCACCCTCCTCTCCCACGCCTTCCCACAGTGACCCAGGCACGGCAAAGGCCAGGGCTTCAGGGCCAGAGAAACTGGGGTTCAGCGCAGCCCACCCTCACCAGCTGTGTGACCTGCAGCTCCCTGAGCCTCGGGCTCCCCGTCTGCGTCAGGGGCAACGGCCCAACCTCACGGGCACAGAGAGAACCACTCCAGAGTCACGTGTACCGAACACCCGATAAGTAGTGGGTACCCAGGGACAGGTGGCAGATGTCCCCCCTGCCCTCCCCACACCTGCCCGAATCCAGGAACCCCGGCCTGGTGATCAGACAGCCAGCTGACCTTGTCCCCAAGGACACTCACCTTGACTACAGGCGGTGTGGGAGGGACCACGGGGATGATGGGCGTCGAGGGAGGAGGTGGGGCGGCGGCCGGGGGAACGGGGACCGACGTGATGTTTGCAGTGATGGTTGGCACTGGGGTGGCAGCAATGACAGGCGTCTGGGAGACAGTGGGGGGGACGCTCTGGAAGGGGGTTGCTGGGGAGACAGAGGACACGGCCGCCACTTGCTGCGTACCTTGAAGACAAGGAAAGGACACTGAACACACTAAGCTCTACCTGCCAGCTAGCTTCCAGAAGCTTCCTGGACCATCCCCTCCAGCCAGAGCACAGCTGTGCCAGGGAGCCCCTCCTCCTGAGACCCCTGGCCCTGCACCGTGGCTGCATCCACGGAACCGGTTTCCACAGGCGCTCACCCAACAAACGGAAGGGACTCCCTCTGGCCAGAGACCAGAGTCTGAATGAGGAAGCCTGGACTAGGTGCAGCCTGGGAGGAAGAGCCAGGCCTGGGCCCAAGAAACCGGGGGTTAACTCAGACTCCACCAATAACCAGCTGAGTGACCTGGGCAGAGCTACTTAACCACCCACCCATCTCATCTGCCAAGTGGGATGGCTGGCACTGGTGGGGGGCTCCTTTGAGGGCTGGGGTGCCAGGCCTGCCTCTCCATCAGGGCGCACCTCTGCTCCCTGTTCCTGGACCAGGTAAGACCCCCTAGGGCTCCTAGTGCTAATCCTCATCCCCATCGCCCTCCCCGACAGGTGACACGACCCCTCTACTGTCCCAGAACATACAACACCTGCTAAGGAGGCCACATCCTAGGGGGAACCAAGGGACCTCCTGTCCAGACTTCTGGAAGAGGTGGCCTCAGCATGGGGGCACAGCAAGACCACAGTCTCCCCACCAGAGCAGGCTCAAAGGCAGATGGTAACAACGCCAAGGGCCAGCCGTGTCGCCCCAACTTCACAGACAGGGACACTGAGCTCAGAGGGGCAGAGGGATCCGCACAAGAAATGCTGTTGTCAGGCCCCGGGGTGAGGGAGTGGTTATCAGGACAGAAGGACGGCACCGTCCGCCCCATTACCTGCACTCTGGGTTCCTGCAGCCGGTTTCCGGCCTTTGCCCTTTGGAGCAGGGGGTAATAATTCAACTTCCTCCTGGGGCATCTGGGCCACTTTCTGCAGAAAAATTTTCTCTAAGGCTTGGGCCATTAGCACTATGTCATCTGTGGGCTGAAGACACAGGGAGAGCCAAGGTCACTTGTTGGGCAAGGGGCCACGTGTTTGCAAAGACGTCACTGGCTGTGGCTCAAGAAAACATTTATTCAAAAATCCGTTAAGAGATTTGGTCGGGCAGGCGGGGGCGAGGGGGCAAAAGGAGCGTATTTCAGCGTGGAGACTCTTGAAAGAATTCAGAAAACCAAGAAGAACAAGAACCACCCTTTGGCCCATCCCGTGCAGAAAACAGAACGCTCCACTCGGTTTAGCTCATCTCGGCTGTATCCCGTCGCAATCGCAAACAACAAAATCCCCACCGAGTCAGGACCACGTGGGCCTTCCCTAACCTACTCTTCTACCCGAAAACCATCGTGAACACGTGCTCCCTGGTCGTGCAGTGGCCCGGCCACGTGGGGCGGCTGCACGCGGATGTCACAGTGTGCTCGGCCGCCCGCCCCCCCCCCCGCTGCCACATGTGCACGTGCTGTGACACCAAACATGTGAGCCCGTCCCGACAGCTGGAGTCTCAAGGTCTGAGGGCAAGAACAGTTCAAAGCGTTTGGTATACAAACTTCCCCCCAAAAGGCTGCTCCAGGCTTTACTACCCTCCCCCGTGGGGGGGCGTGGGCAGCACATGGGACCCCCAAGTGGAGACTGCAGCCAGGGGGATGACATGCCCCCATCTGAGAGCCGCTACAGAGCCCGGGCCCCGCCAGAGGGTCTCCTCTGGGAGCCACGTCGCGGGCGCTTTCTTACCTTGTTATAAATGTAACAATTTGTAAACATGGTGTTGAAGTCCTGCATACATTCGCTCGCGCTCCAGTAATAATTATTTTCTAGTCTCTTCTTAATAGTCCCCATATCCATTGGGTTTTTTATGATTTTATGATAATCCTGGGAAAGAGATTTTCAGAGGCACCATCAGCAGATTCTGCGGCGTTGTGTTCGCCGTCCCTGAGGAGGGCGACTGCACACGGAGCGTCTTCTCGGGTGAGCTGGGCACCGGGGTCGGGCCAAAGGCAGTGTCTGGTCAGCGGAGGGCAGGTGCAGGGTCCGGGGCGAGCGCCCGGCCCACTTCCAACCCCTGCCATACATCTCGCCCGACAGATTCTGCCTGCACAGGCCGTTCTTAGAGACGCACGGGACTGGGCAGCTGGGGCAGGCCCCAGAGCTGATCGGCACTGTGGAGAGGGGGCCGAGTCCCTCCCAGACTCCAAGTCCCGGGCCCACCAGTGACCGGTGCCGAGCTGGGCCTAGAACCCAGGCCACCAACGAGTGGCCCAGGGCTTCCCCAGGCAGCACTCAGGGTTTCTCTATTTGGGTCCAAATAAGAAACCCATCAGATGACGGGGCCAGCACTGAGGAAGCAGCCAGTGTAACCTCCCCTGGAAAGTGGGCCACGACCTGCACTGCAGGGGGCAGAGGCATGGTTCCATGGGAGGGTACACGGCAACAGCAGGGAGGCACGGGTTCTCCCCTGCTCCCTACACTTGGGGACCACCGCCCTCCACACTGTCACGCCCCTGAGGAGCCCCTCCACTCCTCGGTCACCACAGGCCCTGGGCTGTGCCTGGCTTACCGGCACCACAGCTGCCTGGGCCCAGGGGCAGTCCTTCCAGGAGGGGGGCAAGAGAGGGGCAGGAATGCCGGTGGGTGGGGGAGGGGAGGGGTGGGGGGCACTCACGGGCAGGTTCAGCTTGATTGCGTCCACGGGCTGGTAGAAGGGCCAGGCGAACTGGTGTTTCCAGAGGGTCTTCACCACCACATTCTGCATGTACTGCAACTGGTTGGTCTTGCGGCCGGGCTTGGCGGGGTTGGAGACCTCCGGTGGGGGCGGGTTCACCGGGCCCGGGGCCGCCGGGATCCCCGCAGGGGCGACCGTCGTCGTGGTGGACATCCTCCGCGGCTCGCTCACTGGCCGTCACAGCAGCGGCTCGGGGAGGCCCTTGCTTCCACTGTGCTCCTTTTGGAGGCCTGACATCCCATTTCTGGGCCCAACCGGGCAGCACCTACAGGAGAGGAGGGATGGCAGAGACAGGCCGGTCACCCAGGCCCCCCATTCCCAGCCTTGTGGACTCCTGAGCACACGCGAGTGGTCACAGGGAGGCCAGCTCACGTCCCTCAGGCCACTCGCCCTGCTCAGCCCAGCCCTCACCTGTCACAGACCCACTCTCTAACCACTGCTCTCCAGTGGGGGCAGGGATGTGACTTGAACACGGGGCCGCCTGGGCGGGGGCGGGGGGGCAATGCAAGGGCGGGAAGGTGGCGGTCCAGGCACACAGCCAGCAGTGGGAGGCGGGGGCCCAGGACGTGGCCTCTCCTGGCTCACAGCCCAACGGCCTGCCTACTGGGGGCTGACTCGGACTGATCTTGATCGTGGCAATTTTGGGGGAACGATTCACACATAGAGAGCGCTCCGGCATGGACCCCACAGAGCTGAGCCAGGCAAGCAGAGCGTGTGCGGAACCACGCGTGGCATGCGGAGCTGGGCCCCTTTGGGGCGAGGTTCTGACGTAACCGTGAGAACCAGCGCTGGTTTGTGATGGTGGGACAGGGTGTGACACGCCCAGCCCCAGGCCAATGGGAGGGCAGGCGGAGGCGCACCTCGCCCCGCACTCGCAGCAATGCGGGGCTGCCGCGGGCCTCCCCTGTCCCCCTCCAGCTTTCAGGAGTGCTTGCCAGGCTCACGGCTGGGAAGGAAGATGACCAACTACGCCCCAGAACCAACAGGCCAGTCCCGACATCAGAAGCCCCACTCCGTCCTGGATGGAGGCCACGGGCCCCACTTTTACTTGTAGGGCCCAGAGCAGACTGGGGGCCACACATGGAATGAGAAGACCAGGCCACGTCTGTGTGCCCTGCCACACTTTAGGTTTTTATGTGTCCTTGTCACGATACTCAGTTGGGTTGGGGCTGAGTGGCAGCACCCACAGCATAAGGGGCTGGACGGGACTGGGGAGACAGAGCAGCACACGTCCGCGACTAGATCAGCCGCCCCACCTACGACTTGCAAAAGCGGATCGTTAAAGCTTTGAGAATCCCGTGAGCTGGTTAACGTCCTGCTGGGAGCTTGCCACCTGCCACGTGGGCGTGTTTGCACCAAATAACTGGCACTTGCTACGAACCACTCCAACCAGGGTGAAAAGGGTTCAAGCAGATAGCAGGTGTGCCTCACCCACCAAGGAGACCTGCTCTGCATTCAAGGGACACCCTGGAACCCCCACGAGGCGCCACGCCCATCACCCCAGGGAACCTACAGCCCCTCCCCTCTTCCACACCCTCCCGGGCGAGCTGGTACCTCTTCTTCTTCTCCATCTTGCCAAGCCAGGGCCATGGCACAGTCAGCATGGTGCCCACGGCCCCCACCAGCTGCTCAGTGGGGGCGGCGGCCGTGCCAGCTCGTGCTAATGGCAATGAGGATGGGTCCTCACTACCAGAAAGATGTGGGAGTCTGGAGCAAACCTGGGTCATCCCTCCCGCCCCGCTGCCCCATCCCTACCCCCACCCCCACCCGGTCAGCAAGTGCAAACTTGGCCCGGGCACCACCACCACCTGTGGGGATCTCCCCAGCAGCCTGCCCTCCCTACGTGTCCGGCAGGCGGGGCGGGGGGGTGGGTGTCCAGCACCCAGCACTGCTGCTGCTGCAGGTGCATGGCACAGAAAGCCAGGGAACAGTCAGGGTGCAGCCAGGGCCTAACAATGACCTGGGGGTCAGCGGCCAAGGTGCAGGCCGGCCTCCTCCAAGCAGGAGGACAGGCAGGCATGCTCAGTGCAGCGACAGGCTCAGGCTGCCACCAGGACTTGAGGCCTGCCCCAAGGCCTCCCTCTTCCAGCTCCGGCCACCGCTCCAAATGTGTGGCTGAGCAGGAAGCCAGCTCTGGCCACAAACATGGGAATGCATCCCTAACCCTGTCTTGAGGGAGGTGCCCGGGGGCAGCACGGCAGCTGCCATGAGTCTGAGCCAGGAGCTTGGAGGAGCTTCCTGGACTGCTGCACACCAGCCCTAACCCCCCAAAAACGGCAGTGCCAGGGGGTCCCAGACCACAGAGTGCCCGCAGAGTGCCCGGCACTGGTACGTGCTCCCTGAGGGCCAGCGGTCACTACAGGCCACAGGAATCCTTCCACAGTGGCCCGAAGCAAAGCTTGCCTCTGGCTCGACATCACCAACCCCGGCAGAGTCCATGAGACTCAGCGGGGATGCATGCAGAAAGGGCCAGGTACGCTCCAGCACACAGGTAGGTGCCCACGCTCTGCGGGACTATGCATGGCGAGGAGCCTGTCCCCTTTCTACAAACACTCCGCTGACACAGGGCAGGACACCCCCCACACTCAGACCCCTGCGAACACCTGAGGACAGCCGCAGGGCTCATGGTGTCCCCTCAGGGTGGCAGTGTCCAGCCCTCTGCCTCTCGCAGCACCCGGCAGCCCGGGTACCAGCTCTGGGAAGGTGGGGGGGGGGGAGAAGAAGGGCAGCCAGAGCATAAGAGGTTGGGGGCCCCGCATAAGCCCTGCCATCCCAGATGCCAGAACCTACCTCTCAGGACGAGACCAGCAAGGGGACGGTCAGAGAACTTGGGCCAGATGCCCCCAGAGCCTGACCCGTGGGAGCCGCCCCGGGGAGGGAAGAGGACTCAGAGAGGCTCCCCGGGCACAGGTCACCCAGCGCTATCCCCTCTGGGGTGGCAGGCAGGGTGAGTGCCCGCGTTCCTGCAGGGGCACGCACACCATCACCCTTCAGACAGAGCCAGACCTGGGGGTCAGACACTGCCCAATGCACAGCGGGACGGCAGGTCCAGGGCGAGCAGAGCCACAGTGAAAGCCTGGCCTTGCCTTTTTCCCCTGGACGCTTCTCCAGGCCGGACAGGGATGTGACAGACACTGCCGAGCATGCAGGAGAGCCCAAGGCCACCTTGGGAAGCCCCGGGCGGAGGCAAAGGACGGAAAAGGGCCTCCTGGGGGCCCGCAGCCAGCAGAAAGCGAGCCCACTGATCACCACCCACCAGCCCGTGAGGACAGGGGCTCTCACCCTCTGCTTGCATTTCTGAACAGGTTTCTTCAGCAAATGGAAGAGTGCACTCAGTCGATGGCCAAGTGTTTGGGGCTTCTGTTTCTCCTCCTCCAAGGCCTGGGGACGCTGCCCAGGGGTCAGGGGGAGGGCTGAGCAGCCCAGCGTGCTCCCCGAAGGGGAAATCCTAGGACCACCATGAGCCCAAAGCAGGGACTTGCGCTCAGCAGCACTGCCAGCCCCTGGGGTCGCCAGCTCTCACGGGGTCCGCCTGTCCTCCCAGACGCCCAGAGCACCCTGTGATCTTTCAGTGTCTCACGTACAGCCTCTCCCTGTGACATGTCCAGCATCCACCTCACGCCCTGCCCCATGTGACTGCCCCGCCACCCTTGGGCCCAGCCCTCACTGCTGCCCTCCAGGGTCAGTCCAGTGGGAGCAGACAGCAGCAAAAACACCAAGAAGTACGTTGAGTGGTCGGCCATGGCCGCAAGCCCTTCACCCCTGCTGATGCTGAGATGCTCGTGTGACCTGAGGTCAGAGCCACTGTGCCCACTCACAGATGACAACGCCGAGGCTCCTCCCCCCTTGGGGTAGTTCCTGAGCCTAACCACCTGGGCATTCGGGGACAAAAGCCACAGTGGGGGGAGGGGGGATACCCAGGCAGCTGAAGCAGGAGATGGCCCTGCTGTCACCACACCAACATCAAGGACACCTAGCAAGGAGGGCCGTGCAGAGGGCGGCAAGGAGCACCCACCTGGGCCTGCCCCACCAGGGTTCAAAACTTGGCTCCCCTCACTGGCTGACCTCCTACCGAGTGCTCTCAACCCAACCCCATGGACAGAGACACGGGTGCCATGGCTTCCCACCCACAAGGTTGTAGGGGCCAGGGACATCCTGGCCAATGGCTAGGGAGATGGGTGACACTGGCATGCTGGGCTGGAAGAAAAGGAGCTGTCCTGGTTCCCAAGTCACCTGGGGAGGGGACATGGCACAGCCAAGCGTCCGGGACCAGAGCCTGAGGGTCTCTATACGCCCATTTGCAGGCACTCTGCAGACACAATGAGGTCACACGTGGGACAGATAATTGAAACAGGTCTACCTCAGATAAACTCAGCCTTCCATCCTGCCTCTGTGGCCCAGCAGAGCAGGACCAGACCCTCGATGTCCGCCCAACTCCATGTTAAGGCCAGCCACGCAGGGAAGCATCCTGTCTGTCCGAGAAGCAGGAAGGCTCTTGCTGCACCCACTGCTCTCCCTGGGCCTGCATCTCCAGGTGGGATCTGGCCCCTCTGCAGCCCACCAGGCTTGGGTTCTGTGCAGGAACATGAGACCCCTCAGCCCCACCCCTTGGCCATGCCAGTCTGGGGAGAAACGCCCGGGCAGAAGCCTGGCCCCACACGGGCTGGGGACAGACAGAAGGAGAGACAGAAAACTGCCATGGGGGTCAGCTTGGCCTGCGTCTACTGCCAGGGACCTCCAGCACCTGCTCCTTGAGGGAGTCCCTAGTGGGATACCCCAGGGCCCCCAAATCAAGAAGGAAACAAAGGCAAATTGCGGCCCCAAAAGGGTCTGGTCCCATCTTGTGGCCCAACCTCGTGGCTGGATGGGGGACACCAAGAAGGGGGTCACGTAAGGAGGGAAGAGAAAAAGCCCAGCTGGGACCCGATTTCTCAGGGTCCCCCATCAGCCTGTGGCAACATGCACTGGGTGCCGGTCACAGAAGGGAAAACTGAGGCCCAGGGCGCTCAGAGCTAACAGGTGGCACGGCCAGCTCAGAGGGCTCACAGCACCGCACTGCCTGTTGGGCCCCCATGGACACCCCCACCGCTGCAGACAGCCTGTGAGCCCCAGGGACACCCGACCTCCCCTTAGCTCCAGCACCCACCCCACTCAGGGCACAAGCAGGCGATGCCCGCAGCCACCGTGCCCTGGCTATGGCTGAGGCCTCGCGGGATGGGCTGGAGTCTGACGCCGCTCACCGCCTTCTCTCCTGGGAACCAGGCATACCCTGATTGGGTCTGTTGGATTTCAGAATCCAGCAAGCCCACCATTCCAGGGGAGCTGGGGGGAATCTCTCATATACACCCCACCCCCAGAGCCTGGGATGACGTCCCAGATCAAACACGATATTCTGCAAGGAAACACATGAATTTTCATTGTAAGGATAAATAAGGATCACAGATGGCCTTTTCTCCGCTGCCAAGGGTCAGGTTTTGCTGCAAAAGAATTAGGAAAAAAGCTCCATCCCCAGAGTTTGTGGCGTCCGAGGAGGAGCCGAGGATGGTGGCCCTGTGAGAGGACAGCTGCCCGTCACTGTGGTCAGCTTGTACACCCAGCCTGGGACTCCAGCACGTCACATGGAGGGGGACAGGCCTGTGCTGTCCCTTTCACGGTCTGGCAATCACGGGTGGGCGAGGGCCAGTGGGCGGCGGCCCCCGGCCTCCAGTGCCAGAGCCAGTTTGCTAGAGATGCCTGCTGAAAAGGGAACGATTTCAACACTGTTTGAGAATCTTTCGGATTTCAATGCTAATGCTTTGGGGGTGATAGTGGTATTGCAGTTATAAGTTTTCTAGAGCCGTTATCTTTTAGGCACAGGTACTCAAAGTCTTCTGAATGACACACGTGTCCAGAGCTTGCTTCCCGATAATGGGGGTGGGGCCTGAAAATGAGCAGGAGTCTGGAGGAGACAGGACAGAGCAGAAGCTGAGCGCTCTGGGGGCTGTGGACCGCCCCTCCACTTGTCTGCCCTGAAAGCTCCTACAGCATCAGAAGAGGGCGAACCCCACTTTCCCTTAGGTGTTTGGGGCCCAGCATCCCCCACCCCTTCACAGCAACTGTGAGATCTGGGGAACACGACCTTGCTCCCCACTCACCTGGGTGGAAAGAGGACCCCTGTGCACAGGCTGGGCAAGTGCAGGTGCCAAAGAGACCCAGCACCTGGAGACTAGACACAGACTTACAAAATCGGTAAGCGGCAAGGTCTGCCCTGCACCCCCAGCTGCCCCCAGGGGAGGGGGTGTGCGTCGCATCTTCTAGGGTAAACACGCAGGGGCAACACATACAGCTCCAATTCACTGACATCAGAGCCCACAGGCCCGCCTAACGCCAGCTGGCTGGAAACCATTCTTCTAGAACGTGGGCCTAAAGGTTTGTAAGCACACATAACGCAGGAGCGGTTAATTTCACCGCTAAGCCTCCCGGTAGTCAGGGAGCCTCCAGAATGTGCGCACGGGGCCGTCAGAGCGCAGCGCTCTCCACGCACCTGCTGGCAGCCGCCTCACTCCAGAAAGCTATTTACCGCAGACAACAACCCCCTGCCCCCGTGCAGGCAGCCCTCCAGTCACGGAGCGGGGACTCCAACGCAGCCACAACCAGCAGGGAAGTGGCACTCCTTCCAGGGACAGCCCGGAAGCCTTTGCCCAGAGTCCACTCTGTGCGAGGCACCGTCGGGCAGGAGTGGAGCCCAGGTTCTCAGAGTGGGAGACTGAGGCTCACACGACCTGCCCCACTTCCCAGGGCACACCCGCCAAGGCAGAAAGGCAGCACGTGCAAACTGCGTGAAGGTCAAAGTGCAGACAAGCCGCCTTTGACACAAGAGGATCTGAAACTGCCCAGAGCGGAAACTCAGATAAACCACAAAAACCCTCAAACACAAGTGAAAGCCAGAGATCCGGAGTCCTGGCGAGACCCCGAGGAGGGTTTCCAAAGTGGGCAGCTGGCAGGAGAGGGCAGGGGACACTGCCTGGCCACCCCACCCCCCGGGGCCACACACACTCCACTCTGAGGGGCTCTGTGCTGGACCCTGGGGGATGGGAGGGGGCCCCCTGCACGGCAGGCTGAGAGCTGGGGGCTGGCCTGGAGGCAGCAGGCCATCTCCCCACTGCTTCCCAAGGGCCTGGACTCAGCCTCTGGGACTCCGTCCTCCACGGGGAACTAGAATCCAAGAGAAAACGCAAAAATCCACACCAAGAGGCTCACTCAGCCCACGGGAACATCAGGAAAGACCTTATTCAGGGTCCCCAGACGAACGAGGAGTGGGGGCCTCTGTCCAGTCGCCAGTGTGGAAAGCACCCCCATACCGGACAGCAGCCGCAGCAGCCCTCCCGAACAGGGATGTGGGTGGGATCCTGCCCCCCAGAGCCACAGGTGGCACGGGAGACAGTGCTGAATGCTCCTGGGCATCGGAGACCGAGGCCGGCGGGGGGCGGACCCCCACAGGCTGGTGGTGGCAGAGCACCTTCAGCCCGGGGTGGGGGGTGAGGCTGGGAAGGGGGCAGGGGCCACACGGTGGGGGACATTACCAGGCTGGCCTGGCCCAGAGCGAGGAACTCTTATTTGGGCCTGGGGCGGGGGAGCCCCAGCTTTCAAAGGAAGGGTCGAGGGGAAGGGACAGGACGGGGCAAAGCTGCACAACTCCACAGGGGTCTGGACCGCAGGAGGGCAAGGGTCAATGGAGGTCCTCGGGAGGCTCCCAGTGTGGGGGCATCTGAGGGGAGACCGTGGCGTGGCATATCCTGAGGAGGCACCTGAGGATGCTGCCACTGAGGGGGGTGGTCGGAGGTAGGAGTGGGTCCCCAGTCTTGGCTGGGGACGGAGACGAGGGGCAGGGCCTGAGCTTGCCTAGGCCCCCCGTCCTGCTCAGATCCACTGTTCCCACCAGCACCGAGGACGGTCTTCAAAAACTCAGCGTCCTGACGTGGGTGCAGGTGGGCTCACTCTCTCTGTGCCCTGGGGGTCTCCGTGCCTGTGCGGGACCCCTCCCCCCGCCACTGCCACAATCCAGTCCCGGTCTCCTTGCAGTCCACGTGGCCTGGCATCGGTGGGGGTCACGTGAGCTCCATCTTCCGGCTGGGGATGGGGGCTCAGAGGCGAAGGGGCACAAGGTCGCCCAGCCAGAAAGAGGCAGAGGCGGGCCTTGAACAAGACCAGGCACCCCACACCAGCCTGCCCAGAGTGGGCCACCTCTGCCACCAGCGGCCGCCTGGGGCTGGCCGTCCAGGTCTCAGGAAACAGGATCCGTGAGGCCAGGGTCGGCTTCCATGACAGACGGAGCCAACTGCCTCCTCGTGTGGGGCCAGGGGAGGGGACCCCAGGGGAGCAGAAGGGCAGGCAGGGCCCCCCACCTGCTGGGCGCTGCTGGACGCCACCTCCCGCCCGCACCCTGGGCCTGTCCCACCCTGCCAGGCACTGCGGCCCCGGCCAGGGCCCCGAGCCCAAAAGGTCGAGGTCGCACCTGCCGTCCAGCAGCAAGGGACCCGCCCCCGCTGGCCCAGGCCCATCAAACGTGCGGGCACTCCACCAGGTCTCTGCAGGACGGTCACAAGGCCCCAGGTCCGGCCTGCAGACGGACCCATGCTGTGCTCCCCTCACCTTCCTGACGCCCCACTGTGTCCTCTGGACTCTGCACCCACAGCACCTGCAGGGCCCAAGCCCCTGGCCCACCCCGTGCTTCCTCAACCCCGTGTCTGCTAACGTGTACTTACTTCTCCCCGGCCCGCCGGCCCTCCTCGGGGAAGCCAATCTCTGAAGGCTGGCTCCTTTCTTGCCCGAACATCAGCCCCAACTCGGACCTGACACCCCACTGCGGGAGGCGCCTCCAGCCCTGCCGAGCGGGGCTCGTGGCTCACCAGTGGGGGGCCAGGCCAGTCGCACCCCCTCACCTCTGCGAGGCTCTGTCCCTGTAGGTCTTTTGACCTCCCCGCTCCCGCCCCCAGGAGGAACACAAAAAGACCTGTTACCAGGCATGCCTCTCAAGGGGTACAAAGGCCCAGGGGATCTGGGGAGTTACACACGCTCAGAGGGCACCCCCAAGGCCAGGCCACAGGCTGCACCGAATAACGCCTTCCGTGCGTGACCCACAGCTCAAAGGAACCTATCCTCAGGGAACAACGTGAGGAGGCCAGAGGGGAGGAGCGTGTTCTCTGGGTCAGTCAGTCTCCCTGAGGACACTAGCGGTCAGGTGATGCTGCCCACACATGGAGGTGGGGGGCCCGGCCCTGTGAGCACCACTGTTCAGCATGCCTGCAGCTCCACCCACCCGGCAATCTTCCAGAACAAGACTCTAGCCGGCCAACCCAGTGCGGGGCGCGGCCCTCAGGCCCTGGTGGGTTCAATCCCAGGGAGATGGCCGTCTCTTCTCTGAGATGGGCTGACGGGACCATTTCACCAACCAGCACTGTCCTGGGCTCCTGGGGCAGCGCTCCACGCTTGCAGGAAGGGAGCCCAGGGAGCTGACTGCCACACCTGATGGGTCCTGACCCGATGCGCCCCCTGCAAGCTGGACCTCGGCCCACCACGGCCTTGCCTCTGCCCTCCACGCCTGTCCACCCAGACACAGAGGGCGAGGGAGGGACCTCCTGAGTGTCTGGCCACCCCTCATATAAAGTGAGTGGGACTACAGCCTACATACACTGGAAATACTGCTCACGGCGGTGGTGTTACTACAGCCCCAGGCTCCCGGATGTTACCGCCCACGGCAGTGGTGTTACTACAGCCCGGTGCTCCCTGACGTTACCGCCCACGGCTGTGGTGTTACTACAGCCCCGTGCTCCCTGACGTTACCGCCCACGGCGGTGGGGTTACTACAGCCCCGTGCTCCCTGACATTACCGCCCAAGGAGGTGGTGTTACTACAGCCCGGTGCTCCCTGAGGTTACCGCCTACGGCGGTGGGGTTACTACAGCCCCGTGCTCCCTGATGTTACCGCCCACGGTGGTGGGGTTATTACAGCCCCAGTGCTCCCTGATGTTACCGCCCACGGTGGTGGGGTTACTACAGCCCCAGTGCTCCCTGATGTTAGTACCCACAGTGGTGGGGTTACTACAGCCCGGTGCTCCCTGACGTTACCGCCGACGGTGGTGGGGTTACTACAGCCCGGTGCTCCCTGACGTTACCGCCGACGGTGGTGGGGTTACTACAGCCCGGTGCTCCCTGACGTTACCGCCCACGGTGGTGGGGTTACTACAGCCCGGTGCTCCCTGATGTTACCGCCCACAGTGGTGGGGTTACTACAGTCCCGTGCTCCCTGATGTTACTACCCACGGTGGTGGGGTTACTACAGCCCCAGTGCTTGCATGTGTACCAAGCTCTTCTGCAGGCTCACTTCCCCCTCACTCCTTCAGCCCCTCCTGACAGGCCTGCAGGGGCGGCGGCTCTGTCATCACTGGGGACAGTCACATGGTCATCTGTGTCTCTAACCCCAGCTCCACAATCGGCTGGGCCAGGGCAGCCCGGAGGCAGCTAAGACAGTGTAGCACGGAGAGGTGCATGCCCTATCTGGGCGTCCACAGCCAGCGGAGCCCAAGCTCTTACCGCCCGGCCCCTGGCACTGGGCTGGCACTGCGAGCACCCAGTCAACGTTAGGGCTGGCAGCGCAAGCAGACGGCAATAAGCTGGGGGGAGCACCTCCTTCCTGAGGCCCAAACCTCCCTTTCTGCCCCTGACGCCCACGCTGCACCCCTGTGACACTCTCCGGTCACAGTCATTGCACAGGGAAGGCGTCCCCTCAGCTCTTAGTCACAGAACTGAAATGGTTCCTCCTCCTCTGGTAACCTTTACGAGGGTCCAGACATACAGAACCACGAACGTGTTCCTGCCTGTGGGCAGCGGCCACCATGACAACGGCCAGCAGGTGAGGACACTCCCACCTCCAAGTCCTGGGGCTCCAGGTACCCGGGACCTCAATGGGCCCCCACTGTGGCCACTAAGCTCGATTTTAATCACATGCAGAGAAAATGGACGAGGGGCACCTGAACCGTCACTGCACTCCAAGTGACACTTTGCCAGGAGCTGTAAGAGTACTTCCAAACACCTCACTAGCTTCAGACGAGGTCGCCCACAACCTCTGGGGCCTGTGGCAAGGAGGGAGGGGGCTTCTTCCAAAATGGGTCTCTCAGCTAGCTCTCACTGGAGGTCATAAAGCCCTAAAAAGGAGATCAAGTGAGAGCAGACTCTTCTAGAATAGTTAAAAGCTAGCGAAAGAAATAAACACTCACCCATAGCCCTGAGCCAGCGGAGCTGAAAGCCTCTGGCCACGGGCAGGTTCCCATTATCGCCACTGTAAGCATGCATCCAGGAGCCGGACTTCTCATGTAAACCGCCAACGTGCGAATGATCCCGAAACATGACACTTCGCCTTTAAGAGCCCCCAAGCTTCTCGAATGGCAGGAGCACAGGTACCGAGTGGGGGCAAGCGCCAAAGCGCTTCCTGGACACGCCAGCCACCCCCTGGGCACCTGGACAGTGACCGGTGTCCCCTGACCCAAACACTGGGCAGCCCAGGGCTGCCCGGCCACCTGTCGGTCTCTCGTGCCCAAACAAAAGGGCAAAGTTTCACTCCCAAGAAGATGCAAGTTGCCGGGGCACCCCCAAGTTGCCAGGGCACCCCCACGTTCCCAAACGCAAGGATGCAGCAAGCAGGGTGCTGCTTTCTGCCCTAATTCACTGACATTTCCTTGCGAAACGAAGAATGCTTCAACTGGCTACCGGCCTGCTGATGCAAGGGATACAGGGCCTGCCTTTGGGGTCCCGTTGGTTATAGTTCACAAGTCAGGGAGGAAAAAAAGGAGGACCGGGCGACCTGCCCATCCACACTACTGAGCCAGCTGCCTGAAGTGCCCCCCAAATCAACAACCTGCAGAGCGGCTTCAAGCACGTTTCCTGCGGCAGCCGCTAGGTGGGCTTTGGGTCTGGGTGGGCCCCCACTCCTGGCCCGACCCCAGCTTCCCATGGACCCACAGAGGGAATGCTGCCCTCCCAAGGAGAACAGGGCCACCAGGGGTGGACAGAAAGCCAAACAGACATCGTGGCCGGGCAGCGAGGCAGCGTCCTGTTAGTCCTGCACCAACCCCTCCACTCCAGGAACCAGGAGCCAGCGCGCCCCAAGGAAAGCTCCGCCACCTAGAACCAGGAAGTGACCGTGCACCTCACCACTGGCTGGGCACCGGGCTCTGGTGGCTGGCAACTCGCCAGCCTGCAGGAAGAGGGCACAGGAAGGAGCCGCTGGCTGCAGCAGCGCACTGGGCTGGGCGGTGCACGGCCCCCCCTCCGCTTTCACTTTCTGCCCAGGACTGCCCGTGAGTCAAAGGCGGGAGCAGAGTGTTTACAAATCCCGTCCTTTATTAAAAGCTCTCTTCCAAAGCACGCGTGAGCTGCGGCTGAAGAAAATCAATTACTCTACTTCCTAAAAACAAAACAAAAATCAAACGGTGCCGAATGTCCACCCCAAGAAAGCGTCTTAAATCCTTCCTCCCTGGATGTCCCCATGGCAGGGCTGGGACTGGATCTAGGCCTCTGAGGAGCTGCTGGGAGGCTGCTTCCAGATGCCCAGGAGCCGAAGCACCCCCCAGGTCACCTGGAAAGGTCAGACAGAAATGCCCCTTGCCTCCAGGCGTCACCTCCTGTCCCTCCCGCCCCACAACGCCGTGTGCCCTATCTTTCCTGATCTGTAACCACCAGCACACATCAAGGCCTCAAGACAGAAAAGGGCAAACACAGAGCTTTATTTGCAAATGAGAGGCCACATTCAGGGCCGCTGTGAAGGGCCCTTGGAAGGAGGGGAAGAGGTCCCTAACTCCTGAGGACTGACCCCTTGCACAGATTCAGACCTTTTTTTGACCACTTTAAAGCCAAAACTACTCCCCCCAAAAAACGCCAGGCCAGGCCACTTTCTGTAGACTTGAGGATCTCGCAGGGCCACTCCATGGGCCCAGGAAAAGAATCCCCATCTTAAAGGAAAGAGTAAGGGAGACAGCCAACAAAAACTCCCCTCTCCGTCCTCACTGGGGTGGGGGAGCATGAAGACCAGCCCGGGCGAGTCCTTCCCTCGCTTTCCTCCTATCCCTCCGGCCCGTTAGTTTGCCTACTGACGCACAATACCCACCCCACACCCACCCCCGCTAACTTTGCAGTCCACAACCAAGTTAACAGACGGGGGAGGGACACCAGTTCTGCACGTCTGGGCCGAAAGCTTTCAGCCAAAACGAAGGGTCGCAGGACACTCGGGGAATTGGCCCGACGGAGGGAACTAGCAGAAGAAACCCGCCCCAACCCCATTCTGTGTCCCGACTTTCATCTTTCCAAAACCGTCCCTGGGCCCCAAGGGAAAGGAGGCCGCCGAAGGCTTCTACGCTAGCCCTGCCCCCATATGCGCAACCGGTACAGGGAGAACTCCCCCAGGCCCCCATCTTTATTCACGGGGAGCCCACTAGGGCCATGAAGACGTTCGAGGTTCCCGTGGCGGGCATTCCCCCCCGACGGGCTCGTGCCATGGTCACGCCGGTGCCCACTCGAGGGGAAAAGAGGGGAAGCACCCCGCTCCTCCCACTCCAAGTCGCCCTCGCCCGGATTAAGCGCTTTTCTGGCTGATTTCAAAACGGGAACTGGGTCTCCTCCTCGCCTGGCTGCAACGACCCAGCAACTCCAAACAGCTCAAAGTCAGCGCCGGGCCCCTAACTCTGGGAGGAGGCTGACCCGCGCCACTCCGAGAAGGGCCCGGGCCTGGTCTCGCCCCCCGCCCCGGCGGCGGCGCCGGGCCCCGAGCGGCCCGCAGCCAGGGCGGGCGGGCTCCGGTAAAGTGGCGCCGGGGCGCACGGCGGTCCCGGGACGCCGCCGCGCACCTTCCCCTCCGCGTCCTCCCTCGTTCCCCCTCCGAAAGATGGCGGGCAGAGGAAAGAGGGAAAAAAATCCCTTCCGCGAGGGAGGGCGCGGGAGGCCGGGTTGGCGCGGGGCGCGCGGGCCGTGCCAACTCCGGGCTGCGCGCCCCAGCTGCGGCGACGCCCCCAGCCCTGGGCGCGGGCGGCCGGGAGGGCGCGGGCGAGGGCGAAAGGGAGGGAGCCCGCGCCACCGCCGCCGCCGCCGCCGCGACCCCGGGCGGCCGCCGCGCTTTGTTGCATCGTGGCCGCGCACAAAGGCGGCGGCGGCCTGGGCGCCCGGCACTCCGGGACGCGCGCCGGCGGCTCGCGTGGCGCACGGCCGTGCGCTCCCCGGCCCGCCCGGCCCGCCGCCGCCCGCGCCGCCCGCCGCCCCGCGCGCAAGGAAGCAAGAGAAAGGCGTACTTGGCCTCGGCGGCTCCACCGGCCGTCCCTCCCGGCCCGCGCGGCCGGCTCCTCTTTGGCTCGCCGGCCCCGGCAGCATAATAGACGCGCCGGAGCCGAGCAGGGCTCATGCGCTGCGCCGCGACGCCTGGCGGGAGTCGTAGTCCGCGGCCGGGCCCGCGCCAGGGCCGCCCAGGGGAGGCCGCGGCGCGCGGACTACATGTCTCGCCCCGCCGGCGCCGCGCCCCGCCCGCGCGCCTCGCCCGCTGCCCGCCCCGCCGAATTCGGCCGCGAGCGGCCCGGCCCGGGGCGCGCGGGCGGGGCGGGCGGGGACCCCTGGCGCCGCCCCAGCCTGGGTCGCGCGGCTCCGCCTCTATCGCAACCATGCCGCCCGCCCTCCCGCGCAGGGGACTTGCGCCTACAGGCGAATTTCCTGGTGCCCGCGGGAGGCGTGGAAAAGGCAGGAGCGCGGCCAGCACCGGCCCACCCGCCGCCTCTCCCGCCCGGGGACCCCGGAGCCCGGGGATGGGGGGGCGCCCTCGAACCCGGAGCGCACAGTTGGGGCGGCGCGCACCTGCCGAGCCCCGTGTTTGTAAACAAACCGCGCGCCTAATTAGCCCGGCGGGGGCGCGCGCGGAGGGCGGGGGCGGAGCGTCGGCGCGCGCGCAGGGGCGGCCCCGCCCGGGGAGGAGCCGCTCTCGGCCGCGCCCCCCTCTATCTACGCACCTCCGCCTGCGCCCGCCACCCCGCTCGCGTTCCCGGGGCGCGCGGGGCCGAGAGCCCAGTTCCCCGTGGTGGGGAGGGTGCCAAGCCGCGGGAGCTGGCGATGAGCGGGAGTTGTGGCCAGCCCTGAGCAAAGACCTCGCCCGCCAGCCTCAGCTTCCCCGTCTGCCCAGTGAGGGGCAGGAATGAGATGAAAGTCCTCGTCCTGAGATTCCAAGAGTGGGCCACAAAGGTAAAAACAAGGAGCCTTGGCCTTTATGTGTTTTGAAAGGCTCAGCTCGTGGGCACGTTTCGGGTCTTGTTTTGGATGGCCATTCCTCAGATGCATGCATTAGTACACTTTCATCCAGCTGGAACGTAAGGTGGACGCGTGTTGTGTAGGTTAGGCCCCTATAAAAACGTCTAAAATAAAACAAGTTTTCCCCTGTGCTGGCTGAACCTGCCAAGTGGCAGGTCGAGTTTCCTTGTGTGGGCTGGACCCATCCCAAGCCAATGGGGTCACTGGGCTTACTTAAGGGTGAGCAGGAGTTCTGCCCCCGGAAATGCACACATGTTAATATGAAAGTGAGTGCGGGCTCCTGCCCCTTGCCCCGCCTCGCCCACTGACCCACTGTGTCGTCCCCGGCTCACAGGTGAGGGAACTGAGCCTCTGGGAGGAGCAGTGATCTGCTCGGGGTCACAGAGTCAGTAAGTGGGAGAGATCTGAGATGCCAAAGCCCCCCGGGGCCTGGGAAACAGTTTACAGGAGAGGCTGAAACTTTCTCCCCCCCTCCACGTAGCCCCTTTGCCGGGAGCCCAGGACCTCCTACACACCCCAGGCGGGACTCCAGAGCAAGGTGCTGGCAGGGGGGGAAGACCTTGCCTTTCTGGTTTACAAAGTGGGAGAAGGTCGAGGAGTGGATGGTAGGTGGTGAGAATCTGCCGGCTGACACCTCAGACCCAAGGTCCTAGTTGCACCCCTCCCGGAGCCCTGATTTGATACCCTGGGTTTACAGACTCCTGTGTTAGTCACCCCCAAGGCTACATTCCTTTCCTGCCATCTAGGTCTCATCCTCTAGGACATCTTAGGCACTCGCCGTCGGGCTGATCCCACCTCACTCCTCAGGCCACAGCAAAGAGCCTCTCCACCTGGTCTTGGCCTTCCAGAGTCTGGCTGGAGTCCACAGAGGCTGCCCCTGACCAGCCGGGCTGTCAAGGCTGCCGACCGAATGCCCAGGACCCTGATGAGCCTCCCTGGGCCTTCTGCTGACCCCAGGAGTATCCCCATGAGGAATACAGCAGGAACCTGGGCCCTCCCTGGGGACCTTGGCTTGGATGGAAGGACCCAGGCCCCCACCTTTCCCTTCCTCGTGCCCACTGGTCCTGCTTGCCACTCGCCTTGCCCAGGTGGGTCAGTGGGGTAGCCTTACGCAAGGCTGAAAGTCTCTAGGAGGCAGAATCTGCAAGAGGAATGTGACGGAGCCTGGCCTTTGGGCATTATGGCCCCTGGCTAACTACCTGTCAGGCCTAGTGCAGGGGCTCCTCCCTAGGGCCTCTTGAGAGGCAGGGCTGCCTTGGGAAGAAACTCAGCATGGCCCCAATGCCCGTCCCCCCCACCAGCCCAGGCTCCCGGAGTTTCAACACCACTGAGGTTGGGCCTCTGGGGACTGCTGAGCGCCCGGAATGGAGTCACTTAATCTCCCCAAGTCTGGTTTCCTCATCTGTCAATGGACTACAAAAATAGGACCTGAGTCTCCTGCTGTGGGAGGGGGAACGGGTGTGTACCAGAGGCCCCGCCTGTGGCCCCCTCCCTTGGTCGTGGTTCCCCTCTCCGCCTCCATCTCCTGCTTACAGGGTCTGTCGATTGGCTGACCCCCCTCAAGCCCCTCCACTGCGGCAGCTCCGTGAGAGCAGGGGTCCATCCCCAGGGCCTACAAGGGGTCTGGAGTGAACCAATGAATGTTTTCTGCACCCCTGTCCCATCCTCCAGACTCCATCTGCAAACGTCAGTGCAGCTAGACCTCCTGCAGCTAAGGCAGCTGGCCCGCGGGAGGGAGGCCGTAAAGCCATGGCCTTAAAGCTTGCCCTTGGCCTTAAAGCCGCGTTAGGGCCAGGATGGGGCCCAGGGTCTCGACTGCCTCCTCCTGGTTCACGCAGTCTTTACCCACCATGCCCGTGGAGGCACAGAGCTGTTTGTTATTGCGTTATAGTTCGTACACAAGTCTCTTAAAAGTTTGATTATTGTGAGTCCTTCCCAGGAGACTGATCAGCCCTCAGAACAAGAAAGAAAGAAAGAAAGAAAGAAAGAAAGAAAGAAAGAAAGAAAGAAAGAAAGAAGGAAGGAAGGAAGGAAGGAAGGAAGGAAGGAAGGAAGGAAGGAAGGAAGGAAGGAAGGAAGAAAGAAAGAAAAGGAGTTTCTGTCTCTGCAAAGAAAGGCTGGTTTGCAGAGAGCTCTGGGTGGTGAAGAGCAGAGGTTTCTAATTACACAGTCATTTTTTGACCACTTATCGTGTGCCAGACACGGTGTCAAGAGCTTTACATACACAATTTCACTGACTCCCCAGACAATTCTGTGAGGGAGGGGTGATTGTGCCCAAGTTACAGATGAAAATGGTGGCGCCGTGAGGCTGCATTCCTGGCCTGAGCCATGGTTTGAACACAGAGGAGAGTTCACATTGCACCTGCAAGGAAAGTACCTTCCAGGAGCCTGTGTTTTGGTAGTGGGGGGAGTATTTGAGGACACGTGCCCATGCTCGCCAACTGGTGGTCCTCTTAGAAAAGTGTGGGGATCCCCCATCAGGGGATGGGGCTTGAAGGTGAGCTTTCTCACTTCCCCATTTTCCCTGGCCCCAAGTGGAAGATCATTTGCATAAAAGCAATAGTAATGTCCTTAAAAGCACACAGTGCAGAGGGCTTGGGTGTGATCTGGGAGCTTGGGGGAACAGAGGGAGTGGGCTGCAGCCACAGAGGTGGGTCATAGACAGGCGGTCAGCAGGAGGCAGGGCAGGAAGACAGGGGGTGGCCCCCAGAGTCTCAGTCTGCTCATCCGTAGAATGGGGGTAATATATGCCTGCCTCATAGGCTTGCTGTGAGGACAGCTGTGGTAGAAGGACACACTCATAAGACAGTGTCCCCATCCATTCATTCATCCGCTGCGTAGGGACGGGTGGAGGGCATGGCTCCCTAAGTCCCACTTCCCGGCATGGCAGATCCAACAGGGAACAAGACAAAGCCAGCTGCCGCGGAGCCGACAGGCACCTGGGGGCGCACAGACTATCATAAATAAGTAAAATATGCCGTGTGCCTCGGGGTGTTTAGTGCCGTGGAGGAAAGGAGCCGGGGAGCTGGCTAGGGGGGTCATGGCAGCTACATACGGAGACTAGGACTGTGAGTGATTTCACTTCATTTTTCTCAATGATCATTTCTTTCTTCCATTGCAAACAGGTATTGCTATGTACCAAAACTTGAGTTGTCTTTGAAGAAATGGTCGTGATATAACGGGAGAGGGGACGGGCCTACGAGGTGCTCCAATCTCCGGGCCCCCGGAATCCTTGCTCAAAGTTTAGGTGCCCCTGGTGTTAGAAGGTCGCGGTGCCAACCTCTTGGTTTGGCCACCCGTGGGAAAGCTATCTGCACTGATGTCCTGTGACATCACAGCCCCGTCTGTAGTCCCTCCTCATATCCCCTGCCTCCGAGAAGGAACCCCAAGATTACAAGACAAGTATGTTCAGAATGATTGAAGATATACAATAAGTAATTTTTTAAATTTTTTTTTAAAGATTTATTTATTTGACAGAGAGAGAGACAGCCAGCGAGAGAGGGAACACAAGCAGGGGGAGTGGGAGAGGAAGAAGCAGGCTCCCAGCAGAGGAGCCTGATGTGGGACTCGATCCCAGAACGCCGGGATCACTCCCTGAGCCGAAGGCAGACGCTTAACAACTGCACCACTCAGGTGCCCCAATAAGTAATATTTTTAAAAAAACTAATAACAGGCGCCTGGGTGGCTCAGTCAGTTGGGCATCAGGTCATGATCCCAGAGTCCAGGATCGAGTCCCACGTCAGGTTCCCCGCTCAGTGGAGAGTCTGCTTCTCCCTCTGACCGCCCCCCTGTGCTCTCTCCCTCTCTCCCAAATGAATAAATAAAATCTTTAAAAAAAAGATTAATAAAAAACTTGAAATTTTGAAAAAAAAATCTTGGAAGTTGTAGAAATCAAAGATATAGGCTACAGTGAAATTTGAAACTCAAAGGAAGGGATACGTAGCGGCTTAGACAATGTTCAAGAGAGAATTAGTTCCTAAAAGATAGATCTGAGGAAATCAACCAGATTGGAGTTTAGAGGAGCAAAGAGGTGGGAAATTTAAAAATTGGAAAATTCAGTTAAGAAACAGGAAAGTGGTGTTATGTCATCTAATAGGAACTCCAGACAGACCAAATTGAGAATTAAAGGGGAGAAGAAATCTTTGTACAGATAATAGATGAAACTTCAACAAAATAGGTGGAAGAAGTGAATCCTTGGATTCAAACACAAGTAACAATAGGATAAACAAGAGTACATGTATCACAGAGGAACAAAAACGTCAGAGACAAAGAGATCTGACCAGCAATGGGCTGAGATGAAGTCAGCAAAAATGTCAGAGCACAGAACGCCAAGGGCCCATAACTCTGCAGAAACATCAAACAAAACTGGCAAAAGATGTCAGAATAAACTTTTTTTAAAAGATTTTATTTATTCATTTGAGAGAGAGACACAGACAGAGAGAGCACAAGCAGGGGGAGAGGCAGAAGCAGACTCCCCCCTGAGCAGGGAGCCCAATGCGGGGCTCAATCCCAGGACCTGGAGATGGTGACCTGAGCCGAAGGCCACCAACTGAGCCACCCAGGCGCCCCGTCAGAATAAACTTTATCTGAACTCTGGAAACAAGTCAAAGGTTTACATACACTGGGAAACAATCAAGAAGAAGGCGGCTTAATCACAGCATTTAAGGAAATTTCTATTGACTAGCTAGCTGACCAGTAAGCTAACCAAACAGACACTTCACTGGCCACACACAGCACAGAATACTGCATTTGCAGAATAAGGTCAGAAACGTCAAGCACCAGCAGCAGCAGCACCAGCAAACCCTGGGGTTCAATTCGTCCAATTTTCAACAACGGCAACAAAATCATGAGGCATACAAAGAAACAAGAAAGTATGGCCTGCACGTAGGGGTGAAAATGTGAAAATAAATGGTCCCTTAGGAAGCAAGCCCAAATGTTGGACTTGCTGAGTGAAGACTTTAAATCAACCCTGTTAATACGATCGAGAGCTATAGGACACCGAGCACAAAGGACAAGGGAACCACAAGCATGAGATCTCACCAAATAGATAACAACAGTAGATAGACATTACTACAAAGAACTAAATAGAAATTCTGGAGTCAAGAAGGACAGTAACTGAAACAAAAGGAGGCACTGAAGGGTACTCTGCAGCAAAGTCAAGCAAGCAGAGGGAGCCATCCCAGAACATAAAGATAAGCCAGTTGAGATGATCCAAACTGAGGAGTAGAAAGAAAAATGAACAGAGCCTAAGAGACCCGTGGAATGCTATCCAGCATACTGATACACGCACAGTGGGAGTGACAGAAGCATGGGGAAGAAAGGATCTTTTAAGAAATAATAGCCAAGGGGCGCCTGGGTGGCACAGCGGTTAAGCGTCTGCCTTCGGCTCAGGGCGTGATCCCGGCATTATGGGATCGGGCCACACATCAGGCTCCTCTACTATGAGCCTGCTTCTTCCTCTCCCACTCCCTCTGCTTGTGTTCCCTCTCTAGCTGGCTGTCTCTATCTCTGTCAAATAAATAAGTAAAATCTCTAAAAAAGAAAAAAAAGAAAAAAAAAGAAATAATAGCCAAAAATCTCCCCAATTTGATGAAAGGAAGAGTTTGCAAAACCAAGAAGCACAAGAAGTTTATCCAAGTTGGGGTAAACTCAAAGAGATCTGTACGCTGTAATCAAGTTGTTGAAAGACAGAGAGAGAGAATCCTGGTGTCCTGGGGGTCCTCCGTAAGACCAAGAGCTTATCTGCCATAAGGAACCACAGAGGCCAGAAAGCAGCACGGTGACATATGCCAAGTGCTAAAAGAAAAAGAAAAATCCCATCAACCAAGAATTCTATATCCAGCAAAACTGTCTTGCAAAAAGAAAGGGGGGGAGGGGAGAAATCAAGACATTCTGAGATAAACAAAAACCGAGAGGGTTTGCTGCTAGTAAACCTGCCCTTTGAGAAATGAACGGACAGGGGGGAGTAACCTGAATCCACATGAAGAAAGAACAGGAAAGGGAACAGCTTCAGTAGAAACAAAAGTCAGCANNNATATATGTTTGGTTAGTAACGCCTCTTTCTCCACCTATGTGATTTATTTATTTATTTTTAAAGATTTTATTTCTCTATTTGAGAGAGAGAGAGAGAGAGAGCATGAGTAGAGAGAGAGAGAAGCAGACTCCCCACTGAGCAGGGAGCCCCCACATGGGACTCAATCCCAGGACCCTAAGATCAGGGCCTGAGCCAAAGGCACTCAACCGACTGAGCCACCCAGGTGCCCCTAAACCTATGTGATTTAAAAGGCAACTGCATAAACCAGTAATTATGTCCCTGGGCAAACAATGTATAAAAGTGCAATTTGTAACAATAACAACGTGAGGGAAGGATAGAGAAACAACATTTTTGTATGTTATTGAAACCAATCCAAAATAGCTTATTATAAGTTAATATGTTGATTGTAATCTCCAGGGCAACCAATAAGAAAATAACTAAAACATATTTAATTTAGAGAAGAAAATGGTACAGTAGCAAATACCTAATACAAAAGAGGACAGTGGTGGGAGAATTGGGCACAATTAAATGTTTAAGACATATAGAAAACATACAGTAAAACAGAAGGGCTTCTGTATAAGTAATTACATTAAACGTAAATGGGGGCACCTGGGTGGTGCAATCAGTTAAACATCCAATTCTTGGTTTCAGCTCAGGTCATGATCTCAAGGTCGTGAGATCAAGCCCTGCGCTGGGCTCGGTGTTGAGCAGGGAGTCTGCTTGAGAGTTTCTCTCTCCCTCTCCCTCTGCCCCATCCCACTCGTGCACACCTGCTCATGCTCTCTCTCTCTCTCAAATAAATAAATATTTAAATATAAATGGATTGAATTATCCAATTAAAAGGCAGCGATTGACAGGATGGATAAAAGGGAAAAAAAGATAATCCAACCATATGCTACCTACAAAAAGAGACTCACTTTAGAACCCAAGAAACAAGTTAAAAGTAAAAGAATAGAGGGTCTCCTGGGTGGCTCAGTCAGTTAAGCCTCTGACTCTTGATTTCAGCTGAGGTCATGATCCCAGGGTCCTGGGATTGAGTTCCACATCAGGCTCTCTGCTCAGCAGGAGCCTGCTTCTCCCTCTGCCTGATGCTTCCCCTGCTTGTGCCCTCTCTCAATCTCTCTGACCTATAAATAAATAAAATATTTGAAAAATAAGTAAGTAAATAAAGTAAAAGAACAGAAAAAGATATTCCATTTAAATAATGACCAAAAGAGAGCTGGAGCGGCTCTACTGGTATCAAACTAGACTTTGAGACCAAAACTGTCACAAGAGACAAAGAAATGCAGTATATAACGGTCGAGGGTTTAATGTGCCAAGGACAAGCAACAACAATGAACATATATGCACATAAAAACAGAGCCCCCAAAATGGGGCAGTGGGAAGCAAAAGCTAACAGAATCGAAGGGAGAAATAACAGGTCAGCAGTAATGGTTGGAGACTTCAACGCTTCCCTCTCAATAGCGGATGGAACAAGTAGACACGATGGGCGAGGCAACAGGAGACGGAGACACAAAGGATACTACGACCCAACCGGAGCTCGCCCTTACGTAGATCACTCTGCCCCACAGCAGTGCACACACATGCACACGTGTTCTCAAGGGCACGTGGCGCGTCCGCTGGGACAGACCACATGTGAAGCCGCAGAACAAGTCTCAATAACTCGTTAAAAAGATTAAAATGATACAGTCTCCTCTGACCACAACTGAATGAAGCGAGGAATCCATAACAGAAAGAAAACGTGAAAATTCACAAATACATGGAAATTTGACCACACGCTCTGAAACAACTGATGGGTCGGAGGAGTAATCACAGGGGATGCTAGAAAACACTAAACACGTGAAAAAAAAACCAAACATGCCACATGTATGGGGTTCTGCAGAGGCAGCACCCAGAGAGAAATTCATGGCTGTACCGTACCTATATTTTTAAAAAAAGAGTAGGGACACCTGGGTGGCTCAGTCAGTTAAGCATCTTCCTTCAGTTCAGGTCATGATCTCAGGGTCCTTGGACCCAGCCCCTCATCGGGCTCCCTGCTCAAGGGAGTCAGCTTGTCCCTTGCCCCCCTGCCTGCTCATGCCCTCTCTCTCACTCTCTCCCTCTCTCAAATAAATAAATAAAATCTTTTTTCAAAAGGGGGGGTGCCTGGGAGGCTCAGTCAATTAAGTGTCTGCCTTCTGCTCTGGTTGTGATCCTGGGGTCCTAGGATTGAGCCCTGCATCAGGGGTCCCTGCTCATCAGGATGCCTGCTTCTCCCTCTCCCTCTGCTCCTCCCCCCAGCTCATGTTCTCCCTCTCACTCTCACAAACAAATAAATAAAATCTTTTTTTTTTTTAAAGAAGAGACCTCTCAGATCAATCACCTGAACTCCCACCTAGAGGAAGTAGAAAAGGAACAAACTAAACTCAAAGCAAAAGGGAGGAAACCATACAGATCTGAGTGGAGATGAGTGAAATAAGGAAGAGAAAAGCAATAGAGGAGACCAACTGAACTAAAAGATGTTTAAAAAAAAAAAAAGTCCAGGGACAACTGGTTGGGTCAGTCGGTTGAGCGACTGCCTTCAGCTCAGGTCGTGATCTTGGGGTCCTGGGATCGAGCCCTGTATCTGTTGGGCTCTCTCCTCAGTGGGGAGTCTGCTTCGCCCTCTCCCTCTCCCCCTCCTTGCTCGTTGTCTCTCTGTCTCTCTCTCTGTGTCTCTCTCAAATGAATAAATAAATCTTAAAAAAAAGAAAGTCCACAAAGCTGACCATCCTTTAGGCAGATTGGCCTGGAAAACAAGAGAGAAGCTCGTACTACCAGGTTCCTGCCGCCCTCACAGAAATAACACGGGCTCTAGAAGAGCCTTAGGAGCAATGGTGTGCCAACAGACCCAATAACCTGGATGAAGCGGACGAACCCTCAGGAATCCACAGGCCGTCAAAACTGACTGGAGAAGAAACACAAAACCTGAATGAACCCCAAATAGGTAAACAGATGGAACAGGTGTTCAAAAACTTTCAACAGAGGAAAGCCCAGGGCCACATGGCCTTGTTGGCCGATTACATCAAATGCTTAAGGAAGAAGGAACACCAATGCTTCTCGGCCCCTTCCAAACACAGAGGAGGGGGAACACTTCCATGTTATGTATGAGGCCATCATGGCCCTCGTACCACAGCCAGATGAAGACCCCTTGTGGATGCAGGCACAGAAACCCTCCACCAAAGACCAGCAAGCAGCAGATGAAGAGGATTACACCTGGATTTATTCCAGGAACGAAAGAGCAATTCAACATATGAGATCAGTTGATGTAATAGCACCGTATTAAAAGGATTAGGGGAAAAAACGATGAGCATGTTATGGGGGAATTCTGTACCCCCTCCCAATTCATGTGGTTGAAACTCCTAACCCTCGTTAACCTCAGAATGTGACTGTATTTGAAGACAGGGTCTTTAAAGAGGTAATTAAATTAAAATGAGGTCATTGGGGTGGGCCCCAATCAAAGATGACAGATGCCCTTATAAGTAGAAGAATTGTGGACACCGATGTGTACAGAAAGAACAATCTTTTCAGCAAATGGTGCTGGGATTACTGGATATCCATGAGCAAAAGAACAAAATTGGACCCCTTCCTCACACCATATACAAAAATGAACTCCAAGTGGACCAAAGACCTAAAGGTAAAAGGTAAAACTATGAAACTCTTAGAAGAAAACATGAGAATAAATCTGCTTGACCTTGGATTTGGCCATGAATGTTTAGACACTAAAGCAAAACGTAAGCAATGAAAGAGAAAAATAGGTAAATCTGACTTCATCAAAATTAAAAACTTTTGTGCCTCAAAGGACACCATCAAGAAAGTGAAAAGACAACCCAAAAGAATGGGAGAAGATATTTGCAAATCATATATTTGGTAAAAGTCTTATATCCAAAATACATGAAGAACTTTTGTAACTTAGTAGCCCAAAGACAGGCAACCCAACTTACAAACAGGTGAAATACTTGAACAGACCTTAATGTTTAAGACCTTAATAGAACGTAACAGACCTTCGTCTCTCCAAAGACTGTCTAGAAATGGCCAACAAGCACATGAAAAGCGGCTCAACACCATTAGCCAGCTAGAATATAAAGGTCAAAGCCACAGTGAGAATACCACTTCATACCCAGGAGGACGGCTATTATAAAACAAAAACAAAAAACAAAACAAAACAAAAAACCCCAGTGTTGGAAAGGATGTGGAGAAATCAGAGCTCTTGTACATTGCTAGCAGGGATGTGAAATGGAGCAGCCCCTTTGGAAAACGGTTTGGTGGTTCCCGAAAAAGTTAAACACAGCGTTACCATATGACCCAGCAGTTCCGCGCTCAGTTATGCACCCAAGAGAACTGAAAACAGGTGTTCAAAGAATAATTCAGAGAAGCATTATTCCTAATAGCCGTAAAGTGGAATCAAGCCCAATGTCCATCAAGTGATGCGTGGTCAGTATAAGGTGGTGTGTCCACACAGGAAACGATTCAGCCATAAAAAGGAAGGAAGGACTGACCTGTTACGACATGGATGGATTTAGAAGGTGCCATGCTGGGTGAAAGAGACCAGACAGAAGACCGTAGATGGTAACTTCCGTGGATACTGAACGCCCACAGTCGGCAAATCCGCAGAGACAGAAAGCACGTGAGCGGCTGCCAGGGGCTGGGGGAGGGGGCGCGGGGAGCGACTGCTTAATGGGTACAGGGTTTCTTTGGGGGGTGATGCATCACGTGGGACATGGGTAGAAGCCACACGTGGTCTTCGCTCTCCACCCGCAGGAGAGGAGGAGCCCCCCACCTGACCAGCCCTAGCTCCCTCCTTCGGACTTTGTTCACGGTGTGTTACTTTGGGCTTTGTTACTTTTGTGTTACTTTGAGCTGGTCTTAACCCCATTGACCTAACAGGAGAGATGGGCGGGGAGGGGGGAGGGCAGGACTCTGAGGTCTCTCTGCACTCAGCAGGATGGAGAATCGGAAGGGTACCCACGGAGAGAATAGCAGTCGCATGGCTAGCTTACAAGCCGTTAAAAGGACACCAGAAAACAAGTTATGCTCTGTCACACGCACGTGCACACGCCACGCCGCGTGGGGAGGAGGTCAGTGAGGGTTCGGAACAGTGGCCCCTGGACATCGGCCGTTGAGAAGCAGCACCGGCGATCGGAGGGCGTGCGTTTCAGCGTCACACGGATCTGGGTTTGAGTCCTACCTGCCCCCTTGTCGTGTGGCCTCCAGGTAGTTGCTGAACCCCTCTGAGCTTTGGTTTCCTCTGCTGTGAAGGGGAAATGACAAGGCACGTACATGTCAGGGCTCTGGGGGGGTAAACAAGACGGCGCTCGCACAGGCAGATGGAGCAGAACGGCCCTGCCCACAGCCCAGAGCGTGAGCTGGTGACTTGGGCCTGACAGCGAGGGAGGGAGTCCTGAGAGGGGGCAGATGAAGGGCAGACCCGTGGGGCTCCCTGCCTTGGGCACAGGCTCCCCCATCTCCCAAATGCCTCAGTTAGGAACTGGTGTCATACCCTTGACTCCCACCACCTCACTCCCCATATCCAGTTGGCCACCACCTCCTACGGGTTCTGCTTCCTAAATACCACTCCAGTATGTCCACACTCTCCCTTTTCTTGTAAAACCACTGCAGCCTCCAGCTTCTGCCGAGCAGCGGAAGGAAACACGCCTGTCCAGGCTGTGCAGTCTCCAGCCTGGCCTGCAACTTCCACATGTTCCAGCTGATCGCATCCTGGCCCTCAGGCTCAGCAACTCCTTCCTGCCACAGGGCCTTTGCATAAGCTGTTTGTGCTTGCTACTTGGAGCACTCCTCTCCTCTGCCTGGCTTTCCCTGGCTCCTGCTGCTAGGACCTTTCCTGTGTCCCCTCAGGCTCTCGGGGGTCTCCTCCTCAGGGAGCCTGCCTGACCATACCCACTCTTTTATCCCTCACACACATCTACAGGACTCACTCCCACCATGGGGCACAGCTCTTTGGCTCTGTGTCGCTCCCAAGGGCCGTGGCTCTGTGGCTGTATTAGTCTCCCTGTCCATGCCTGGTGCTTAATGAGCTCCACGAACAATGTTTGGACTGATCTGTCGGGTACAGCTCTCAGCCCGGGGGTCGTGAGTGCCAGGCGGGGCTCTGTGCAGGGCCCTTGTCAAGGGGG
This sequence comes from Ursus maritimus, assembly GCF_017311325.1. Classification (NCBI taxonomy): domain Eukaryota; kingdom Metazoa; phylum Chordata; class Mammalia; order Carnivora; family Ursidae; genus Ursus; species Ursus maritimus. Next base: position 57,442,370 of record NW_024424119.1, read on the forward strand.
GAAGGGGAGACACCAGGAGTGGATGAAGTCACTGTGGTAGCCCTTGGTATGTGGCCGCTTTCATCACGATAGCTGCTAATTTCATTTATTTTATATTTATTTTTTTAAGGTTTTCTTTTTTTAAGTCGTCTTTACACCCAACGTGGGCTCGAACTCACAACCCCGAGATCAAGAGTTGCATGCTCCACTGACTGGGCCAGCCGGACGCCCCGATAGTTTCTCATTTTAGGAAGACTTGTAGAGCTCTTTGAATCAATGTTACGTCTGGTAGATCATCCCTTTCCTTAAGCAGGAGAAGAAGTCCATCCAGAATTTCTAGTCCATCTACACTCGCCCAGTGTGCCCCTGCATTCCCGGGGAAGGGGCTGTGGCGCCCAGCTGAACCTTCTCTAAAATATGGAGGAAGAACATGGTGTGTAAGCTCTTGGGAAGTCGTCTTCCCCAAAGCCTTAGGATGAAGCAGAAAGTCGGTGTGGGGGAGGGGCGGAGGAGGTGGAGGAGGCCTGCCCACCTGCACACCCGCCTCTCCTTCCAGGCCCTCTGTCCCTGCTGTCACCTGGCCGCTCCCTCTGAGCCACCTTACATGCAGGAGCTCAGCACCCCACCCAGATGGCACTTCCCTCCCCCAGCCCTGCACCAGCCCTGGACTGCCGCATTCAACCCTCCAGACCCCCACCCTGCACTGGGTCTGGTTACTGACGTGCCTTATACACAGACAAGAAAACACAGGCAAAGGGGCTGCACGTGTGAGTAACGTTAGAGCCAGGACCGGCCAGCACCCATGGGCTTAACCACGAGGCTCCCCTGACTCGCGTCCACACTCCCAAAGTTCTGCACACAACACCGGGGGGTCCACAGAGGCCGGGGATGTGGGGACCCCGGTCAAGATATGGGTCAGTGAGTGGAGCAGGGAGTGGATGTGCCGCCTCACCGAGGTGACCCCCAGAGCTTTGCAGGGCTGGGACAACGCTGCAGAGGGAGCTGCAGCCCCGTGGGTCACGCAGGGGCCTGGCTTCCTTGGGCCCCACCTGTTCCCCGGGCGGAACAGGGCAGCAGTGCACCTGCAGCAAACAAAGACTCGAAGAAGGATGGAGACCAGCCTCTGGTGTGCAGTGCTGCCTCAGCGCAAGAGCCAAAGCCCCCCACGTGCTCTCTGGCCCCGCAAGGCTCACGCCCTATTCTTTTCTAAAGAGACTCTTTATTTTGCATTGCTTTTAGATTCACAGAAAAGCTGCGGGTACAAGGGGTTGCTGTAGACCCTTCTCCCAGATCCCCCATCCTTGCAGACTTACTAGGTGCGCGGACGACTAGAAGCCGCCCTTGGCACAGACCGCATGTGGGTTCTGCTGAGAATCGGACTTTTCGCCACGTGCGTTCTGCGGCTGTCTCCTCCCGTCTGTGACAGTGCGTCCGCCTCTTCCTGTTCCTCGGCGCCCGGGACGGCTGGAGAAGCACTGGCGAGGTGCCTTCCGGAATGTCCCGCAGTCTGGCGTTGCCCAGCACTTTCTCATGGTGAGTCTGGGGTTATGGCTTTTTTTTTTTTTAAAGATTTTATTTATTTATTTGACAGAGACAGCCAGTGAGAGAGGGAACACAAGCAGGGGGAGTGGGAGAGGAAGAAGCAGGCTCTCAGCAGAGGAGCCTGATGTGGGGCTCGATCCCATAACGCCGGGATCACGCCCTGAGCCGAAGGCAGACGCTTAACCGCTGTGCCACCCAGGCGCCCCTGGGGTTATGGCTTTTGAAAAGAAAGCCACAGAGGTGAAGAGCCCTTCTCGCCCCATCCGACCCCTCCCCGGGGCCCTGCTGTCCTCAAGGGGTCCGTGTGTCTTCCCGGGCAGTCACAGCACATGCCAGCTTGGGGGCGCGGGGGCAGTGGCTGCGCTGGGAGCAGGGGCTCCCCCATGAGGAACAGCTCTCTCTCCCCTCCGCCGCTTCTTTCTTTCAGCGGGGACTCGCAGACATCTAGTTCACACTCCGGGCCGTGACCCAATGATGTGTTTTCCCCCTCGAACCCTCCAGCAGAGGTGGCTCTTCGGGTGGGCTCCCACGTCCCCGTGACCACAACCCAATCTTTTGCTTTTTGAGCAAGTTCCTTACTTTCTGGCATGACAGCATGCTCAAAAGCCGCCACCCCAACTCTCCAGCTGATTAACTTAATCTCTTGGTAAGTCATTATTAAGCACCGCCTGTATACCCACTGCTGTCATGGCACCACGAATAAAGTCAGTGTTCGTAAAATATTTGTCCATCTTCTGTGCGGCAAAGGGCAGTTGGTCCAGCCGCGGCTCTCTCTCCAGGGTTGTACGCAGCTGGGGGGTTCTGGAGAACGCGATGGGAGGAGGGCCCTGTCCTTACAGAACGTACCCTCCAGAGGGGCAAAGAGACCCAAAACCATAGTTATAGCAGCACCAGTGCAGTTAGAACAGTGATGAGGTCTATGCAGAAGGAAGTCGGGAAAGTTTGGAGCCCCTCAAGGTAGATGGAGATGGTGAATCTCGGCTCTACACTGACTCTTTGGAGCAAGCCGCCATCACAACCCTCTTGGTGACCACGTGGCACGTGACAGTATGTGGAGATCCTTTCCAGAACCCTTCCCTATGCTGCAAGGTGGGGTGGGGGTCCTAGAACAGCGGAGAGGACTTGCGTACGGGTCTGTCCGAGCAGCCGCGGTGCGGGATGGCAGTCTGGTGCAGCGGCATCACTATGGCGACCAGCCTCCCATCCGGGCAGCACTTGGCGGACCCACTCCAGTCTCCAGTGCCAGAACGGGGACCCAGGGCTGGCTAGCAGTGCCACACACAAGGCAGGCTGGTGATCTTGGCACCCAGGAGGCCGAGCCTTGGCACCCAGATGTCAACACACATGGTGAATCTGGGATTAGCACAGGATAAGATGCTCCCTCCCTGGAAATGAAATGAAGATTCCAGAGCCTCAGGTATTAGAGGAAGCACTGCCTCCCATCTTCACCTAACCGAGGAGAATGGAGGAAAGAGAGAAGAGGGAGGAATGTATGCACTTATTTACTAATAGTTGGGGAAACTGAGTCAGAGGAGGGCTGCAGGCAGGCCTGAGGACCCCAGGAAACCCAGCTGCCTGGCTTGGTTGGCAGCTGAGTTTCTACAGATGGCATGAGTCTACCTCACAACTGCATGGACTAGGTGTGCTAAGTTGGGGGCACGGGCTTTCTCTCTTCTGACCCTAAGCTACAGCCAGAGCTGAGCGTCCCTCAAACCCTGGGGTCATTTCCTCCAGCTAGCTACCCTTCCCGTGGTCTGGATGCCCACCACCGATATTTGTTGCTACTCATAGAATCCTTGGGACTGAAGGGCTGAGCATGGGGCAGGCCATCTGGTGGGAGTGGTTCTGCCCCTTTGCTTTCAACAGGGTGGACTCGGGGTGGGGGAGGGTGATTTCAGACCCTTTGATGTCCCTGGGGTAAGGATCACATTTGTCCTATTGCTTACAGTGTGCCCTCAGCACCTGGCACAGAGCTCAGCCACAGAGCAAGCTCTTGATTGATGTCTGTTGAATACATGAATACAGCACAGCCTGGGTTTCCGTCTCAGGGAGAAGACTCTGAAACGTGGTTAACCAACATTCCCTGGGGCAGGAAAACCTCTGATCATCCGCGGGATGTTCTGGCTTTGTCGTCTCCTTGTCGTTGGGATTCCTTCTCACAGTTGGGCAACTGAGTGGGAAAGAAGAGTGGGGACATCTTGGGTCCATGAACCAGGGGTCTCTGGGCTTGAATCTCAGCTCAGTGCCATATCTCCTTTGTGGATTGAATGAGATGATGTGGCAGAAACGTTTACCTGGCAAAGCAGAAGAACTCAGTAATTGCTATTTGTATTATGGCCATCACTGATGCTGTGATGTCTTGCCTGGACTGTGTACTGGCCTCCTGATGGCCTTTCCTGTATTCCATCCATCCATCCATCCATCCATCCATCCATCCCTGATTAACTACAACAGGCAGGCATTGGGATGTTGGTTAAGTCCTAAGGGTATATCTATGTGTATCTGTCTAAAGCACACTCAAGGTATAATATTTCCTAGTTCAAGATGAATCAGCAACATTTTTGGAGGGCTACTTGATGATATTTATCAAATTTAAATGACCTCTGTTTCTGGGAGGATGTAACAGAGACATACTTCTCCGTATTCCTCTGCTAAGTACAACTAAGAACCCTGAACATTATACATAAAACATAAGAAGTCTCCAGAAAGGGGTGAAGAAGGCCACTGGGGATCTCAGGACCCAAGGAATGCCATGGTGGTGAGTTCCCCAGGTTTTCTTTCAGCCTCCTATATTGTCGTTGAAAAGCCAGCAACCTGGAAATGAACAGTGGGCACAGACACAAAAGCCTGACAAAAGCCTGCCGTCTTGAGCCAAAGGACCAGAAGAGGGACAGCTTAGCAAGACAGAAAACTTTTAGACAATAACCACTCTTCTGCAGCCCAAGACCACCCCAACCACAATGGCACCACCCTGCCCTGGCCAGCAAAAGCAAATTAGGGAGCAAAAGTCTCCCCTCACCAGCCTGCACTGGGACAACTCACCTCCACACACTTTGCTGGGTTTATATCAGAGAAGGACAATTAGGAGGCCAGGAATTCATTTTTGCTGGCTGGTGACCCCCTGCCCTCACTGCTGCAGTGTGTGTGGAGGCCATGTGGGGAGCAGGCCCAAGGCACTCCCACCTCTTCCAGCCAAGGAGGTATTGGTAGAAGCCCACTGGGGAGCTGGAACTCTGACCCCCAGCACTAACAAGGAGCAGCTCTCTCAGGTCGGGTCTGGACTTGTTTCTCCACTTGGCAGCAACAATGAAATGGTACCCCTCATCCCAACCCCTTACCAGAGCAAAGTCAGAGGAAGCCAGCTAAAACAGCTTCACATAAGACCCAGAGCCTCATAACATAATACCCAAAATGTCAAGGTTTCAATTAAAACAAACAAACAAAAAGCAACAAAACAGTGGTCATACCTAGAGCCAGGCAGATCCCAAACAGAATGGAAAAAAAAAAAAAAACAAGTAATAGATGTCAACATTGAAATGCCAGAGATCTTCCAATGATGTGATGAAGATTTTAAAGCAGTCATCATAAAAAGGCTTTAGTGAGTAGTTGCGAATACACTCAAAACAAGTGGAAAAAATAGTCTCAGCAAAGAAAGAGAGGATGTAAAAAAGAGCCAAGTGGAAATTTCAGAACTGGAAGATATACAATAGCTGAAATTTAAAAACTCAATGGATGGGTTTGGACTCAAGAGCAGAATACAGAAGAGAGAAGAAAGAGTGATGAATTGAAAGATAGGACATATGAAATCACCCATCCTGAACAACAGAGAGAAAGTAGACTGAAGGAACACACACGCGCGCACACACACACACACACACACACACACACACACACACGGAGCAGAGTCTCAGACGCCCGTGAGATTCTAATGGAAGCTCTAACGTTCATGACACTGGCTGGGTTCCCAGAAGGAGAGGACAAAGGGGCAAAGCATAAAAAAGTAGTCAAAGGAAAAATGGCTGAAAACTCCCCAAATCTGGCAAAAGACACAAACCTGCCTATGGATTCAAGAAGCTGAGTGAACCTCAAACAGTTTAAACTTGAAGAAATCCACACCAAGACACATCATAGCCAAAGTGCCAACCACTAAGTACAAAGAGAGCAATCTTGAGAGCTGTGAGAAAGAAACATCCTTTATTAAAAATATTGAAGGAAAAAAAGAATGACTGCAGACTTCTCATTGGAAACTATGGAGGCCAGAAGGGAGTGGAATAACATTTTTAATGCATCGAAAGAAAAAGCTGTCAATTCAGCAAAAATATCCTTTAAGAGGGATAAAGACTTTCTCAGATGAAGGAAAAGAAAGAATTTGTGGCAGCAGAACCGCTTAAGAGAAGTTCTCAGGTGAGAGGGAAATGAAGAAAGAGGGAAATTTGGAACGTTGGGAATGACGCAAGAACAGAAATCGTAAATAGGTAGATAGACCATTTTCCCCCCTTAATTTTTAAGAGATATGCATGATAATTGATAGTTGAAAGAAAAAAAAACCATTGCATTGTCTAGTGGGACTTTCAATGTATTTGGGCCTGATACATGTGACAACTATAACATAAGGGCAATGGGGAAAGGGAGGAACGTGCCGGTGAGGATCTATGCTCTCTCCTCGACATGGTAAAATACCGACATGGCATAGATTGTGAAGTAAACTTAGAGACACACTTGTTAGCCCCTACACAATCCACTAAAAAGTGCACATACAAAACACACAAAAAAACCCAACTGATAAATGACAATGGAACACTGAGAAGTTTTCAAATAACGTTTGAAGGGCAGGAAAAGACAAATGTAGATTTAAAAAAGGCAAATAGAAAATAATAATACGATAGACCAAAATCCAGACATGCTAATAATTACATTAAATGCAGTGCTTGTTTCAGCAGACACACACTAAAATTGGAATGATACAGAGAAGATTAGCATGGCCCCTGCTCAAGGATGACACGCAAACTCGTGAAGTGTCCCATATTTTTACTGAACACCCAAAAAACAATTCAGTTAGGAAATGGGCAGAAGACACGACTATACGTTTTCCCAAAGAAGACATCCAGATGGCTGACAGACACATGAAGAGGCTCAACATCACTCATCATCAGGGAAATGCACATGAAATCCACGATGAGATACCATCTCACACCTGTCAGAATGGCTAAAATTAGCAACACTAGTAACAGCAGGTGTTATGATGATGCAGAGAAAGGTAAACCCTCTTACACTGTCGGTGGGAATGCAAGCTGGTGCCGCCACTCTGGAAAACAGTATGGAGGGTCCTCAAAAAGTTAAAAATCGAGCTACCCTATGACCCAGCAATTGCACTACTAGGTATTTACCCAAAGGGTACAAAAATACAAAAAGGGATCCAAAGGGACACGTGCACCTCAATGTTCGTAGCAGCATTATCAGCAATAGCCAAGTTATGGAGAGAACCCAAGTGTCCACGGGCTGATGAATGGATAAAGAAGATGTGGGGTGTATATGTGCGTGTGTGTGTGCGTGCGTATATGCACACATACACACGCGCACACAATGGAATATTATGCAGCCATTAAAAGGAGGGAAATCTTGCCATTTGCGACGACATGGATGGAGCTGGAGTGTATTATGCTAAGTGCAATAAGTCAGTCAGAGAAAGACAAATACCATATCATTTCACTCATACAGAATTTAGGAAACAAAGCAGATGAACGTATGGGAAGGGAAAAAAGAGAGAGAGAGAAACAAACCATAAGAGAAACTGAGGAAAGAAAGAGAAAAGACACTGAGGGTTGATGGAGGGAGGTGGGTGGGGGAGGGGCTAGATGGGGGATGGGGATAAAGGAGGGCCCTTGTGATGAGCACTGGGTGTTGTATGTAGGCGATGAATCACTGAATTCTAGTCCTGCAAACAATAGAACACTATACGTTAACCAAGTAGAATTTAAATAAAAAATTGGAAGAAAAAAATAAAATGCTATAATGTCTGTCAAAAAAAAATAAATGTAAACGGCTTCCCTATAGTCAGTAATAAAAGGCTTTACACTTACATGTTGGTTAAGAGGGTAGATATCATGTTAAGTGTTCTTTACACAATAAAATAAGACACGAATGGCCTAAACACACCAAAGAAAAAAGATAAATTGTCAAAATGGATTAAAATCCATGACCCAACAAGAGGCTGTCTATAACGAGCTTCAAATACGAGAGAGGTGGATTAAAAATCAAAGGGTAGAAACGGACACATAAATACCAGTCAAGGAGTCCAGAGCGCGGCCGGGTTGGTGTCACAGCAGATTCCAGAGCTAGGAAAACCAGCAGGGACAAAGAGGGACATGACATGGAGATGGAAGTGTCAACTCACCCCGAAGACATAACAATCCTAGATGTCTGCGCACCCAACGACAGACTTTTAAAGTACACGACGCAGAAGTTGCTGGGCCTTAACCCGTGCCTCACCCCTAATGCAAACGCTGACTCAGATCCGAATATATGATGCAAAACTTTGACTCTTTTGGAAGAAAATCTTGTGACCACAGATTGGGCAGAATGTTAGCTACGATGCTGTAGGGACATGGAACGGGCCGGTGACGGGGGAGGGGGGGAAGGGGAGGGTCTGACTGCCAAGGGGCAGCGGGAGGGATCTGGGGGTTTGGAAGGCGATAGTCCCGAAGCTGGTGCTGGTGACCCGTCTACTCTTGTGCACGACTCACACAACTGTGTAGAGCCCCCCCCCCC
>NW_024424119.1:57450668-57479754 GCF_017311325.1 Ursus maritimus
CCCCCCCCCCCTTCAATTTTATGACGTACTTCAAAAGGAATAAGAGAAGAGAAAGATTTGTGAACTGTACCTTCTGAGTGCTTACTAGGTTCCAGGCCTTGCACTGAGTGTCCCACATTATTGGTGTAAGCACCCTTAAAACACCAGACGAGTTGGTCTGACCATTCCCATTTTACAGATGAGAAAACTGAGCTGTAGGGAGGCGCCTGGGTGTGTCTGACTCCAGAACTCAGGCTTTTAGCCACTGCGCAGCTCAGAGCCTTGTAACCCTCCACCACCATGCTCGTGCTGTGGTTTCTAGTGTTGAGAGCTGGCTGTGGGCAGCAGGACTCACTTCACAGGGACTGAGATGTCTGTGGCCTCACCAGGGGCACTTGTGGACTCTGACACCCGACAGACCATCCGGGGCCAAACCCGGAGTGCAGGAGGAAGGAGAGACGTGCATCCCCGGACAGCCAGAGCCCTCTGGATGCTGGCCCGGACCAGCTGCTTCCCAGCCCCACTAGGCTACCACAGGCTCTCCCCACCCGCAGGGCAGAGAGGAGGGGAGTACTGACCAAAGCGGGCCTCCCGCAGGCTTGCCACTGGGCTGGGGATCTGGGAGCGCTGGAGAGAAGGAGGCTGAATGGAGTGGCAGGGGAGAGCCAGGCCGGCCAGCCTTAGAAGGAGCAGAAGCTAGGGGTGCAGGGGAGACCCCAGGCCTGGCTGAGGTCTCTGCCAATGGGTGAGACAGCAGGATGGAATCTCCAAGTGTCCCAGTCACATCAGGACTAGACACGGGACCCTACAGGTGGCCAGTTAGAATTGCAGCCCAGAGGCCCATGGGATTCTGCTGTGCCCCGAAATCTGAGACGCCCTTCGCCCAGTGAGGAGTCTGGCAGCCAAGGGCTCCAGTGGCCGCTTCGTGAGGGCATCCTCTGCACATCCTAGCTTCCCGCCACTCCTTCTCCCACCAGAGTCGGTCTGGGCCACGGGAGGACTGGATTCTGAGAGCCCCGGGCTACACAGACAGCAGACTCCTTGCTTAGGACCGGCTAAGGCTGCCCGATCCCCCAGGAGTAGGCCCACCTCCTTCCCCCAGCATTTCCTAAGGAGGGTTGGACTAAATGCCTCAGGCTCGTGGTGCCTTTGCCATCACACACAGCCCTAGCAGGCAGGTCTGTCCCCACGCCACCACCATTTTTCAGGGGAGGAAGCAGAGCCCACAGCGCCTGGGCCGCTCTGAGAGACCCAGCCAGTCTTGAGTACCGCAGTCTGAGTCCGGAGCCCTGCTCTTGACCCCGTTTCTTCCGCTGCCCCAGAAGGTTGGTTTCCTTCGTCCCTGGGCAGTCACGACCTTCGGCAAGTTTGGCGTGATCCCCCACTGTGGGGTGCCGGGGGCTCGCCCGCCTGCCCACTCTGCTGTCTCCAGGCCTCAGGGTACAGGGGGCTCTGAGCACCTCCGCCTCCCTGGTCGGCCTCTCTTGCTGCTGGCTGGTTGGGCTCCACTCCCGCCTCCAGGCCCAGCCTCCTGTTCCTCCAGCCTCCTCCCATTCGCTTCCCCCACACCATTGGCCTTTGTTTCTGTGGCTTGTTCGCTTCGGGAGCATTTCCGGTGCCTCTGGTCAAGCACCATCTGGGAAGGCCTCCTTGACTTTCCATCAACCCACCTGCCCGCTCTAGAAGCCAATTCTAGAACCTGGCACCATGCTCTGTGACCATTGGTGCATGGGTGTGGCTCCCCCAGACAGAGAGCTCCCCCAGGGTGGGGAGCACGTGGGGCCAGCTTCAGATCCATAGCTCCTGGCAGCCCCGGGCACAGAGGTTCTGTCCGGGGGTGCCGGTGGTGGAGTGAGGGCCGGGTAACGGGCTTGACAGGAGATAAGAGTATTTGCAAAGGCTTAGCTGAACCCAGCGCCCTTCTCCTTTTGTGGAAATGAACAAGACCCAGACTTAATTTCTCTAGTCACAAAAGCGGGGCATGGGTTGGACGGATAGGGGTGACATACAAGCGAAGTTGAAAGACGGTCCCCGCAGTCCCTTCCCCTGGGCGCCCGGTGACGGTTGACGCGCCCTCCAGAGCCTCTGCTCCCAGAGTCTTCCTTTCTCCGCACACAGAACGGTTTCACAGAAAGTGCAGCGCTCTGTGCGCGTTCTTCCATCACTTGCTTCTTCGCTCTCAAAATGCCACACTGCCCCTCCACGGCACAGCCCCCCCAGCCACCTGATCCGTTTGGGGGCTGCAGAATGTTCCAGCAGCAGATGGAGCACGGCCGACTCGCCTCTTGCCCCAGAGACAGACATTCGTGGTGCCCCCAGTGACTTCGTCCTTATAAATAATGTTGCCGCGAACGCCCTCGCAGCCTTGAGCACCCGCAGCGGTTTCCGAGGGCAAGCTCCCCAGGAGGAATGGCCGCAGGGGCCGTAGGTTCGAAACGGGCCCGGAGGTCGGTCTCTCATTTCGGTTTTAGGGACCGCTATTTCTATTCTTTAAATGCCCCCTCCACCCTCGTAGTCCCTCCCCCGTTGGTCCCCGCCAGCTTTAACATGAGACCCCGCGATGGATAGGGCATCTAAGTCTGGGCCTGGAACTATCCAGAGCCATCCCTACTCTGCCTCCTCTGGCCCAGACAACCAAACGGCCCCAATGCCAAGCCTGCCCTCACTTCCCAAAGTAGAAGCACAGAGGGCAGCACCTGGCCCAGCTGCCCTGAGAGCCGTCTGAGAGCTCCGGGCTCTGGCAGTGAGGCCAGGCTTCCAATTCCGTCCCCCAAGGTGGGGCTCACACAGGAAGACAGCTGCATTAGCCCAGGCCTCCGGGCAGAGAAGACTGGTCTTCATTCCCCGCTGACACTCAGCCCTTAGCTTGGGAGAGGAGGGGGTGTCTATTTAAAGACCCTGGAGAGAAGGGGAGGGCAGAAAGAAGGGCCACCACCGAGGCTCCTTGGGGCAGCCAGGGATGGCGGGAGCCCGCTGCAGCTGGCAGGGAGAGCAGCTGGGCACAGCCCTCGGACTTTGGCCCCTGGTGTTTCCTGGTGTCAGCTTTTCTATTTTAGGCAACTGGCTCCTCCATTAGGGTATTCACGGCCAGCCTGGGAACCCAGAAAGGAGAGCGCTGGGTCCCTGGCTCCCGGGAGCCCTTCCTCACCCTGTGGGCTTCCAGGCCCAGGGGAGGGCTGTACCCCAATGTTCCTGCCTCGTGACCCAGTCGGGGCTCCTGGATCTTATCCCACAGAAATGTTCACAGTCACGAAGCCCCGGAGACAGCCCAAACGTGCCTCCAGGGTTCTCCGAGGCCAGGAGAACAGACTGGAAAGTGCTCATCAGTACTCATGGGGCAAGGAGCCACAGCCAGAAAGCTGCCAGGATTATGGGCATTCCGGGGAAGCAGCAGCCACCCAGGGAAAGGGCCCTGGGGGCCTGGTACAGGGGTACAGGGGTGGATTCTGGGGCCCGAAGAGCAGGGTCAAGCCCCAGCTCTGTCATTTCCTTGCTGGGTGGCCCAGGGCAAGGCAGGAGGCCCTCCAAACCTTCATTTTCCTCATCTGTAAAAATCAGAGTAGCTTAGGAGCACTTTTGGGAATGCACAAGACCATGTTTGGAGTCCTCTGGCGAGAGAACGGCACATAGTAGGCACTCAGGAAGAACAGCTTGGGGGAGCGGCGGGGGGGGCGGTTAATAACTTGGACAAATGGAAACAGTTGGATGTGACAGGGCCACACAGGTGGAACTCTGGCAGCCACACTGACATTCCGGAGAAAGGACCCGGTTTATACCACCCCCTCCATCTACAGCCTCTTAAAACAACCCATGTTTCAGACCCTTGATTTCCATCAGGCCTGTCACGGGAGCTGAATCCTCCCCCTCGCTGGTCAGGACCCCTCTCTAACCAGGGGGATTAGCCCCGCCGAGGTGGGGAGGGGATTTGCAGACCGGAACAGGTGGGGCCTGGCATTGGAAGTCTGAGCCGCATTCCAGGGATTCCTGCTAGGCGACCCGCCCAGCCTGGCCTGGGGGCCGGACTGGTGCTCTGCACCCAGCACCACCTGGAGGGGGCCCTCCCGGGGAGACCTCCTGGCCCAGAGTAGGGTGGAAGCTGAGGGCAGACAGATTGAGTTGTGGGGGCTTTGAAGCAACGGGAGGTTAGACTTAAATCCAACGGGAAGTGAAAGCGAATATTCCAGGATTCATTCCTTAGAGGGTCTTTATTGGGTACCTACCGTTTGCCCCTCCCAGCAGGCACTGCGGCCCTAAAGGGTTGTCCCTGCTCCCATGAGCCCATAGTGAAGGCGGTGGGTGAGTGATTGGACCCTGAGGAGGGCCCAGGGCCGCAGTGCGGGCAGGGAAGGGGAGGGACAGGGTATGGGGGCAGTCTAGGGCTGAGCCTGGTGTCCTTGCAGAAGAAGACAGTGCCAGTGACTGGGGGCCTGCCAGGAATGGGGGCTTTCATTTCTAAAATGGGACGGCCAGGCAAACTGGGCTCTCCGTCCCCCTTGGGAGGGCGGCACCAGGAGGCGAGGTGATGCGGGGTAATGAGGCTGAAGTGCTTAGTAGTCTTCCAGGAGGGATGAGGGAGTGAGGGGAAGGGGCATGGGGGAGGTGCATGCTGGGCAAAGGCCGAAGGAGGAGGGAATTTGACATTAGGACGCAGTCTGACCTGCTCTCTCCGTACCTGGGAAACAGACTGGGGAGGGAGAGGATGGGAGCACAGCCAGGACGAGAAATGGTTTTCTGGATCCTGGGGTTGGGAGTGGCCATTCGGACTCAGGGTAGCTGAAGTCCCATTGGGACCCAGGGGATGCTGGGCAAAACACCTGTCCTGATGGACCACGGGCAGGGGCAGGGACAGCAGAGCCCACGGAGGGGAAACGGGGAAGGAGGGGAAACGGGGACGTAAGCCTCCCAAACCGGCTGCCCTGGCATAGTTACCAGGGGAAGAGGAATGAACACAAACCCCACCGACCTGGGCTGGCGGGAGCCTTGGCGACCCTGGGGAGTGTCAGCAGCACCCTGGAATGGTGGCCCAGCAGAGGTGGGCCCTCTAGTCTGGAAAGCTAGTGAACAGCTCCTGGAAGTCCTGGGCATCCCCTTGTCCCTCGCCTTCCACAACCCTCCCTCATTGACTGCCATCGGAATCCAAAGCTCTGGGCTTGGCCATTAAAAGACCAGTGCTTCCATCCCCTCCCACCAGGGAGCACACAGGGTTCTTGCCACCTCCCGCCAAGCCCTCCTGAGTTTGGCAGTGCACCATCCCTGCTGAAATCTTTATCACCGGTGACTAAATAGAGTTTTCCAAAAGCTTTGAGTCCTCTAAGAAAGTGATGTCGAGAGGTTCAGCTCCGCCTCCGTCCTCGACCCTTGCGGACCTGACTGCTGCCGTTGACACAGCTTGCTCTCCCTTCTTTTAAGACCCTCAGCCCATCCGTCTCACTCATTCACCCACCCATCGTTTATCCATGTGTCCATCCAGCCTTCACCTGTCCATCCACCCACCACTGAGCGTGCATCATGAGTGTGGCGGTTGGGAGTGCCTGCTCTGCCTGGAGCCCGTACTGACTTCCATGCTTGTGCCTTCCTGAGGCTACTTGGGCAGCTTCTCAACCTCTCAGACTCAGCTCCCTCACTGGGAAAAGGAATAAAGGCACCCCTTCACAGGCTTGCTGTGAAGGTGCAGGAGAGAACACGACACAAACTTAGCAGAGAATGGAGCCCGCAGGTGTCCCTCCTTCTCCTCCCCTCTTCCGGTGCCACCTGCCATGAGTGCGGTGGCATGCCTGGTGCAGGGACCTGGGCGAGTGGGGCGGGTGCCCAGACAGGTCCAAACTCTCTGCTTGATGAGACAGCCTTGAGAAACGTTTGTCTTTATAAAAGCCGTTCATGGAAACAGGTTCACTTACCAATTAGCTCCCGTTGGCCAAAGCACAGTTAATGTTCTGGAAAAAACAAATCTCCAAAATGTTCTCCCCTTCTCTGCAGCTTTTATCCTCTCTTCCATTACTACCTGTGATTGTTCTGAGCCCGACCACATTTCGGAAGGGATATAAAAGGATTTAAAACTTCGCCAATAAAGCAAATCACCTGCTTTTGCTAAATTGCTTTACCTGCTGTGTTATTTGGTTGTAGTATTTTAGCTATGACTGCAAGGATGGGTTGCAAGAGCACTTAACAGGATTTCCTCATTTTCCCTGGAAGGCTCTGTCTCCTGGGGGGAGGGGAAGCAAGACCAATTTACATGGGAACCAGCTTTGAGTTCTGAGTTCTGGGGTATGGAACCTTAGCCAGCTCTGCCCGGAAGGTTGGAGGTATTTCTGATTTGGGGCTGGAATCTGGGGTGCACAGATTGGGGTGTTGCTAGGCGGTGGGGGGGGGTGTCTGGTAAACTCCGCCAACAGATGTTGGATTTGGACATGATAGCAATGGGAAGCTGGCTCTGAGTCTTAGGTCAGGTGTGACAGAGCACAGAGTTGAGGGGTTCAGTTCTGACGGCGCTTCAGAAAGGTTTGGAAAAAGCCATTTGGAAGACAAAACCCAGAACAAGGATGGAGAGAAATGGATGGCTGAGGCAGCCAAGAGGTGATGGAGGGGTGTCCCTGATGGGCTCAGATTCTGGCCCAGGTGGAGGGAGATGTCCTTCTTCCCAAGGTGACTAGGCTCCCAGGGACACAGATCCACACAGAGCTGTGCCAGGGCCAGACAGATTTTGGGCTTCTGCATCCTGCCTGTCTCAGCTCCTGTGTCTGTGACAACCACACACCTTGTTCCCTTGGCATTTCCATTTCAAATGCTGTCCTTTTGTTTGCACGGGTTCCTGTGCCATTTGGTGTTTCCATCTTTAATTGGGAAACGAGACTGCAGGCTATGCTGCTTGGGTTGGGGCCACGGAGCTGGGGAGACCAAGACCACTTCCAAGACTGTGTAAGACCCACACGCGCAGCGGGAGTGGGGCAGAGGACGAGAATGCACAGGACTTGGGGGGCAGAACACGGGCGCCAGGTTCTCCGTTTGCCCGAGCCCTCCCCGCTGGGGTTCCCCTTCCTCATCTGTAACTGGCGGTGACATACTGTCTGGGACCCCACCTTGCAGACAGCAGAGCAGCCTGCACGCGGTCACTGCAAGTACGGACTGTCCCTGACCAGGGCTCTCTGCGGGTGGACAGCCGGCCATGCGGGAGGGCTGGGGGGCCGGGAGGCGGAGTGCGGGGGCCGGTACCCCCAACCCTGAGGGCTCAGGGTCCTCCCGCTCGGGAGGGGGGTGGGATGGGTCCCTCTCAGCCGAGGTGCCAGGCATGCGTGGAGAGACCAGCCCGCGCTGGCTGCTGTGCACGCGTTGGCTGCCGCCGTCAGCTGCGTGCGCCAGGGAGAAGGGGGGCCGCGGTACCGGAGTGAGGGTCCCACGAGAAACGTCAGGGACCTGCCGCCCCTTGACTCCCAAGGGCGAGCCCTGCTGCTTCCTGGGGGCGCCGCTGCAGGCCGAGTTAAGGAGGTGAACTTTCGAGGGGCACGCTGGCACTTTCCTGGAGGTATCATCATACTTCCGTTTTTAGAAAGTACACGAGAAGGACCTACACCCGCCAACTGTGAGGTTACCTCTTTGCAGAGGAAAGCGCTCTCGGCGAGCCGTCTCTTTAAGGCGTTGGGCTTGCCCGAGGCATTCTGCACCTCGCCGCTCCCCGTAGTGACCCTCCGAGAGGACGGCTTTGTGCACTCGCCCCGCCCCGCCGCCGCCCCGCCCCTCGCGCACGCGCACGCGCACGCGCACTGCCGGCGCCCCCCCGCGCCGCCTCGTCCAGCTCGGCCCGGCTCCCGCCCAGGCGGCGGCGACGCGACGCCCTGAGCGCCCGCCCCGCCGCCGCGGCCGGCAGGTAAGCGGGGCCGCCAGCACGGGGACCGCACTTGGGGTGCGGGAAGGGGCCGACGCCGGCTGTCCCTCAGGGCCGCCCAGCCGCCGCACGTGTTCCGGCGGGCCAGGCCCAGGTCCCGGCCCAGACCCGCCGGGGCCCTCCCTGTGCAGGCGCCCCGCGCCCCCACCGCTTCCCTTCCGGGTGCCAGCTCTGCGCCCCTTGTCCGCGCCCAGCCCCCGGCGGCGGTCCCCTCCCCGTACTCGGGTCCCGGCCCCCCTCCCCAAACGCACCCCCACGACCGTCCAGCGGGTCCCGGGGACCCCCAGCGCCCACCCGTGCGGCCACTCCCCAGTTTCCCCTCCCCCAGCGGCCAGGTGACAAGCCCTTAGCCTGGGAACTGTGACTTATTTCAGCAGCCAGCGCGCGTCTCCCCTTGCTCTCCGCTGCTCCTCCAAAGAAAGACCCCAGACCCACCGACTGGTGCCTGGTTGTGGCGCGCAGACCCGTCTACTCTCCTCTTCTGCAGAAACGCCCCCTACCCCAACCTGCTGCTCGCCCTCAGCCCAGGCAGCCAGGCCCCCTCTCTCCCCTGAGAAGCCGGGCTGCCCAGGTGCGGGTCGCCCTCACGCAGCGAGAGACCTCGGCTCCTTCCAGAGCGCCTCCCACCACCTCCAGTCTAGTGTGCCAGAGCCATTTTGGGTGATGGCAGAGACATTCCCTGCCAGCCTTCTCATGCCGGTTTCTACCCACCCAGGTCCGTTTACCAAGCCCTTCAGACACACTGGCAGGTGCTGTGCCAGACGCTGCCTCTGAGGTTGGCCCGGCCCCTAGAAGGCAGATAGGTAAACTAGGACGGAAGCCGGTTGCAGAACAGGTGGGGAGAGCGGCATTCCCGCCGCTCTTTTGGTCTGGCCACCTGCGAGTCATCAGGTTACCTCACCTGTGGGCCCACTCCCTGGGGTGGAGTCCAGGAATCTACACTTTACAAGCAGTGCAGGGGAGCACTCAGGCTTGGGAGGCTCAGCCCTGGGTGGTCAGGCTCACCTGGGTGGAAGAGCTGGGAGTGTTGAGAGGGAGCGCGTAGCATGTGCTCTGGAGGCCTTCCCCGCAGCACGGTTGCCTTCACCTTCTTGGACTTATTGAGAAGCTAGTACCTCCCTGGCTGCCCAGTTGCTTCCCCAAATGCAAGGCTTTCCCCCCCTCTTAAGTGGAAACCAGGGGCGTTGAGTCAAGAAATTGTCTTCTTTGCGGTCCCCCTGATTTTTTGGGTGTTAATGTTTTGCTAGCCCGAGGGATTGGCGGATTGGGTTTGAGCTGGGAGGGGTTTGACGCCTTTTCTGTGAGATTGTTGTCGTCCCTGGTCCTCACCTGAGGGCAGGTAGTTCGCCAGGAGTCACACCCCACC
This sequence comes from Ursus maritimus, assembly GCF_017311325.1. Classification (NCBI taxonomy): domain Eukaryota; kingdom Metazoa; phylum Chordata; class Mammalia; order Carnivora; family Ursidae; genus Ursus; species Ursus maritimus. The sequence goes on from NW_024424119.1 coordinate 57,459,893, forward strand.
TCCTGGTGGGTCTCAATTTTTATGTTAAAAGGAGCTGGGCTCCCAGAGCTGCCCTGTTTACCCCAGAGGAAGCCTGTTCTGTTCCCACTGCTGTTTCTCCCCCACACCTCTCTTGGCTCATGCTGATAACCTTCTTCAGATGCTAGGTTTTGTGAAACAGCCTTTCCAGCTGTCTTCCTTAGCTCCCCCCCCCACCTCACTTGTCCAACCCACCTGGGGGATGGCAGCACTTGGGTTAATTGGCATGGCCAGGTTGCGCTAAATTTAATCACCAAGCAGCTAGCGTTTACTGAGCACCAGCTTTGCGCCAGCACTTTTGTCCCTGGGCACGATTATGCGCCCCTCCCCTCCCCCGCCCTGGTACTTGGGCTTTGGGTGCAGCAGGATCCATCCTTGGGTGGGAGTCCTTGCTCCAGGTAGCCAGCAGGGGCCACATCTGCTCTGCACGGCTGTGTTGTATTGTAATTTCTCTCCCCTCCTCTTGGAGAAAGAGTTTGAGATGTGTTCTTTTTTTGATGGCTTCCATTTTGCCTTGGTGTGAAAAGGAGTCGTGCAAGCTTTCAGTTTTAAGCGCCAAGCTAGAATTTACACTGTAAACTCGTTAGATGAACGGTGGTGCACGCTTCTGGAAATTGGATGGCCAGTGATGTCTGCGAGGATGCCCTGGTGGCTCCCCCCATTTCAGAGTCACCCGGTGTGCTTCTAGGAGACACATCCAGGTTCTGGAATCCTGTGCTACAGCAACCGAGTCGCTCGCAGTACAGTCTGGGTAGCTCCCATTGTCACGCTGAATCCTCACTGAGCTGCAGTCTCTCCCCTCCTGCAGCGTGAGCTTGCTTGCAGCCGATCTGTGTATGCTTCAGGCTTCTTCAGGCTTCGGCAGCAGGCAGCAGGCAGGGCTGGCCCTGGTTCGCGCTTCCCGACTGTGTCTTGTCGCCTCACCAGGGGCAGAGCACCTTCGGAGCTGCCAGGGCTCTGGAGGCAGCCTTGTGTCTGCACCCGGCCACAGGGAAGCCCCCGGGAGGCACGGACCACTGGGGATCTGCTCTTGTGTATTTTCAAACATGGCAGTTAAGCCCTGTTGCATCACTTGTGAGGATTTGGACGAGTTCCCCAATTTCTACACCCTGAAGCTCGGTCTCTGTAATTTGGGTTGGGTTTTTTTTTTTTTTTTCTCTTAACGTTTCAAGGGCTCTTTGAAGAAAATTGCATTTTGTTTGCCTAGACCGTGCTGCATTCCCACTGACAAGGATAACAGCAGGGAGCACCCTTGAAGGTGGGGCCTTGGATTACGTTGACAAAAGGGGCCGGGGCGGGCTGTCTCGGCATCTGAAGAGTGTTAGTGCTGAGTTAGGTCCACACATAGGACAAGTTCCTCATTTGGAACAGTGTGTCTGCAGCAAGGTGGGCAAAGGTTTTTCATCCTTTTTTCTGGGAATTAACTTTTTTTTTTTCCTGGGAATTAACTTTTAAAATACGGTTTGTTTATTGGCTTCAGTCCCCACTATAGGTTTCGTTTAGCAGACGGCTCTTTGCACTGGGAGTCTTCGCTCGGAGCAGTGATCTCCTCTGCCTGCGTCTCCCTGCCCGGTGGGCTTTAGAGCCATGGCAACGGAGGAGAAGAAGCCAGAGACGGAGGCCGCCAGAGCACAGCCCACCCCTTCCTCCTCAGCCACGCAGAGCAAGGCACGCACGTCCCTGAGGGCTCTGGGGGAACCGCCAGGGGCGCCTGGGCCGAGCACTCCTCCGAGATGCTTCTTCCTCAGACGTGGCGTTTTTATTCATGGACCACATACCCAGTCAGTGCTTGTTTACCGTGCGGAGGATGCTCAGACCTGTCCTCTGGGGAAGGGGCCTTATCCACAACATAGATCCCTGGTGCTGATCGTAAGATTCTCTGCAGTCCCAGAAAGCCTCTCATGAAGCCCCCTCCCTGGTTCCACACTTCTGGGGCCCATGCAGGTGTGCCAACCCCTTCGGTGGACACCAGGCAGCACACTCGGGCCTTTGAGCAGGGCTGCGGCCCTCAGGTTGTGCTCACCAGCCGTGGGGTCGCGGCCACGTCACATGGTGCTTCCGGCCGCATTGGGGGTGGGGTGGGGCCCTGCGAGGCCTCTGTGTTGAGCTGGCCTGGTGCAGCTGGGGCCCTGAGGAGGGGCCTGCAGGAGAAGCAGGGCTGTGGAGGGAAATAGCCCAGGTTGAAACCCGTCCAGTTTGAAAGGTGACTTCCAGAGGGTCTAGAAGGCACTTGGAATGTGGATTTGGAGCTCAGAAGGTGGGTCTGAGCTTGAAACCAGCACAGTGCTTTTGGTGACTGGTGCTGTCTCTTCAACAGCCTACCCCTGTTAAACCAAACTACGCTCTGAAATTCACCCTGGCTGGCCACACGAAAGCCGTGTCCTCCGTGAAATTCAGCCCGAATGGGGAGTGGCTGGCAAGTTCGTGTACGTATCACCGGGGCCTCAGCTCTTGCCAGAGGCCGTGTGAGCTGCACCAGAAGCCCAGGACAATGGGAGGGCTTGCTTTCTAATGTTGCTGCTGGGGCATTGCGGCAGGCCATGTGCCCCTCGCCCTGGCTGGGGCCCTTTGTCACTCTGGAAGTGACGGGCCTGGGGGAGAGGGGAAGGGTGCGTGCGGCAAGTGCCCGAGTGCTGGCTGTTCCCTGGGCATGGAGCGTGTTCACGTGGGTTCCCGGGGGATTCACACTGTTCCCACAGCTCTTGTGGGAAGCCTAGATTTTGCACTCGGGATGGCTGAAGCACACCAGTTCCTTGGTTTTCTTTCAGCTGCTGATAAGCTCATTAAAATTTGGGGAGCGTATGACGGAAAATTTGAGAAAACGATATCTGGCCACAAGCTGGTAGGTGTGAGCCCTGCATGCTGAGGTCGATGGTGGGCCGCTGTAGCTCCACCGGTCCAAGGGGGTGGGGCCCATCCCCAGGGCTCGTCAGGTTAAGATCCAAGGTACCCCCCGCCGCCCCGAGTTTTTCGATAGTTCTTTGCCTCTTGTTTTTTAAGCAAATACTTCTGACCTTCCCAGACAAGTTTCTGCCTGACTTTAGGAGAATATGCTTCTCCTTTGGGGACCGTGTGGTGTCCGTCTGTGTCGTCAGGAGTAGCTAGCGGGTTTGGATAGCGGAGCGATGTGCTTCTTGATCTTTAGATGGGTGTTCTGACCTTTGCTGGTAACTGTATTTTGTCCCGTCAAGGTGGTGACTGTGTGTTTTTGCTCCCCAGGGGATATCAGATGTGGCCTGGTCGTCAGATTCCAACCTCCTTGTTTCCGCCTCAGATGATAAAACCCTAAAGATCTGGGACGTGAGCTCGGTAAGCTGCTCTGGGCCCCCCTCCTGGCAGAGTCTGTGTGCGTAGACAAGGGGAGACTCCGCCGCGTGGGAGTCTAAGGGCAGTCTGCGGACCAGCTGGTCACGGGCGGCCCCGCTTGGTAGGAGATGTGTTGTCAGGCTGCTGTGGGCTCGGTGTTGAAATAACTGTTGGGAGTAACTTAGTCTCATGATACTTGGTTTTAGGGAAAGTGTCTGAAAACCCTGAAGGGGCACAGTAACTACGTCTTTTGCTGTAACTTCAACCCCCAGTCCAACCTCATCGTCTCGGGCTCTGTAAGTATGATGCCTCTGGGTGGCGGGGCGAGTGGTTCTTTGTAGCTGGGGCTTGGGGAGTTGAGCCGTGAGTCTTCTCTGCCGTGCCGGGGGACAAGGGGTAGTGGTGGCAGGTCTTGGGTTCCAGAGGACCGGTTATCTCCCCTCTCCCTACGGAACGGCCTTAACCTCTTCTTTTATCTTCAGTTTGACGAAAGCGTGAGGATATGGGACGTGAAAACAGGGAAGTGCCTCAAGACCCTGCCTGCACACTCGGACCCGGTCTCAGCTGTGAGTCCCACTGAACTCTGGACGCCGCGCAGCAGGACGGGGTGATGGCCAGGGAGGGGGCACTGGGGACCCCGCGGGGGGTCTTCCTGTCCTGGGTCCATGAAAGGACAGGTGGGCGAGGGGCTGGGTGTGGCGTCCCCCGAACCGAATCCTGTGGGACCGGTAGGGTGGCCAGGCCTGGAAGAGGGCTGTGCACTGGGAAGCGTGGCCCCGGAGAAGTGAGTTTGGAGTGGAGCGGCTTTGATCCTCGGGTGGTGGTGGAGGAGGTCGGGATGACCCACTGGGAGGGCGAGAGCCAGTGGGGAGTGGAGCCCCACGAGCACCCTCAGTGTGTGCTCCGTGTCCTGCCTTGTGCACACGCCAGCAGTGTGCAAGACGAGTGTGCGTGGTTAACGCGTCCATTGTATCACAAACCTCTCCGCTTGAAAGTGGCCAAGAGATTCCTTTGTCAGCAGAGAGCCTGGACTTGTTTCTTAGCCAAGTTTGCCTTTTTTTGGAAAGGGGAAGGAATCGTGTAAACAGTGTGCTTATTTTTACTGAGCAGATGGTCCTTTTCACTTTCTGAAATCGTGTAGGTGAGTGATTTTAAGCATTTTCAGCTTTGGAAGGGCGTTTTCACCCAGCCGAGACCATTTGCAGAGCCCGGATATGAAGAGGACACGTATAGTGCGCTGGTTGCAGTGGCCTCGAGGGGCCCTTGCCGCCCAGAGTCCCCGCCAGCGCCTGGGGCTCTGAGGAGGGCGGCGTGCTGTGGAGGCGGGGCCTGGCCCCACCGCGCTGTGGCCTCTGCCCTGGACTCCCAGTCGGAGGAGAGCAGGGCAGCGAATGTGGGAAGGCCCCGGGAAGCGAGCTGAGGGAAGGCTGGGAGTCGCAGGAGTGCGAGTTTGGGCGGGGGGGGTGGCTGCTGCGGGTGGGACTCAGCCTGAGCAGTTGCAGGGTTTGTAAAGTTTTTGTTTCCCGTGGAAGTGACATGTACTCGTTTTAAGAAGGGCAGACAGATGTAGCGAGGAGAAAGACTCTCCTGGGCCCGCACCCTCCAGGACCGCTGCTGGTAGCTGGCCTCCCCTCGGAGCCGTTGGGGTGTTTAAATACGTGTCTTCCCCCGGGCCGTATCTCTCCATGCGAGTGGTGGGAGTGCGGCGTGGCTGCTGTTGTGCTGCTGTGCGTCCCGTGGGAGGGTTTGTCGGGCGTTGCTTGTAACTCGCACGTCACAGCCAGGGGTGTAGTGAGCACCTTCGTTGGACAGCTTTACCCCCCGCGTGACCGTTTCCGCGGGTGAACTTGAGGAGGTCATCATCGTGTGTAGGAGGCATGCGGCTTTCCAGCCCATCTGTCTGGGAGCTTCGAGCCTCACAACACGCCCTCCACTGGTGCCCTGTCCCCGCCCTTCCTCCCACCTGAGTCTGGCCCCCACATTCTCCTGCCGGGGTTCCTCTTGCGTTAGCTTCCTCGCTGAAAGGGCCCTCCTGTCTGTCTCATCCTGCAGCCCTTGCTGCAGCCACTTGGCCTGCGGATTTTCCTTGTACTGCCCGTTTCCTGCTTCGCTGCTTTTACATGAGCTCATCTGTCTGCCAGGTGTCCTCCCCTCCCCCGCCGCTCTGCAGAGAGCTTGGAGTGACTGTCATCTGAGCGCGGACTTGGCATCCCCCTTAGGGTCTGACTTGTTGTCTTATTCGTGTCTTCGTAGTGCTTACATTTACTCTGGGGATGTACAGGGCAGCCGTGTTGTTTCGCACCTGCGCGTTGGTGGGAAGGAGAGGCCAAGCTGCATCGGCCAGCGGGGAGGTCCACATGTGGTTGGGAGCAAGGCAAAGCACGGTTGGCACGGTAGCCCGTGGGGCCCCATGTCAGCTCGTTAGTGTCTCGTGCCGTGGGCTGCGATAGACTATTTTGCAAATCCTAAGAAAGGGAAGAACGAGGTTGGACAGATGGCAGCGCATTAGAAAGACCGTTACCTTGAGGGGCTGACGAGCGGGTGGTCACGGTTAAGTAGCTGGCCTGCGAGCCCGTCCTGCCAAAACCACCGGTAGGCATAGAAGGACAACAGAAGAGCCCGTCGAGCGTCTTGTGGAGAGCTTGTGGGGCCCAGCGGTCCGGCACCGAGGCTGCCAGCCGTGCGCCGCGGGGCAGCCCCTTTAGTGCTGGGAGCCCGGATCCAGATGCCGTGAGCGCGAGGTGCACTGTGTGCGCTCGGCCTTCGACAGGCAGTGCGACGGAAGGGGGAGTGAGGCGTGTCGCGGGTGCCTTCAGCACCAGTCACGTGTTGGGGCAATACCGTAGAGACTCTGGGTTCAGTAAAGCCAAGTTCATCCCACCTGTTACCTTCCTGCCACAGCTACTAGAGAGTGTAAAATCGTCCTTGCGGCTGGCGGGGCCCCGAGAGTCTAGACCCCGGCTTCTCCATGTCTCGCAGCCCCACGTCGCCCGCGTCCACTGAGAATGTGGCAGTGGTGCGACTCGGGGGCCTGGCGCTCAGTGCAGCGAGCTCGCAGGTGCTCCCGGGTGCGTGACTCGGCCCCTGCGGATGTCCAGCAGTGTTGGAGACAGCCTGGCTGTCGTGGCCACGTGCTGCTGGCATCTGGTCGGTCGGGCAGGGTGCGGCCCTGCGGGCAGCCCCACGGCCGGGGGGTCCGGCCTTTGGGGTGGTGGCGCCGGAGTGGAGGCCCACTGACCAACAGGCAGCCCCGGCCCCACCCCCACCCCCGGTGCCGCTCGGTCTCACGTGGAAAACGTGTCACGGGTCGTAGGGAGCAAGACGGCTTCAGAAAGGTGCTAGTTGTTACAAAAAGGCTTATCCTGGATAAAGTCTGCCCAGGACTCAGAAATGATAGAAGTTGGCGATGGACTCATCTGCCACCGTGGCTCCTTTACTCCCACTGGGATTCCACTGGGAAAGCAGGAAAGAAACACAAAGATGGTTTAGTTGGGAGGCTGGGGCTCGTCGGGCTGTGGAGGTGTGCGTGGCCACGGGGGCTGAGGGGGCAGGGCATTCGGGTGACAGAGGTGCAGGGAGCAGAGGCCGGTTGCGCCCTGGGGACCGGCACATGGGGAATCACCCCCGACCTGAGGTGCGGGGTTCAGAGCGGCCTGGGTGCCTGAGATTCCCAGTCCTTGTGGCGGGCTGGGGGCCGTGCCCGAGCGCGTTCTTCCAGTGGTTACCCATCAAGTGAGTTTTTCTCTCCCGGTTTTTCTCTGTTCAATGTGAGGCCAGGGGAGGTGGTTTTCAGCCGGGTCCTGGTCAGGCTGCCTCGACAGCAGCGGCCGACGCACGCACGCGGGCATGCCCTGCTCCCCAGGCCCGGCCTCTTCTTGCTCAGGCTTGGTCGCGTTTGTTTCTTTTCAAGGATACATCTTACAGTAAGCGATTCAGCTTCTCAGGATGTGTCCGGGGTTGGTTTTCCTTCTGAGTTCAGTCATCCATCGTGAAACAAGGCCTGTTGCTCGAGACACCTGGTAAAAATCACTTTATTTGTGTCACTTGAGTGTCTCTCAGCGTCGGCAGGAAATCCGTCGAATTTGAAGCGCGTTACTTCCTCAGTGCTCAGCAAGACGGCGAGCGTTTAGGGAGGGCACTCGCGAGTAGGGGGGCCACTCAGATAGGACGCAGTCTGTGTTGACCACTTGGAAGTAAGTGTCTTTTTTCCGTTCACTTCGTTCTCAGGTTCATTTTAACCGGGACGGATCCTTGATAGTGTCAAGTAGCTACGACGGTCTCTGGTAAGTGGAGAAATTGACTGCATTTGCTCAGCACATGTTATTTAAGGGCAGTATTCTGGCCTCTGGGGGCCAGCGGTGAGAATGGGGCAGGTGGAAGTCTGTCCCCGCGAGGGGCTTCTGCTGTCGTGGGCTGCGGCGGACAGACTGACGCAGGGCCGGAGGGAGAGCTGCTGGTACGGGGAGGCGCTCCTGCTCCAGACTCCGCTCCTTGGCGCTGGAGTGTGCCCTTGACCAGCTCGTGGGCGTGGGGGGCGCGTGGGCTCAGGACCAGCCTCACGTCCCGTGGAGGATGTGGCGTGGAAATCCCAGGACGGAGGAGGTGAGGAGGAAGGGGGGACGTGGTTTCACGTGGAACGTTGTTTAGCCTGAACGAATAATGCTTGTACAGCTCAGAGTTTGTAACCTGAGTGTTGAGGATTCTGTCAGAGGCATGAGAGAAAATGTAGAAGTAAATGTCAGTCTGAGTCGGCAGATGCCCTGATGGGGGCACGCGGGCATGGAGCACCAGGCTGGGCCTGCAGGGTGCAGGGGACAGCCTCCTGCCCGTCCTGCATGGTCGCTGGGAGGAGGTCAGTAGGCAGTGGCCGCTGGCTGCATGATGACCCGTGAAGAGCTTTCCAATTACAAGGGAGAATGAAAGCATGGCTAGAAATTAGTCTATATTTAGCAAAAAGGAAACAAGAAAGAGGAAATGGGGTAACAAATCATCCAGTAAAAATGCCATGGAAGGAGGAAACGCGCCATGCTGGGCGTCCCGGTGGCCACTGGACCCCCTCGCTGCAGGCTGTCAGGTTGCACGAGAAACCTTTCTGACTCTTGTTTTCAAGAAACGGTTAAAACAGGGATGGTAAAGGTTTGACACTGAAGGGTGGGTGCACGGCGTCAGGCATAAAGCACAGAGCAGCGTCAATGTCACTGGTACTTACGGATGGAGTGTCCCCCCGAGGAGAGAGAGAAAGAGCGAGCCGTGCGTGGCCGGACAGGACCTAGGGCCGCAAGGACCGTGAGGCAGGACGCACGGCTTCTAGACGTCCGCAGGAGAGCGTCCGGGGCCTGCTGGACCTGAGCGACACCGCGGCTGTGGGTTTGCTGCGTCTGCAGCGTACGCGGTGTCCCGCAAGCCCAGAACAGTCTCGGGGTTGCCCGTGGGTGGGCTCTGAAAGCTTTCTAGAGAGGAGGGAGAAGTAAAGGAAAAATTAAAAATCTGTGTCTTACTGAGGCCGGCCTGGTAGGAAGAGCAGCCCCAGTACGGAGCCAGGGGGGATAAGCAGGGTGCAGGCATGCCACGCTGGGGGGGGCGGGGGCGCATGCGGGGAGCTCCCGGTTGCTCAGTTGGCCAAGGAAGGTCTTCCCATGGTTGGGGGCCTGTGAGCTCCCGCTGGAGCTGGGCTGGATCCCAGACTTGCAAGGCAGGGAAGCTGTTCCGGCCACGGAACAAGGTGGGGGCCCCTGATCTGAAGCACCGATGGGGCCAGCGTGACCCTTCTCCCCAAGCTCCGTAGGGAGTCTGGGAAGAAAGCCATGGAGGATGCTTCGCTCGGGAATCGCGATGTCAGAATTCCAAGGGAACGTTCGCAAGCTGAGTCCAGCAGTGCCTTGAAAAATAGTAGTCCCCGACCACGTGGGTTTCTCGAACAGTGAAGGGGTTGTAATAGCGTGATCAACTTCAGGAAGTGTGTAGTCTGACGAATTGTGTCAACAAAGGCAGACCTCCCCGATGGGTCACTAGTAGAGGCCAGGCAGGCACCTGCAAGGACCCGGCAGCCACGCCCAGTGGAGACTAGCGAAGGAGACTGTTCACTAGAAGCTTTGTGACATTGATAACATGCAGTAACGCTAAATCCGTTTCTAGTTAAATCAGGAGCAAACCAGGCCTGTCTGCCCCTTATTCATGATGTTCGGAGCCGCTTGTTAATGGGATAGAGCTTTCTCTCTTCGTGGAGGGTCTGTTTCTCGAATTAGGAGCCAGGCACACGGCACTTGACCAGCGCCAACTCCAGCCTCACAGCGGCCCTGTCCCTGGCCTCCCCGTCCCCACTCGGAAGGAGGGGAGCAGAGGCAGGCTGAACACTTGCCGGTTGTCCGCCCCGCGTGCGTGGGTGGGTGGGTGGCAGCCAGGATCTGTGCCACACTGTGGGCTCCGGTGCCTAGGCTCGGAACCGCTGGGCCCTGCCGCTGTCAAGCCGTGACCGAGTGGGAGGGGGAGGGTTTGGAAACAGCCTTCCTTGGTACTGGCGTTAGCAGTTCACAGATGTTCAGGAGCGGCGGCAGAGATGTGAGGGAACTTAGGGTACGTCTAAGGGAAGAGGAGGACCGTGTGTAGAAGATGACAAAGTGTAACTAAGGGGACAGGAAGCAGCGAGCTGGGGGATGGGGACGGGGTGTGTGCACGTCCCCTGGTGTGGACCCGTGCCCCTGGCCTGGCAGACTGGGCAGTTCCACGGAGAGCCCCCCCATGGCCTTTCTGCAGCGAGAGGAAGTGGACTCAGGACCTGCAGGGAATGTAGTTGAGCTGGTGCCGGGAGGGCGAAGAGAACCTGGGGTGGGGGGCGGGCTGCTGGCTGGACAGCGACCCCAATGCTCGGTCACTGTAGCACCCAGCCCTGACGTGTGCCTGCCACAGGACGCGACACAGCACCCGCTGCCGGGGGGGCGTCCCTCCCAGAAGAGGGGCCTGATGGGGCCGGTCATGGGTGCAAGCTGGCCGCCCCCGCCCCTGTCGGTCAGGGAGTTAGCAGCACGGAAGCGTCCCTGCAGCCAGTGATGTCCCAGGCCAGGGTGTCCCCCCGGCGGGGGTTGGGAAGGTGGGAGAGGACGTTAGGAAAGTGAAGTGTTAACCCTGTGAGCCAGTGCCCCCGCTGCTGGGCATCCGTGCCTCCGAGGGATAGGCGCTAACGCACGCACGTCTGCTGCTGAAGATGTGTTTGCGTGGACGGGAGTCACAGACACGCTGGGACTGGCCCGTCCGTTCTGGGGCAGCAGCTCCTTGAATACGTTCTCTTGCTCCTGAACTGGAGGGACGTCCAGAAAATCCCATACGATACTCTAATTCTGTGGGAAGGAAGTCCCGAGCAGCCGCAGGCTTGGAATGTTTGTGCCAGAAAACAGGTTGGACTCCTGGTGCCCTCCTCTGTGGCCTCTGTTCCCCTTGTGACCGTGCCTCCCGTGGCAGAGCAAGTGACAACATGTGGGGCAGCGTGAGCGTGGCGTGTGTGCGGTGCCCGTTCTGGCCCCAGGCGTGAGGGGAGTCGCGGAAGCACGATGAAGTGGAACAGTGTGGATAATTGAAGTACGACTTAGTGTGCATTAGTTTGCTTGGGAGCCAGAACACCTCGGGCCGCTCCTCCTCACTCGCTTTGTAAAACCCGCTGCTGTTTTGCGTTGCAGTCGGATCTGGGACACCGCCTCGGGCCAGTGCTTGAAGACGCTGATCGGTGAGTGCTGCTGGCGTGGGCTTTCCAGCGGGGCGTCCCTCCCAGTGGTGGTTGCCGTTCCCCGTCCTCCATCGTGTGTATTCTGGGAAGCCCCCTCTCCTCCGTCCTGGCAGCTCCTTCCTGCTGACCTCCAGTACCATGACGTACCCTCTCCAGGCTGGGCCCCCTGCTGTCTGCTGTCTGCTGTCAGCCCCTGCTCGGGACTGCCTGGCCGTGTCCTCCAAAAGCCCCGTGAGCCCCTCAGACCCTCTGCCTGCACTTGGCAGACCCTTGGTGGGGACTCTCCTCGGATCATTCCTTGAGCAGACGTGATTGAGCCCCGGCCCTGAAGTGCGTGCACCCTGTCTCTTGGTGTCACAGATGAGCTCAGGGACCAGGCACTGGGGTCTCTGCAGACGGCAGGTGTATGTGTGACCAGAAGGTGGTTGCTGGGCCCGTGTGGGGCCCTGAGCTCAGCCCTGAAGGCGATGGGGGGGCAGCCCTGGGAGGGTTTTGAGAAGGTGGGTCACCTCGGGTCAGCCTGGAGGGTCCCTGCGGTTTTAGGTTCAAGTGTGAAATAGGGCAGGTGGTCGAATTCTGTGCTGAGGGCGAGAACTGGCTGGTGGGCCGGGGAAGGGGGCTGGCCTCTGACCCGCCCGGGAGGTGCTGCCTCCGAAGCCCTGTACCCGACATAACACAGATTTATCCCCACATCCTGGACGCTGGCCTCCGAGATCCAGGCGTGGGCAGGCCCGGTTTCTTCTGCGGCCTCTCCTCGACCTTCCTGCCGTGTCTTCACGTGGTTGTCCTGTGTGTGTGTACGCCCCGGCATCCAGTTTTTCTCTTGTACAGACGCTGGTCAGATTGGAGTAGGGTCCCCTGTACCAGCCGCATTTTAACCAAGTCACCCCTTGCGAGGCCCCGTCCCCACATAGAGCCCCACGGTCTGAGATGCTGGGGTTAGGGCTCTGCTGTGAGAAGTCTGGGAGGGACGCGGTTCAGCCCATGATGGTGGCCTTTGTGCGGTTTTTGCTTTATGAGTCTGATGACGTGGCCCCATGCTGTGTCCACAGCGTCTGGCCCTAGAGGCCTGGCACAGCCACCTCCACCTGGCAGGAAAGTGCCATTGTTCGCGCCACTGCAGCGTCCTGGTGCTCGCCGTGTGTTAAGCGTCGCTGTTCCCACACATGATCCTCACGGCGCCCCACCCCACAGCCGGGCAGGGAACGGAGGCCTGGAAATGTCATGAACTAAGTCATGGCGGCAAGCAGGTCCAGCACCAGGGCTGGAGCCCCGCAGCGTCTGCCAGGAGGAAGGGGCGGTGCGTAGCCCCGTCCCCAGCCCGTTTCTAGTCAGGTCTAGGGGATTAGAACTTTTCGGACCCAGCGACGCTTTGGTCCCAGAGCTTGAGTCAGAAACACCGGCGCTACCTCGCCTTGTCTGAGTCAGGGGCCTGCCTTCCCGGTGTGGCCCCTGTGCCCCAAGGAGGGCCCTCCGGCCTCACGCCTTCTCATGTGCCTTTGCAGTGTCTGGGACGTGTCGGAGGGAGCAGCGGCCCCCGGCGTGCGGTGGCCAGGTCCCTCGAGGTGGTAATGCGGCTTGCCGCTCCCCCCGCTCCGGCACCAGGGTGCACGGCCCCGGTTCTGTCTTTCTCACCTGGGGGGAAACGCGCTCTCCCGATGTGAGGGTCACAGGGCTGTCACGCGGCTGCAAGTGCTGGCCTTGCCCTGGGCGGCCCCTGATGGTGGCTCTTACCCGAATTCCTGGGCCGCCCGGGTGAGCTTTCAGACCCGAGTGTAGCAGTGAGGATGCGGGTATCTTGCCAGCAGGGCTGTTGCTGGAGGGAATTTGTAGCCCTTTTGCTCTGATCAGGCGGCAGAAAACATCTGAGATGATTCACCCGAGTCCTTTTTTCCTTGGTGGTGATATTCTCAGTCTGGCGGGGCATTTGCAGACTGCTTCACGGAGGAACATAACTCTGGGTCCTCTTACAAACGCCATGTTGGCGGAAGGCCAGGCACCCCGAGTTTGATTGGCCACAGGCCCTTCGCTCCTAAAGCCCTTGTGGCAGATGGGGTGGTCGGGCCCCCGCTAGGGACCCGAGAAACATCGAGGAGAACCAGCCGTTGTGACCGGCGCCGGGGACGGGCGAAGGGAGGTGTGCTGGACTTCTCGGGGACCTGTTCTAGGTGGCGGTGTGGGCACCGGTGGCAGCGTCCCCACTCGGATGGCCCTGTGTGGTGATGGGGGGGCTGTTCTCCTTTCCCCCCATGGGCACTGGCCCGGCGCCCCTCCCATCATCCTGTCTCCGCGTTTCCCATGCAGATGATGACAACCCTCCTGTGTCTTTTGTGAAGTTCTCCCCAAATGGCAAGTACATCTTGGCCGCGACCTTGGACAAGTAAGTGCCACCACCTCCCGTGGGCGGGCCGGGGACGTCCATCTCCTACCGGTGTTACCCTCGTAAAGATGGGAGACGTTTAAGCCCGGTAACGTGGCCCACGCGTCTGGTGGGCGTAGGGTTTCGGAATGCAGACGCGGCGCCGGTGTCAAGGGCCCCGCCTCTGCTGGGAGCCGGGTCTCCGGGCTGAAGAGGGATTCGGGCTCCAGGTTTCTCTGTGGTGCCCGTGTGGCCGGGGCAGCGCCTCCTTCAGGCCCCTGTCTACAGGACTAGGGGCCCGGCGCCTCTGAGCGGTCTCTGGCTCTGCCGGCAAGCACCTGGGTCTAACCCCTGCCAACTCCAGCGCAGGTTGGGCGACCCCCAAGCTCGCCGGAGGGCCACGCCGTTGGCGCTTGTCCTCAGCACCCTTGGGAAGAGTGAATTCCTGCCCAGGGGGGAGGGGGGATTGTTTGTTGCCACCGAAATCTGTTCTGGACATTTCCGGGAACCTCCCCACTTCCCTCTTGTAGCGGGAATGAGCCACCGACTGATTCTGGGAGCACCTAGCAGCCTCTGCTTAGTGGCAGGAACGTGGGGGGTTCACACACTGTGCTTTCGGGTGCCGTCAGACGATGGGCATGGGCCCACTGCTGGGCGCCCGTGCTTGCAGAGGGTGCGGGGACAGGCTCGTGGTGACGGCAGGGACTCCTGGGAACGCAGGTGACTCACCCCCCGCCTCTGCCTTCCAGCACGCTGAAGCTCTGGGACTATAGCAAAGGGAAGGTGAGTGCCGGCGGCAGGCTCGCTGGGCTGGGCGGTGCCGAGGGCCTGGGCTGTGGTTTCGCTGGTGGCAGAGCTGAGCCAGGGTCTGGAGCCAGAGGGGCTCACGGAGGCCGTCTACATGGGGTTGGCGTGGTGCACGTTTGTCACGCTCGGGATTGCAGATCGCTGGGCCGCAAGGGAAATCCTCAGTCGCGTGGCTTTGTGCTGTGGGTTCTCAGAGTGCTCTCAGGGCTCAGGGTTGTCGGCCGTGGAATGCCCGCACTCCAGACGTCGGGGATTGTCCACAGTGCGGGGCAGTTGTGACTCGATGGGCATACCGACGCTCTTGCCTTTGCAGTGCCTGAAGACGTACACTGGCCACAAGAATGAGAAATACTGCATTTTTGCCAATTTCTCAGTCACTGGCGGGAAGGTAAGTTTTCTCCCAGATGAGGAGCTTGTCGCTTTCCCGCTGTCCCTCCTGAGAGGTGGCCCCATCACAGGTTGGCCTGTATGCCTGCGGGCGTTCCTCTGTGCCCACAGAACGAAGTACCAGTGACTGGGACGGACGGCTTCTCCCTCGTGGAGGCAGAGGGTTCAGGGTGCGGGGCGCAGCGTTGTCTCTGAGGGCTCTGCTGCCCAGCCCGGGCCCCACTCATGCGCTCGCCCAGGTGGGACGGGACTCGAGTGGGTGGTGGCGTTCGGCAGACCCGGACGTGACCCTGAGAGAGTGGGGATTCGAGAAAACGTTTTAGGTCCCGGAGGGCTCCGATGGCGGAGCGTGGCCTTGCGTTTCTGTGTGGGCAGGGGCAGCGTGGGCAGAGCTGGGAGGGTGAGCGCCGCCCTGGGGCGGGCGTGGACGCACGGGGAGAGGGACTCCTGCGCACAAGCCAGCTCTGACCTGGGCTTTCTGGCTCGTCTTCCTGTTCCTAGTGGATCGTGTCCGGCTCCGAGGACAACCTGGTGTACGTCTGGAACCTGCAGACCAAGGAGATCGTGCAGAAATTACAGGGCCACACAGGTGAGCGCGCTGTGCCGGCCGCGGCTGGGTCCGGCCTCGACTTCTCTTCGTGGCCATCTTCCTGGCCGCCTGGCCTCAAAGTCCGTGCAGGCCCCGTGTGTGGTCGTGCCTTGTGTGTGTGTGTCCCGTTGAGACGAGCGTGGGGCAGGGGACATCCACTGTGGTCTAGAGGCTCTGGTTCCTCTTGGGACTCTGACCCGCTTTCTCCCCAGGGGCCTTGCGCCTCTGCACTCTGAGGGGCTGCCGCGCTGGCTCCTCTGCCCCTGGAGGCCCCCCTCTCCCCGCCTACACTTGGTGGAGAGCGATTGTCAGATCCTTCAGGGGTTCTTCTCTCATGCCTTAACGCCATCTCCACCTGCTGGGGACACGGCCTAGACCTGCAGGTCAGCTGCCTCTTTGTGTGGTCTGCCCACGTGGCTTAGCTCCTAGGGAGCAGCCCTGTGCCTCAGTTGCTTCTGGCCCCCTCACTGCTGCATGGGCGGGACACTCAGCCCCTTTGCAGGCTCGGGCGGTGGGAAGGTTCTGGGGTGTAGCCCCAGGTGCCAGCCCATGGGCTCTCACATCCCTGCTGGAGCTGGAGGGCTTCCTGACGGAGGCAAAGCCTGCAGGGTGTGCCTGGGCCCAGCGGCAGTGCCTGGGGGGCAGTGGGAGCATGGGCTCTGGCCCCGGTGAGCGCAGGCACGTTGTCCACGCAGCGAGACCGGTGCCCCTCTGTACCTGCTGGAGCCACTCTGCTGGCCCGCGAGCCGCGAGCTCGTGCTGCCGACGTCGGGCTGACGCTGGTGCCCACGGAGTCCGCAGCGTCGTGCCGCCTGCCACCTTCCCACCCGCGTGGCTGCCTGCTGTGCTCCCGCTGCATGTCCCTGGCGTGGGCAACACAGTGCAGGGCTGTGAGCATTGGGGGTCGGTGGCGGGGGCCCTGGGGGTGGTGGGAGTGCAGCCCTGGGGCGGCAGACGTCGGGTCTGGTCTCTGTTTCAGACGTCGTGATCTCGACAGCCTGCCACCCGACAGAGAACATCATCGCCTCGGCCGCGCTGGAGAACGACAAGACCATCAAGCTCTGGAAGAGTGACTGCTAGGCGCTGTGGGCACCGCAGGGGGGACCGTCAGGAAGGTGGCCGGGCGGCGGGAGCGCGGTGTCTGGAAGGCGCCCCTCGGTCTGGGCCTGGGGATCGGGAGGGGCCTGGATTCAGCCGCCTCTGAGGACGACGGGCTGTGTCTACCACCAGAAAGCTGAAAAGTTGCTGGTGACATTTCTTGCCAATCTCTCTCTCACTGTCTGAGGAAGTTTCTAGTCTGTATTGTGTTCAAATGGAGTCAACAAAAATTTTTAATTTTTTATTACAGAAGGGTGAAGTTCAATTTATCATGAGTTGTGTTTTTTTCCAGTCAATGTTCTGTATCTTTGGTATCTAATTACCCAGTGCAGGCAGGGTGAGCCGCCGTGGCCTGTCCTGCCCGGCCCCCACGGCCAGCCCCCTCGTCTGTGCAGCACATGGTCTAGTGACACGGTCCGCGGTCACCGGTTCCTGCTGTAGTTGTGCCCAGTGTGTTTCAAAGTCTTTCTGGAAAACGCAGAACACTGTAAGATTTCCATGTAAAAACCCTTTGTGTGGGAGTTCGTGGTCCCTGTGCGGACAGTGTGGCGTCGCGCTCGTAGCTCCCTGCGTCTCCCCCCGTCCCCAGCACGCGCGGCTGCGAGCTGTGACACAAGGTAGGGGTCTGTGCGGCTGCCGTGCGGCCTTCTCCCGCCGAGCCTGTACGCGCTTGGCCCTTCAATGAAAAGTCTCCGAGGTGGCAGGAAGTTGATGCCCGCAGGAAGGACTCGGCTCCCCTGTGGTTCGGGAGTGCGTTAAGGGGGGCCGGGAACAATGGGGGCAAGTGTAGCTGGAGAGGAGCCGGCCGCCCGGCTGTGTCCCGTCGAGCGCTGCAGCGGCCAAGGCTGGGCTGCGGGAGGCCCTGGTCGGCAGGCCTGGGCTCAGGCTGGGCTTCGGCCCCCGCTGCCCACCTGGGGACCCACAGGCCTGCTGGGAGTCTTGAGGCCGGCACTGGGAGCCGCTGGCTCCGGCGGGCCTGCTAGTGTGCCTGGGAACCTCCAGTCCCGCGGTTGCTGGTCTGGGGCAGGGGGGAGAGCAGGGGTGGTGCTGGGATTCCCAGGCCGGGGGACCCACCCCATGTCCAAACGCCCTCTGCCAGCCCCGAGTCCTGGGAAGGGGGCTAGAGGGCTACCCTTGACGGTCTCCCGGGGCCCCCTCCAGTGGCCACTGGTGGTCGGGTGGCGCCGACCATTCTAGTGGAAGGCATGTGGAAACCGGCTTCCTTCTCTTTCCCTGGCCTCTCCTGGAGGAGGGCAGCGCGTGGGCCGACCGTGGTAGGGGACTGCGGCAGTGACATGCGGTCAGCTCGGGGGCTCAGGGGGTCTGCTTTGCCACATATTTTGATAGGAAGTGCGAAGGTGTCACAGCTCACCCCGGGGTGCAGAGGGGCGTGGACGCGGAGCGCTGTGCCCTTGGACATAGTTTATTTTTTCTACGTTTGAATTCTCTGTTGTAGATTTGTGTAAAAATACATTCTCTCTTTTAAAAATAAAAATTTTCATGTCTTGTAATTTTGTCCTGTAAGACTTTTCACCTTTCTCAATGTGCGGTAGTTTTCGGGGTGGGGGCTGGCAGCTCAGTGGCCCTTTTGCTGCTCGGGTGCCCGCTGTGGCGGAAAGCTCAGAGTTAGTAAAAAACACCTTTTCTTACTATGCAAGTTCCTGTTTGTGTTAATGATTGACAATGTAAAACGCAGGCAAGGATCATGAACCACCTGCATTCCTGCTACCACTAGCGTTTCGGGGGATTATCTTCTCGTATATCCATTAAAAATAATAAACTCTGTTGTGGACCATTTCAAGCATATATAAACCTAGAATCTTGCAGGCTTTATCGGTCAACTTTTTTTTAAGGTTTTTTTTTTTTTTTTTTTTTTTTAAGATTTATTTAGAGAAAGAGCGAGCACGCCCGCAGGCAGAGGGAGAGAGGGAATCCCAGGCAGATGCCCCACTGAGCACAGAGCCCGATGTGGGGCTTGATCCCACGACCCCAAGATCATGACCTGAGCCGAAATGAGCTGGCTGTTCAACCAACCGAGCCACCGAGGTGCCCCTGAAAGACTTCTAAGTAAGGTCTACACCCAACCTGGGGCTCGAACTCCCAACCCTGAGATCGAGAGCCACACGCTCTTACTGACCCCTCAGCTTCGACTGTTAACACATCTCATTTCATGTGTCCGTCCCGGTTTGTTTAGTAGAAATCCCAGACGCTTCACGACTGAAGCAGTGAATACACATGGTCTCTACAAGAGAATTTTCCAAAAGCTCTGGCCCTGAGCCATTGTCACATCTCAAATTCTTCAGTCAAGTATCTGATGCCCAGATTTCCGCAGCTGTCACACCTTCGTGTATGTGTGCACGTGTGCACACACCCATGTTCATATGCACACAGCGTGCGCGATCACACGTGCACACATACGCATGTGCACACGTGCACACACCCGTGCTCCATGGCGCGTTGGTGTGAACCAGGTCGGTTGAGCTCTAGAATCTCCGGGCCCCCTCATTTGTTTCTTACCACGACTCGACACACCCGTTCGTCCCGTTGGCTCTCAGGTCTGGGTTTGCAAGTTGTATGAAGGGGTGCGGACCAACCTCTGACCCCGGTTCCCTGTAAGCTGGGCCGGGGCTGGAGACTGACCAGGTCCCCCAGCTTTTTCATAGTGAACGTGAGGTGGAGGGTGCCACCTGCATTTTTAACCGTGGGTTTGTGGCTCACGCTGGTTTATATTCAACGTGACAAACACCTTCCTGGGTCCTTAATTGAGTCCTACAGGGTGGAGCTTACAGCAGCTTGTGCTCTGGACACAAAGTGGGGAGAATGCCCTGTGTGCTGCTCCGTCCCTGGGAACGTCAGTATGTCGCTCACAGGGCGCTTGCGCTGCGACCGGACAGGTCCTGCTCTGAGCAGTGCAGCGTTGGCCACGTGGCTGTGATGCCTTTGCCTGGCACTGCGAAGGGCCATTAGGGGCTCAGGAAGAGCCCTGGCGCTGAGCCGCCAAGGACACCGGTGCTCTGCAGGGGGAAGGCAGGCACTGTTCCTGGAGGAAGGGCCGCTGGCGCTGGAGGCCCCGCAGCGCTTGCTGTCCACTCCTGCACCCTGGGCCAGGTGGGAGAGGGTGCGGCCAGGGGCTGCTTGGGCGCCAGGAGGAGACCCCAGCTCCACAGCCAGCCCGATTTGGGCTGGGGGCAGAAACAGCATGACTCTTACAAATGCACACTTGCCGAAGGTGTTATTTCACTCTGGGAGGAAGCCTGTAAGACGTTACAAGCAGTCCAGAGGAGAGCTGACCGCACTTGCACAGGAAACAGCACCGGCGAGGCCGGGACAGTCAGCGGGGCGCTGGGCAGGTGTGCATCTCTGTGCGCGAGGCGGTGCAGTCCGCTCCCTGCGCTGCCTGCCTTGCCAGGCGCCTCGGTCAGGGTCGTACCCTCACCCTCACAGCCAATGGCTCTGCCAGCAGGGAGGCGGGCAGGCTCTCAAAGGGCCTTTGCTGGGGGAGAACCGGCCAGCCGTCGGCGGCAAGGGCGCGGGGGTACGGAGGGCGTTGGGGGCCACGGGAGCAGCGCGGAGTAGCGCGG
>NW_024424119.1:57479764-57481300 GCF_017311325.1 Ursus maritimus
AGCGCGGCCGGGAAGCACACCCTGGGTACCCCGCCCCGCCAATTCCCCTTCCCGGGGTCCCCCATTCGCTGGGCGGCCCTCCCGCCCTCAACCAGCCCCCCAAAAACGTTGGTTAGATGCCACGAAGTAGGTGGCAATGCCTTAACCGTATGCGTGTTGTCAGGCCCGAGGGCCTCTTCCATCCTTGTCAAGGGGAGTGCTAACCTTCTCTCCTTTCATACAACACAACTTATCCGCCGGCCGCCCGCTATTTATAGGCCTGCGCGCGCGCCGCCTTTTGCTTACGGCGACTTGGAGAGCGGGGGCACCCCGTACCGACACGGTACGCCGGGGCAGACGCCTTCCCGCAGCGCGAAGCCGCCACTTGCACACTATCGCCCAGATCCTCACACTCGCTGCCGGGTGTGGAAAAACTCGCCATTCCTTGCCCTAATGTATTCATAAAACCAGCCAATCAGAGGCTGCAAGGGACGTGCGGCAGTCCCGCGCGTCATTCAGAAAAGGAGATTCCCCCGGAAACAAAACAGGGCCGGCGCGCATTTCCTACAGCAACTCGCCTCGCGGACGGTCGAGCAGAGACTCGGAACTTCCTGCGGAAATGGAAGCGGTTTGGAGCGAATCAGAGGAGAGGAACGGTGATCCGCTCCACGGACTTCCGGACGCGGCCCTGCGCTTGGAACTGTGGGTGCTGGAGGCGAGGGGGCGCCGGGGCGCTGCCTGCGCATGCTCCGAGACCGCTTTGCACGGCTTAGCGCATGCTCTGTGACCGCAGGGCGCAGTCAGTGGGCCGCGGGTTCGAGCCCCGGAGCGGGTCTCCATGTCTCCTATCTGCTCTTTCCTCGGGGCTTGAAGAGTTAAGCCCGAAGCCGCCTGCCGCCCTGTCCCCCAGGGTTATAGCCCGGGCGCGCGTGCCGCGGAAGAGCGTGCGTGCGTACCTGTGCGGGGTGCGAGTGCACACGTGTGTGCGGTGAGTGCACACGTGTGTGCGGTGAGTGCGTGTATATACAGGGACTGCACGTGGGTGGTGAGTGAACACGCGTGTGCGTGCACGCCTGCGTGCTCACTCCGCACGCATGTGGTCCTGTCCGTCCGCGCGCGTGTGCCCGTGCACGTGTGTGTCGCTGACAGGAGGGCACGCCGACCTGCAGGGGGGCTGACTAGGGGGCCGTGAGCAGCCCATGGCATTTCTCTGTGCTTGTCTGGATGCCCGCTTCCCAAACCGCATTAGAAAACTCAGAAAAGGTCTAAATGTTAATTAGAAAAAACAAAATTTGTTGGTTAAGGCAGTTCTTAAGTCCTTCCTGCGCCCTCAGTCCGGAGCCCTGGGGCAGCGGCGGCGAAGGGCTGGTGGGGCGTCGGCAGGTGAGGCGGGGCTGCGGGGTGGACCCTGCCTGCGGGAGGCCAGCTTGCCCGCACCTGCGGCCCATGAGAAGTTGGGGTGAGCCCTTTCGTTGCACATGGAGAGCCAGCCAGGGTGGGACGAAGGAGTCCGCCCACCCCTGCAGAGCACCTGCGGCGGGGGGGGGGGGGGGGGGG
>NW_024424119.1:57481310-57500863 GCF_017311325.1 Ursus maritimus
AGCGCGGCCGGGAAGCACACCCTGGGTACCCCGCCCCGCCAATTCCCCTTCCCGGGGTCCCCCATTCGCTGGGCGGCCCTCCCGCCCTCAACCAGC
The DNA here is from genome assembly GCF_017311325.1 of Ursus maritimus. Lineage (NCBI taxonomy): Eukaryota > Metazoa > Chordata > Mammalia > Carnivora > Ursidae > Ursus > Ursus maritimus. Next base: position 57,481,407 of record NW_024424119.1, read on the forward strand.
CCCCCAAAAACGTTGGTTAGATGCCACGAAGTAGGTGGCAATGCCTTAACCGTATGCGTGTTGTCAGGCCCGAGGGCCTCTTCCATCCTTGTCAAGGGGAGTGCTAACCTTCTCTCCTTTCATACAACACAACTTATCCGCCGGCCGCCCGCTATTTATAGGCCTGCGCGCGCGCCGCCTTTTGCTTACGGCGACTTGGAGAGCGGGGGCACCCCGTACCGACACGGTACGCCGGGGCAGACGCCTTCCCGCAGCGCGAAGCCGCCACTTGCACACTATCGCCCAGATCCTCACACTCGCTGCCGGGTGTGGAAAAACTCGCCATTCCTTGCCCTAATGTATTCATAAAACCAGCCAATCAGAGGCTGCAAGGGACGTGCGGCAGTCCCGCGCGTCATTCAGAAAAGGAGATTCCCCCGGAAACAAAACAGGGCCGGCGCGCATTTCCTACAGCAACTCGCCTCGCGGACGGTCGAGCAGAGACTCGGAACTTCCTGCGGAAATGGAAGCGGTTTGGAGCGAATCAGAGGAGAGGAACGGTGATCCGCTCCACGGACTTCCGGACGCGGCCCTGCGCTTGGAACTGTGGGTGCTGGAGGCGAGGGGGCGCCGGGGCGCTGCCTGCGCATGCTCCGAGACCGCTTTGCACGGCTTAGCGCATGCTCTGTGACCGCAGGGCGCAGTCAGTGGGCCGCGGGTTCGAGCCCCGGAGCGGGTCTCCATGTCTCCTATCTGCTCTTTCCTCGGGGCTTGAAGAGTTAAGCCCGAAGCCGCCTGCCGCCCTGTCCCCCAGGGTTATAGCCCGGGCGCGCGTGCCGCGGAAGAGCGTGCGTGCGTACCTGTGCGGGGTGCGAGTGCACACGTGTGTGCGGTGAGTGCACACGTGTGTGCGGTGAGTGCGTGTATATACAGGGACTGCACGTGGGTGGTGAGTGAACACGCGTGTGCGTGCACGCCTGCGTGCTCACTCCGCACGCATGTGGTCCTGTCCGTCCGCGCGCGTGTGCCCGTGCACGTGTGTGTCGCTGACAGGAGGGCACGCCGACCTGCAGGGGGGCTGACTAGGGGGCCGTGAGCAGCCCATGGCATTTCTCTGTGCTTGTCTGGATGCCCGCTTCCCAAACCGCATTAGAAAACTCAGAAAAGGTCTAAATGTTAATTAGAAAAAACAAAATTTGTTGGTTAAGGCAGTTCTTAAGTCCTTCCTGCGCCCTCAGTCCGGAGCCCTGGGGCAGCGGCGGCGAAGGGCTGGTGGGGCGTCGGCAGGTGAGGCGGGGCTGCGGGGTGGACCCTGCCTGCGGGAGGCCAGCTTGCCCGCACCTGCGGCCCATGAGAAGTTGGGGTGAGCCCTTTCGTTGCACATGGAGAGCCAGCCAGGGTGGGACGAAGGAGTCCGCCCACCCCTGCAGAGCACCTGCGGCGGAGGGAGAAAGAGCGGGGGGAGGGGCCTCAGTCAGGGGCCCCTGTGAGCTGTGTGACCTGGGCACCAGCGCCCTCCAGCTCCCCAGCTCCCATGGGGAAGAGGCCATGGCACCCCCAGTTTACAGCTGAAGATGTAGAGGCCAGAGTGGTTGGGTGGTTTGGGCCGGTCACACTAGGTGTTCGCGGGAGGGAATCTGTGTTCCGTCTGTCTGCTTGTACCCGGCTCTGGTGCTCCACAGCTGGCCTCTGCACCCCAGCCTCTGCCTCGGCCCTGCGCGACCCCTCAGGTCTCGGCACACGGGAGGCTCCACCCGAGGCAGCTGGACCCCAGTGACGTCTCCTGCCCATCTCCAGGACACGTGGGGCCTCCTTCCCTTGCGTTTGCAGCTCCTGGTCCACGTGGGCTAGGAACCAAGGGGCAGGTGGCTCCTCGGGAACCCCAGGCCAGGATTTGCAAGCTTTAGAGTGAATCCGAACTACCTGGGGTCAAAATGCAGGCTCCTGGGACCACCTCCCAGAGTCAGAATCAAAGGACTGGGCAGGCCCAGGAATGTGCATTGACAAAGCATATCAGCCTCCCCCTTGGAGCAGCCTGTCTGCTCTGGGTGGACGGTGGGAGATGCCACGTCTTCCAGGGGACCCAGCAAGAGTGACAAGTGTGGGAAGGGTGAGAAGAATCAGGTCTTCCTGGGGTTGGGCAGGCCAGGAGGCAAGGACCCAGGAGGCAACATCTCCCTCTCAGGCTGCATTTACTGAGCCTGCTTTTCTGGGTGTCTGCTGCGGGGGCGTCCAGGACTCGAGGCCAGATGGCGCCTCCCGTCCCCTTCGCTGTGGAACTGGAGGGCATCCCGTAGTGTACGTGGAATAAACGTGTGGTCAGCCTTGGGGTTACTACAGCGAGACCCCTGCCTTCAGCCCTGGTCCTGGCATGTTCTCAGCGCCGCCCCACACAGCCAGTCACTGGCTGGGAGAGCCCTCCGGGCCTAGTGGGTTGCTCTGGGCCGGAGGAACAATTGGCCAACTGCCTCGTGTCCTGGGCGGGAGGCTGGATGGGCCAGCGGAGTTCTCACCTACAGGGGGGCAATTTGCTTGTTCACGCCCCCTGAGTTCACCAGGTACAGAACCCACTGGACCCTCCCCAGGGGCCATCCCCAAAGGCCCCCACATGAAATCAGGTGACACCCAGAGAAAGTTCCAGAAGTCAGAGAGGTGAGCTCACCTTGCTGACCTGTCCATTTTGCACATGCCGAAACGGAGGGAGGGGAGGCACTTGCCCGAGGGCACCCAGAGGGTTGTTGCTAATGTTTGGGGTGAGGACCCAGCCCCCGACCCCCAGATGGTGGAAGTGGGTAGGGGTGTGGGTTCCCTTCCAGCCCTGGTGAAGCCCCAGGCCTATGTAGACCCTTCTCCGAGTGTCCTGCGGAGTTGCTGGATAAAATACAGGATTTTATCAAACAGCAATGTTTCTGCGAAGGTATGTCCTGAATGTTTTATGGGATACACTTACGCTAAAAGTTATCCATTGTTCTTCTGAAATTCAAGCTTAGCTGAGGGTCCTGAAGCTTTATTTGCTCCGTCCTGCAACCCTGATAACAGGTGAGGGGACTTTAAATCCTTTGCCCACGAGGCATTTCCCACGGTGTCCTCCACGAGACCACTCAAGCTCTCCCTGTGGAGAAGAAGCTTGTTTGGGAAATCCTGTGTGAAACAAAATTGCATGACCCTCCCCTCCCCTTAAAGAAAGCGCCCGTTGGTGGGCCGTGGAGCTCATGAGAATGGGAGACTGAGGCCTGGGGCGCAGCGTCTTGGCTGATGGGCTGTGGGATGGGGTCTGTGCAGGAGGGAGAGAGGAGAGTGCAGGGGAGGGGGAAACAGGGAGAGGAGAAGTGAGGCCACGTGCACCTACAGAGGGGAGGAAGAAGGAGTAACTGAGATCTGCTGGGCTCACCCGAGAGCGTCTGCTGGCGGCAAGCACCAGGTTTGCAGGTGGGCACTTGGAGACCGGGGCTCTGCAGGCCCAGCCTGGGTCCGGTTGTCAGCTGGTCCCCAGAGCTCTCAGCATGCTTCAGGTGCTCCCCGTTATTTAGAGCAGAAAACCTGCCCGGCCCTGCCTACAATACTGTCCCGGCCCCAGTGGCTTTGGAGAGCTTGAATTTTCCCAACCTCGACCACGTCTCTGCGTCAGATCTGGAGAAGCCTGGACTCAGGTGGGAAATCTGCGGCCATTGGGGTCTCCCCACGTGGGCTTTTCCCTCCCTAGAAACCCAGCTGTGTGAACGGCCCAGGTCTGCAGTCTCTCACAGCTCGTAGTTCCTGGCCCCCTGAGGACAGGCGGGGCCGGAGATGGGAGCAGAGTGGAAACACCGGCCACCCCGCACAGTCCTGCAGGATTCGGGGTTCAGTGGTGGGATGAGAGCTACAGCTTGATTCAGGGAATTCCTCTTGGAGATACATCTTGTTGGCCGTGCCTGTGATCTGCGCGGGGTGGCGCTGGGGGAGCACGGCCCCCTGCCCCCCTCCCTTCCTCTGCCGACTGTCCAGGCGGCCCCAAAGGCCTTTCCAGGTTCCTGGGAGGCTTTCAGCTGGAGGGGAGAGCAGTGACATTCCCAGGAAGAGCGACAGGCCCTGAGGACTCATTGCCTTTTGGAACGGAAGGCCTTGGTGACCCAGGACCCAGCTGGGGCTGTCATGAGCCTTTTGGCCTGACTGCCGGGGCCCACAGGGTTGGCTTCAAGGCCACTGCTCACGGCCACCAAACAGACCAGGGGCCTTTGGAATCGGGCAGGTCTGTGGCCTGTGGATGCCCCCGTCCTCTGGCTCCTGTCCTGCTGGCCTAGGAGTGGCCGGTGGGCTGTCCCCAGGGTGCTGGGTTCCTGACCTCCGCCTGCAGTTTGCAGTGTGTGAGAGGGATGCCTCATTGGGCAGTTCCAGGAGCGTCCACCAGGGGGCGGGCCTGCACCTCTCAGCGCCCAGGCTGCAGGCACGGGTGAACCAGCCTGGGCGCCAGGCCCTGGGCCAGTGGCGGCCAACCTTCGCTAAGCCTCAGCCCCTGGAGCACAGCCGGCTTCCTTAGCGCACCGTGTGGCTCTCTGTAGCCCTGGGAAAGTCGCCTAACCGGCCCAGTGCCTCAGTTTCCTTCCCCGACAGGACCGGAGCTCAGGGCTTGGCTGCAGGGAAGGCTCAGGAGGGCTGGCTATTCTTGTCCCATTTTCCAGATAGAGAAACTGAGGCTCTCGGCATTGATGGGATGTCTGCAGGGGGTATACCAGAGGGGCAGGCAGTGGGGTCTGCAGTCCAGGCTCCTGAGCCCCCAGAGGCTCTGGGCGATGTTGGCCTGGGGCTGGTGGGTTTGTGGGATTCCTGGGATTGCCTGACCTGCAAATGGAACCTGACACTTCTGGGCATTAGTTCTTCCAGAAGTCCGTTTCCCTCCGCTATACAGCAATACCTGCTCATGGCGTGTGTATTTGAAACCACACCGAGCAAAACAGCCCCAACCCCACCACACAACCCGGTCGGTGGGCACCGTTTTTTGCATTTCTACAGACAAGAGTGATTTGCATTATTATCAGTTTCCTATTTCCTGTAAATGGCAGCGCTGTGATCGCTTTGAGCGTTGGTGGGCGGCGTCCTAGGCCACCCGTCAGGAGGTTTGCGTGTGGGGGAGGGGGCGCTCCAGATAAGGCCTTTTTGGTGAATAACTTTCCAGATTTTTCTCTGGGTATTAATGGGCCCCGATGGTTTTAAAACAGGGTATTCCTTGCGGTACAGATGCGGTTGCCCCGTCATCCCGCGGACGGGGCGCGTGGGTGCGTGGCTCCGTCCGTGTTCAAAGCGCGCTTCCTCTTTGCCCCCGAGAGCTGTTCAGGGCGGCTGCTGTGTCCTGCAATCGGTGGCCCAGAGAACACGCGATCTTTGAAACCTGCTTTGCTTTTCTCTCTCTGCACGTCTGTGGGGGCTCCAGGCAGGGTGGTGATGTCCCCCCCAACGCCGCCGGCACTCCCAGGGGCTCCCCGGCTCCCTCCCAGGGATGCCCCCAGGCCACTCGGCCATGCCTGCAGGGAGAGGCCTCTCCTCAGGGGCTGCTATTAATAAAGTGACCGCTGACCCCCGGACGTGGGGAGGGAGGAGGGGACGGAGTGTTCCCAGGGTTGGCGTTTGGCCGGAGGCCTTCCTTGCGTGACTGGGAGGCCTCCAGAGCGCTCTGGCGCTGCCCTGGCCCGTGGCCCCCTGGCCCGGAAGCTCTGCGGGGACCACGTGCGGGGGCTGCCCTTCCTCTGGGATATAAATATCCCAGCACCGGCCCCCTGCAGCCTCCGGGGAGGGCCGGGGAGGGAAGGAGGAGCCGCAGGCCTGTGACCCTGCGGGCCTGAGACCCAGGTCGTGGCCCTTGGGGAGCTGGCTGTGTGTGTGGGCCCCTGGGATAGCCTGGCAGCGGGGCCCTGCTTTACTTCTCTGCTAGCTTGGTCGTTGGTGGGTGCCGGCTGGGGCAGAAGGGGGGCCCTGCCCGTGGCTGGAGGGACGGGGAGGACATGAGAACGGAACAGTCTTCTCTACACCTCGTGGCTGGAGGGACGGGGAGGACATGAGAACGGAACAGTCTTCTCTACACCTGTGTGCACCCCTCTGGGGCCTCGGTCCTCAGGTTCCAGGAGGGGGACACAAGTGACCAAGTCCCGACAGGACGGCGTGGCCAGTGCTGTACTGGGTGCCTGCCTCCCATCCCTCACCTGTCCTCACACAGCCCGGGGAGGGCGGGGGGCCTGCATCTCGCAGGTGAGCCCTGGAGGCTCAGGCGGCCACTGCAGGCCACATGGTGGGTAAATCCCGCCACGGTTCCCTGGATGCTCCCGAAAGGCTTCGGGTTCTGGTCCCGCCAGCTGGAATCGGAAGAAACGTGCTGGAGGAGGGGCCGAGCTTTCCCAGCACTGCAGGGCCCAGGGCCTGGGGGGTGGGGGTGCAGACACAGCCCCTCCTAGTTCCTGGTCCTGGTGGGTCTAGCTTGACAGGGATGGTGGGGGACCATGACGAAGCACTGACAAATCACAGCAGCAAAACTCATCCTTAAACACGTACTGGAAAGGGTTTACTGGAAAAGATGCTGCCAGACAGGCATGGCTGACCCAGGAGGAAGGGGGAAGCCTGGGCTATGGGCTCTCTCCCAGTCTGGCCAAGCAGAGCCACCTCCACCCCTCCCCCTCCCCGGGGCTCTGCTGGAGCCGGGGGCTTACAAGAGTCCTTCTGCCCCTGCGACCTGGGCTCTCCTTTCTGCACATGACAGAGGAGAAAGCTGAGGTTCAGAGAGGACCCCCAGCTAGAAGGGAACAGAGAGGGATTTGAAGGCAGCTCTGGGTAACTGCAAAGCCCGGGCTAGCCCCACCTCCTCTGGGGGACTGAGACTTCCATCAGAAGCCACAGCCCCTTGCCCCCCACAGTGCCACGCACGGTCAAATACATTTGGGAAATTCTGCTTGCAGTTCTCCCGGAGGGCCAGTGTGCAGAGCAGCAAAGGCTCTGAGAAGTCCCGTATGGAAGAAGTCTGCTCCCCTCTGCTTACCCAAGTGCTTTCCAAGGTGGGGTAGGGCCCATCCCCAGGGGCGGGGGCAGGGCCTGATGGGGTACAGGCTGCTGTGAGCTGCTGTGGTCAGGTTGTCCAAAATGTCTCCCTTTGAATAAGCCACAGGGCCTGGGGCGAGTCGCTTTCTCTCTGCACTGTCTTCTCAAGTGAAAGGAGGGGAGAAACGAGAAACAAGGCCCTTTCTGCAGGGCTGGTGGGGGGCACGGAGGAAACCTTGCCGAGCACTAGTCCCTGACACTCTTCCTCCGGGGAACCTGTGCTTGTTGAAGACCTTCTGCATGTCTTGCCCTGCACCTGCTGGGGCAAGAAGACCGTCCCCAAAAGGCACATGGCCTACCCGCTTGGAGGAAAGCCGACAGTGGACAAAGGTTTCCTGACTTGGATTTTGAGTTCCAGGGGCTGAGGGAACTTGTCTAGGAGAGGGCTGGAAAGGACAGGCTGAGTTTGTCCGGGGAAAGTGGGGAGGACTCTGGGAAGAAGACTCAGCCTGTACAAAGGCCCTGGGGTAGGGAAAAGCAGGACCGACCCCCAGACTGGAAGAAGGGGAGAAGCTCAGGAAGGCCCAGAGGCCAGGAGGCTGGTGGGGCTCCCAGAGGCCGTACAGGTGAGCAGGGGCAGGGGCAGATGATAGGATCAGATGTCACGGGCCAAGGTGGGCAGCGTGGGGGAGGCAGCCCAGTGAGTCACTGTGGTTGCCAAGTGAGATGTAGGACTGGCTGGCTTGCCTCCTCAGTGCCTCTCCGGGCATCCAGCAGCCCCCGCCCTGCCTGCCCATCTTGTCCAGGGCCTTGGGTGCCGCACTGAGGGGGCTGCAGAGTGCTTTGCCCAAGCTTCTCCTGGGGGGGGGTGGTCAGCAGAGCCCTCTCCTGCTGACCGTATCGGCCCCCAGATGCAGGCGACGCAGCTTTGGAAGAGGCGAGAAGGGATTTGGGGAGGCCGTTCTGGATATGCACGCTGGCTGCCTCTGGCCCGGGCATGGACCGGCACAGTGCCAGGCTCCGAGGGACCTGGGGATGACCTGCAAGGAGGCACCGGGCCAAGGTGCATTTGGGGAGGGGGCGGGGGCATCTGCCCCCTTCTGCACCCCCTTCATCTGCTCCCTCCACCAGGACTGCACTCCCAGGGCTGCCTCTGTGCCAGCTCGGGCCTCCCTGGAGCCACAGGGCGGGGGGTGTGCTCCCATTCGTGGGTGAGGAAGCAAGCGCAGCAGGGTGGGGTCCCAGGGGACTGGGGCGGGGGGGGGCATCTTTTGGGTCATGTGCCCGGGCCCAGTCCGGACTTTGTGGACACGGAGGACACAGCCCCAGAGGCAGGCCTGACTGGGAAGGTCCCACGGGGCGCAGGACAGAAGGGTGGGCCCAGGAGGAGGCCTGGATGCTGCGGGCCAGGCCCGGCCCATTCTTGGCTCCCCGAGTGTCCTGCCCCTGACCCCTTCCCCCCTGTGTTGCCCGTGGCCCCAGTAGCCCCTGCTATTTCCCGTCCCGCCGAGCCTGGGCCTGATCACGTCCCCAGCTCCCAGCAGGCTCCATGCCTGGCCTGCTGCCCGCCCAGACGGCAAGAACCGCAGCAGACGCCTGGGCATGCCGCAGACGACGTGGGTCCCGGGACCTCCCGTGAGCCGGGCATGGGCTGATGCTGGGGTGTGGTAGGAACCTGGGGTCGAGGCCGGAAGGAGCCCGCTCCCGCCCTGCTGGAGCTCTGGGTCCGGGGCGGGGCAGGGCTGTGTGCTGCTGGGACTCCGGGGTCTCTCCCGCATGGTCGAACCCCTGCTTGGTCTCCGCATGGGCTTCCTGTGGCTGCTGGAGCAAAGGACCACAGGCTGGGAGGCTGAACACAACAGAAACATATTCCTTCCCCGTTCTGGAGGCCCCAAGTCCCAAACCCAGGTATCACAGTCCTGTGTTTCCTCTGGGGGCTCTGGGGGAGGGTCCTTCCTGCCTCTCCCAGCCCTGTGGCCCCAGTGCTCCTGGGCTGTGGCCACCCCTCGAGTCTGCTCCGTCTTCACACAGCCTCTCCTTTTCTGTCTCGTGTAAGGACACTTGTCATTGGGTTGAGGGCCCACCCTAATCCAGGATGCCCTCATCTCGAGACTTCAACATAATTACATCTACAAAGACCTGTTCCCGATAAGGTCACAGTCACAAGCTCCAGGAGATGCGGCTCGAGAGCCCGCCATTCACCCCACCACACTGTCCGGGCCTCAGTTCCTGCATCTGTAGAATGGGGCTATCATGAAAACTGGATGGGTCTGGGCAGAATGAGCATCACTGTTTTTCCTGGGCCCACCTGCTCTTCTCCTTTATCTGTAGAGGGGTCGGCCCCTCCCAGGGGCAGCAGCCCTGTCCCAGGGTTCAGGACTGGGTTTTGGCCCCTGCTCTGTCACCAGCCCCTTCTCGACCTTGGAGACATTGCTCCTGCATCTGGGAAATGGGAAGATTTTTTTCCTGGGGAGGGGGTCATGGGGGGGTCTGGTTTCCGCTCCCCAGAAAAATGCATCTGTGTGCACACACCAATTCCAAGGGCTCAGACACACAATCAACCTTTCCATCAGGCCCAGAATGATAGGTTGAGGCCAGCCTCCCACCCCGTGCCTTCCCCCTCACGCTTCTCCCTCTGCCTGCACGCACCCCCCCCCACCCTGCCAGCGGCCTCTCTCCTTCCAGGATGCCCTTGAGCCCGGCGCCATTCCCTTGCAGGGAGCCCACACCGGGCGCTGCCCCGGCCTGCTGCAGGTGGTCCGCATGGTCTCCCCGTCTGCTGCACTCCTGGCCCCGGGGGCACAACCGGGGGCCTTGTGCCAAGTTCAGGAGCAAGGGATGGGGACAGTGGGCAAGGAGAAGGAGAGGGTCTCTAGGCAGCAGGGGCTGAGTCAAGAGAGGGAGGCCTGACCGGGCAGCCGTGGGGGTCCTAGAGCCCAGGAGTTGCCCGGCTGGGGGGCTCTGTGTCAGGACTGAGAGGGCAGGGGCGGCTCTGATGTCTCATGAGTGTGGTAAGCATCTCCTTCCTGAGCACCTGGCCTCCTGGGGGGACAGACTCCGGCCAGGCTCTAATCTTTGGGTCTCAGGACAGGACAGGAGGGCCTGTGGGCCAGGCAGCTGCTCTCCCCAGGGCGCCCCAGCTCATGGTGCTGCAGGGGACCCTCCTCGTTAGCCCCCTCCAGCAGCCCCCCCAGTGCCACCCCAGGCTCCCTGCAGAGCTGGCTCAGGGACCGACAGATGTGGGGTGTCTTCCTGTCTCTTCCGCTCACTTCTCTTATTTATTTAGCCTGGAGTAACCCCCACTGTTGCCTCTGCTCAGTGGGGCGCCAGCATCCTCCACACTTGGCCCTGCGACCTTGGGATTCTGGCCTGCCAGCTCCCCCTCCCTTCCGGGCCCACGTCAAGGGTGGGCTCAAGGGACCCGTCCGCGCAGCCCGGTGCAGACTGCATCAGGCTGTGGGTGTGCGCCCAGCGAGGCTGGAGCTGTGAGGGGGCCAGGCCCCACCTGCTTCCCCACCCATTCGCCCACAGACCCCTCCACTTGAGCTGGGCTCCCATCCTAAGGTGGCTCGTGACCTCCGCGTGGCCGCGGCCACGGTGTGGACCCGATCCTCTGCCTGGACCATCACCACATCGCACAGCATCACCCTTGCTCCTCCTCACTCTTCCTTCCTCCCCCCTCCCGCCAGGACCCCGTCCCTTCTCCAGCCCCCGTCAGGTGTGGGGTGAGTGCTGGAAGACCCTGGTCACTTCTCCAGCTGTCTGCACTCCTTAGAGGCTTCTTCCAGGCCGGGCTTCTAGTTCCTTCTATGGGCTGACAACCCCACATCGCTGTCTGTGCAGTGCCAGTTTCCCCCCACATGTACCCCCTCAGACTGATGGGAGAAACGGGGCGGGAAAGTGAGGGGAGCAGGCTCTCTGCAGGCAGGGGGCTTGGCTTCCATCTCAGCGAGCTGCTCTCTCCGGTGAAGCCTCTCCCGCTCTGGGGTCCCTGTCCCGGCGGCCCTGGGAGTGGGCTCCTCTCTGCAGCTGCCCCCGGACAGGTGCTCCCACGGGCAGGGGGGCGAGGTCCCGGCACGGGGTCCTGGGTTGAGTCTCAGTTCCGGCGGTGGGAGGGGTCAGCAGGTGGTTTCAGGGGCCAACGCAGTCCCAGCCGTGCTCCGGCGTGACCCTCAGAGACCCCGGGGCGGGTGGGTCAGGCGTCACTGCCCTTCCCAGGTAAGAGGCCTGGGAGGGAGCGTGCTGCTTTGCAGACGCGCCAGCCCAAGCCTTTGCAGGCCCCGTGCTGGGCTCCATGCGGAGCTTAGGAAAAGCGCTAAGTTCTAGTGGTTGTGGTCACGAGAAAGAGTCAAGCAGACTTGGGGGACACAGAGCAGAAGGGAGGGGGAAGCGACAAGGCAGAAATCAGTTCTAGCACGCCAAACCACCTGGGGCGGGATTTGGGTGCCCATCTTGCACTGTTTCCCGTGTGTGCGAGCACGCATGTGTGTGTGTGCACGCCTGCGCGTGGGTGTGTTCATGTGTGCAAGCCTGTGTGTACGTGTGCATGCAGGTGTGTGCACAGGTGCGTGTAGGCATGTGCGCACGTGTGCACGGGGGCATCACCGGGATCGCGCCTTACCGCTGCCTCTCTTACCCTTACGTGTGACGTCCCCGCGTGAGGTCCGTCTACCACATGACTTTCAGTGCCCACGCGGCAGTTTATTTACTCCTCCCCCATGACCCGTTTTGACTACTTTTGCCGTCGCCAACACCAACCTCCGGATGTTCTTGCCCACGTCTCTGATGGGGAAAGTGAGATGTGAAGGGACAGGCCAGGGGGCATGAGTGTGTCCCTCTGTGTCTGTGGAAATGGCCCTTTTCCTTCCCCGACTGCAGGTGGTGAGCCCGAGTGCCTTTCCCTCCGTCTTACTAATTTCAGGTGTCAGCAGAGAACATCCCAGCCAAGTCCGTGCGGGCAGAGATGTCTGTGTTCTAACTTTTGAATTCTGTGATGCTAGACGTTTCGAAAGGCACCCTGTCTGTGTGAAACATAAAGCCTGTTTCAGCCTTATGTGCTACACCTGTTTTTCCAAAATCTGTGCTTTGTCTGGGGTTGGTTTTCCTCATGGAACATTAAGTTTGTTCTCCGTTCAGCTGGGTCGCCCCCCTCGGTCAGGGCGGTCTTGGCATGTGGTGGGTGGTGTTAGGGCGAGCCTGGGGGGTGCGGGGCGGGCAGACCTCGGTGGGCAGGAGGGTGGCTCTGGGGGCCGACTCGGCCCCCCCGGGGGGCTTTCTCCGGCGGGGTGGGGTTGGGGGGCCAGGCGCTCATGCCCTTGGCCTCTTCCTGGAAATGCATGTCGCGGCGGGACGGCTTGGGGTCGGCCCTTTTGGCTCTTCTCAACTAAACAGGATATTCCGAGCAGTAACCGAGATGACGCTGTTTGTTTGTAGGGAAATCGAAGATATGTGACTGTGTGCGCGAGCCTGTGTAGGAAATGGGGCAAGACTCACCCAATTAACAGAAAAAAACAAAAACAAACCTCGACTATCCTTACAAATCCATTTCCTTTCCAGTCCAGAGCAGTGGGGGGGGCCTGCCCCGAGCTCTCGGCGCCCCCAGGTCACGGGAGAGCCCCCTGGACGGAACCAGACACTGAGTGAGGATGAAGCATGAGGGCGCTGGCCCCGGGCAGTCCGAGGAAGACGGGATCTCAGGGCGTCCAGGCTAATGATCCCCTACCCCGCACCCAGAGGGCTCCCCCGAGGCCAGCGAGGATGGGGTCCTTGGGCTGTTTCCAGGGCATTCCATCCATGTTTGCTTTGAACGAGGCCTGCTTGGCGGACAGGCTTCCCAGCATGATGCCCTGGGTGGGGCTATGGCTGATGTCTGTCTTCAGACCCATTTGCAGATGAGGAAACTGAGGCCTGGTGCGTGGGAGGCCTCTGCGGGACTGGGGCCCTTCTCCTGCTCCTGCCTGGTCTTACCCCACCATCACCTGAGCACAGGGAAGGCAGAGACACTCATGTGCCGCTCGGACGCCGGCCGTATCACGGCTCCAGGTCTTGCGGCCACAACACGGGGAAAAGGCTTCCAGGAAAGGGTCGTGATGGCAAGGATCGAATCCGAGCATGAGTGCGGGCATGAGGGGGAGCTCAGTCAGTGATGCTGACGGACGAGAGAGGGTTGGATTTGTGTTACTGTGACAGTTTTGCGTCGGTGATGCCCGTGAGGCTGCTGGCCTGGAGGGGAAGGGACGGTCTAGCGGCTCTCTTGAGGGGCCCTCCTGGTTGGTGCCCCTGCCTTCCAAATGTGTCAGGGTTCGGGAAGCGGTCAGACAGCCAGCCTCCCAGGGATGCCCCTCAGTGGGCCTGCTCACACGTCCCCACCACTGACCTGGGGGACGAGGGTGGCGTCTGGCCCCGGGTCGCTGGACTCCTGGGGACCAGGTGCCTCAGAGCAGAGCCCCGGCCCGGTCTTTCTCCAGCTGGAGCCTCTGCGTCCATGTCTGTAAAATGGGTCTGTCCGTCCCACCCCACTGGTGAGAACCCCCAGCAGGGTCAGTCTCTGTGTTGGCCCTACAAGCCTCACGTGGACCCAGAGTATTGCACTCTTTTCCCAGAGTGCCTGCCTGCCACTTGCTGGCCTTCCCAGGCCCTGGGATGGGTCAGCCGATGCTCCTTAAGCGTCTCCAGAGGCTGGGCCTCGGATTCCTGAATTGAGGAGGCACGCCGTCGGGGTTGACTGCCGGCCTGCCTCGGATAGCACGGACTGGCTCCAATATGAGGGTGCCAGTGCCCAGACTTTCCACCGATGGGGTGCGGGGCTCGGCCCTCCTCTGCGGCCCACGTCTCTGCCGGCCGTGGGGCCACGTGGGCTCCTGTCAGGATGGACGGCCTGGAGCTTCTGGAGGCAAGGGATCACCCAGGCGGGCCATGGGAGGGTGACGGCAGGGGCAGGGATGTTCCCACACAGAGGAGAGGCAGGCAGAGCTGACCCCGGAGCTCGGAGTCCGACCCCCAGCCAGTGCCAGACGCTGAGTGAGAATGAAGTTATGGGGCTCCAGAGCCCGGGGCCCCCCCCACACGTCGGGCTGTGCAGGGTGGGGGACAGGACCCCGGCCTGTCTCCGAAGCTTCCAGGAGCTTGGAGTGTTTGATCTCCTCTCCATCCCTCCCCGCTCGGAATCCAGTTAATCAATAGAAATCTCTCGTGTGGCACGTCTCCGAGCCCCGCAGGCTCCTACAAGATTGATTAACGCCAGCACCAATTCCTCGGGCTGCACGCCTCCGAAAACACGGCCCGTTCTCAGGTTGAATTGCTTCTGTGCGCCCGGTGTAAATAAAGGAGGGGGATAACGTGCGAGATTTGTGGCCGTGTTCGGTGGCTGTTGTTTCCTACTCGCTGGTGCCGGAGGGAGAGGGTGGGCAGGGGTGGGCGGGCGGGAGAGGTGGGCTGGCGGGCAGGCAGAGGAGGTCAGGGAGAGGAGAGAACTGGAGGGATGGAGGGAGGTGGTGGGGTCACAGGGGCTCGGGAGGGAGGTGCTAATTGGTTCTTTTTCTCTCTGGCCGTCTGGGGGAGGGTGACGGGCCGGGGTGGGCGCTTTGGGCCTTGCAGCGGCAGCCAGGAGGGCGGCCTGGCCCCGCTGTTCTTCCAGCCAGTGCAAAGCGAGGCCAGGAGGGCCAGAGCCCAGAGCAGGGAGCCGGGACTGAGCCCGGGGGTCACACCCCTTTGCTGGGTCCATGACCCTGCGTTTGGTGGCCTCCCAGGCAGGTCCCCATGTGCCGGTCCTCTCCCTTCCCAGCCCGGGCCCTCTGTCCCGTGTGAACGCACTCAGCCCCCGCAGGTGCTTGTGGTCTCCTCTCCTCCGTCCCTTGCAGCCGAGGCACCACGCGACCCCTGTGTGTGCGAGCCATAAACACAATTAAGCGTTTTCTAGTAGCCGCATTAAAAAAAGGAAAAGGAGCTGGTGAAATTAGTTTCAAGAATGTATTTTAGGTAACCAAACGTACTCTGCATACGATCATGGCAACGTGCCGTGAAGAGACAAGGATTCGTGCGGGTTTTTGTTTTGGGCTCGTCTTTGGGATCAGGAGTGTGTTTCATACGCGCGCCGTCTCGGTTTGGGCCAGCCGCGATGCAGGTGTTAGGTGGCCAGCGTGGCAAGGAGCCCGTGCTGGATGGGTGGCTCTGGACCTGCCTTGGCCTTGCCCTTGGCCTTCTGATTGCGGGCACCCCGTTTAGTCCTGGTGACAGCCTTGTCGGGGAGCTAGTGGGGGGCCTGACAGGTGGAGGGCCCCGGCGCTGCTGTGGAGGGAAGGGCGAAGGTTTGTGTGGAGAGAGAGCCATGTGATCAGGGCCACAGTCCCAGCTCCGTCACCTCCCGGCTACCCCTCCACCGCCCTCCCCACCTGCAGGGGCCCCGGGGCACCTCGGGCTGGGAGCAGGGGCTGCGGCCGGCTGCCGGGATGATGATGCCCGCCGGTGGTCATTATTGTGCGGTCCCCCGCCTGCTGGCGTCTAGCAGTGGTGGCTCAGCTTGGGCAAGACCGTCACCCCCTTTACCGGCTCACATCGGGTGGCCTGGGTCCTGGGAAAGCAGGGGGTGTGAGTGTGGCCTGCTCCTGTCCTGTCCTTGCAGTGGGAGGGCGTGGGGACTGTAGCTGGCCCCGAAGCTGCCTGTCCAACTGGACACTGACTGTCTATATAGCAAGAGGCAGGCAAAGCCTAGATGTCTGCGTGCCCTCTGCCCTGGGGGTGGGGGATGGAGGGATGGGGCGGTGGGTTTTCAGGAGAAGCAGCTACCTGGGCCATTGGCTCCGACCCGGCCCTCCCCTGCTTCAAGCCCTCCGTAGCTCCCCAGTGCCCTCAGACCCCAGGCTAACACCCAGCTCTGCCTCACCAAGGCTGTTCCTCCTTCCTTCACAAGGTCGATGTCTGCAGTCCACTGAGGACCTGGCTCCCTGTCACTTCAGCTTCGCCGAGCGTGGGCACCGAGCTGCCTGGATGGGAGCCTTAGCTGGGAACTCCTGAAGGTTGAGTGGACATCACCTGGGGGAGGAGACCAGGCACAGAAACTCACAGGTGAGGGGTAAGGGGGCTGGAGCTGCCGGCTGGCTGTGGGCGGGGGCCTGAAGGCCGAGGCGGGTGGGTGCCCGAGGCTGCAGGGCCCTGGGCCAGGGGGGCCAAGGAAGCAGAAGGCTGGGTTGGGGGGACGCTTGGAGCAAAGGGCAGGACCGTGGTGGGCCAAGTCAAGGAGGCTGGTGCCTCTTCTATCCTTTGGAGAATTTCCCTCATTTTTGGCTGTGGCATCGTACCAGAAATGGCTGGGGAAGGCAGGCCAGCAGAGGCTGGTGCGCCTCTGCTGTCTCCCCTGGCCTGTGGCGCCTCGAGGCCCCAGTGTGCTCCTAATTGAAGAGAAAGGCCAGGGATCAGGAACATTTGAGCCCTCAGCTACCCTTTCTGAGGGCCTTGGCGACCAATGCCGCCCCGTTTTCCATCACAGCCCAAGGTTGGCTGGTTCTTGAAGGTCCAGGTGGAGAGCCCAGCACTGCGGCAAATGCAGTCTGCTCTCAGCAGCGGGGTTTTGCGGGGCTTCCCGGAATTGGGGGGCTGAGGGCTCCAGGACTTGCGGGCCGCCAGGGACTCTCCCTTGATGTGCAAGGACACGCTTTGGCTGTAAGAGGCCGCGGTGAGGGAGGACAAGCTCCCGCTGCCACCGCATGGGCTCTGCCAGCCTGCCTCTCCCTTCCAAGCTCCGCCAGCCTCCTTTCCGCCTGCCCACCCGCGTGCGTCGCTGGGCCTTCCTCCTTCCTGGAGGCCCCGAGCCTCCTGCCCGGGGAAGTCCTGGCACGTCCCCAGAGCCCCAGCAGCCGCCTGGGAGCCTGCGTTCTGGGCCTGCCTCCCTGACTCCCTCTGACCCTGGCTACCCCTGGGGGGTGGGAATCGGGGGTGGGGTCTGAGGCAAGGAGTTACTTCTGTAGTGATGCCTTCGTGAGCGGAATTAGTGTTTTTACATAAAAACTATTTTTTTAAAATTAAGGTTGACTTATATACAGTCAAGTGCATAAATTTTAAGTATACAGGTCCGTGAGATTTTACATACATTTTGTGTATAATTTTTTAAATGTAACGAATCATAGGCTTTAGAAGAGTCTATCTGAATCACGCCTGCTGTGCTGGGGGGAAGGGAGATAGTGCCCCAGCGCAGCCTCCTTGGCTGGGTGCTTGGACCCATTCCAGCGTCCTCACCCCGACTTACTCTCTGGGGTCCACCGGTGGGCGAACGGGCTCATGGGAGGCAGAGGCGCAGGTGCGGGGACACCAAGCGGGACGCGACTCGGGCCTCTGGACTCTCGATCCAGTGCGCTCTGCACAGCTGCGCACTGTCTCGGGTCCTTCCCCAAGGAGCACCCTGAGGACGGCAGCCACCAGCCCCTGGGGCCGGAACACACAGAGCGCTGTCAACACGCACACACACATTCTTGATTCGTCCACGCCCAGAGCCCGTGGTGGGGGCCAGGCACCGCGCCACATCCTTTACGTGCCGTGCTCTCTGGGGGGGGGGGAATCAGTGTCCCCACCTTGTACATGCGGAAACTGGAGCCCGGCGGGGGAGAGGCTTGCTCGAGGTCACTCAGCCAGGGCGCGGTGAAGCGGGGGCCTGAAGTCTGGCGGGTCTCACACAAGAGCCTCCAAACCCGTTTTCTTCAACTCCCCCCCCCGCCACCCGACCAGTGTCTTGGCCCTGACCAGAAAGCCTCTGCCGCTGCCCTCAGTGACGTCAGGGGTTCTCCGGGCGGGGCAGCCCCTCTGCAGATTGGTCTTCGACAGGAGCCCCGAGGCGGTGTGGCGCCGGCGCGGGCTCAGTGCGAGCAGGCTGTGTGGACGCTTCCTGGAGCCCTTGCTGGATCTGAGTCTGCGTCTGTCTCCTCCTGGGCAGGTGGGCGCAGGGGGGCACAGAGGCCTGGTTGACCCCCAGCCCCTGTTTAATGCGGGGGAAGCCAGGCCCAGAGAGGGAGGCACCCGGCCTCAGGTCACACAGCCACTGGCCGAGCTGGGCCGGCGCCCAGTAATCACAGCCTGGTTATCACGGGGCGGGTGAGCGCCGACGGCTCCCTGCTTGTGAACTTCGAGTGGCATCAAGCGAGTGAGTCAGGCCAGCTGTGGGGTCTGGGGCGCGTGGGCAGGCGCAGGCGGACAGGCGGCGGGCGGGCAGCGGGCAGGAGGCAGGCACTCGAGTTAAGTGTGGCTAATTTGGTAGAAGAACAGGGACGCCACTGGCAATTTCTGCTTCTGGGAGAAAACAGGGGACAGTATGAGGCCTGTTCTCGATTCAACGAGAAGGTGGGGCCGGGAGCGGAACGCTGTTCAAGAGGTCTGGTGTGCGGGGCGACAAAGGCCCGCCAGCCGCTCCCCCGCCAGGGCGCCGGGGCGGGGCACCGGCAGCCGTAGAAAAGGAAGCTCTTCCTTCCCCGGTCAGGGTGCCTGCCTGGGCCCCGTGAGCTGCCCCTGGGCCCCCGAGCTTGCCGCGGTGGGTGCCACATGCTCCCTGTGTCCATGTCTCGCTCGACCTCCTCCTGTGGGGATGGACAGGAGGGCCCGGGACAAGCATAGTGTGATCGGCCTGGCAGGGACCCCATGGAACGTGGGGGGCAGCCCCGTGCCCAGCCTGGGAGGGGCTGGCCCCCGGGATGGGAGTCCCAGCTGGCTGTGGGGTGAAGCTGCCGGCTCCGGACTTGGCATTTTTCCTCACAAACAGTCATGTCCTTGGTTCAGAAACACCGACAGCCACCTGGCTTCTAGAGTGGAAGGGAAGAACTAGGGGCCAGTGGGCAGGGCGATACCCATCCTGGCTCCCTGCTTCATTCTTCCCTGCGGCCGTACTCCCCGAGCACTCGGGGGGCCTCCGTGAGTCCCCTTCCCGGCCGCTTCTGCTCTGACGCAGGCCCCCACGGGCCCAGTGATCATGGGGAACACGGGAGAGGAACCAGAATACTCTCCACCCGAGAGGAGTGTGCAGGCGTGGGGGGTCCCCAAGGCAGTGCTGGCCCAAGGCTGCCCTCGTGCCCAGTGAGGGCTTCTCAACCGCGGTTGTCACGTGCGTGTGGACCGGTGCACATGGAGCAGAGGTGAAGGTCCCTCATCTTGGATCCTGGGGTAAGTGGTCCTCGGAGGCCACTGTTGCCAGAGGGTCAGGAAGGCCGAGGCCCTGATGCTGAGACACCCGGGGTGGCCGGTGAGCCCTGACTCACTCTCTCCTTCGAACAGCTCACTCTCTCCTTCGAACAGCTCGATTGGCCTGGGGCTGAGTGTCGTCTCTGCCAGGATACCGGACGTGGGGTCCCAGAGTCCCCGCCGGAGCTCCCCTGTGTCGGCGGTCCCCAGTCCTGGATGGTCGCAGCTCCCCAGGGCTGTGCAGCGAGTGTAGGGGAGAGGTTAGAGCATGGCAAATGACAAAATATTTGGAACCGACTGAAAATTAAAACACAGCGTATCAA
>NW_024424119.1:57500873-57516470 GCF_017311325.1 Ursus maritimus
TGTCCCCACCTTGTACATGCGGAAACTGGAGCCCGGCGGGGGAGAGGCTTGCTCGAGGTCACTCAGCCAGGGCGCGGTGAAGCGGGGGCCTGAAGTCTGGCGGGTCTCACACAAGAGCCTCCAAACCCGTTTTCTTCAACTCCCCCCCCCGCCACCCGACCAGTGTCTTGGCCCTGACCAGAAAGCCTCTGCCGCTGCCCTCAGTGACGTCAGGGGTTCTCCGGGCGGGGGGGGCAGCCCCTCTGCAGATTGGTCTTCGACAGGAGCCCCGGAGCGGTGTGTGGCGCCGGCGCGGGGCTCAGTGCGAGGCAGGCTGTGTGGACGCTTCCTGGAGCCCTTGCTGCTGGATCTCGTCTGCGATCTGTCTCCTCCTGGGCAGGTGGGCGCAGGGGGGGCACAGAGGCCTGGTTGACCCCCAGCCCCTGTTTAATGCGGGGGGAAGCCAGGCCCAGAGAGGGAGGCACACGGCCTCAGGTCACACAGCCACTCGGCCGAGCTGGGCCGGCGCCCAGTAATCACAGCCTGGTTATCACGGGGGCGGGTGAGCGCCGACGGCTCCCTGCTTGTGAACTTCGAGTGGCATCAAGCGAGTGAGTCAGGCCCGCTGTGGGCTCGGGCGCGTGGGCAGGCGGGCAGGCGGACAGGCGGCGGGCGGGCAGCGGGCAGGAGGCAGGCACTCGAGTTAAGTGTGGCTAATTTGGTAGAAGAACAGGGACGCCACTGGCAATTTCTGCTTCTGGGAGAAAACAGGGGACAGTATGAGGCCTGTTCTCGATTCAACGAGAAGGTGGGGCCGGGAGCGGAACGCTGTTCAAGAGGTCTGGTGTGCGGGGCGACAAAGGCCCGCCAGCCGCTCCCCCGCCAGGGCGCCGGGGCGGGGCACCGGCAGCCGTAGAAAAGGAAGCTCTTCCTTCCCCGGTCAGGGTGCCTGCCTGGGCCCCGTGAGCTGCCCCTGGGCCCCCGAGCTTGCCGCGGTGGGTGCCACATGCTCCCTGTGTCCATGTCTCGCTCGACCTCCTCCTGTGGGGATGGACAGGAGGGCCCGGGACAAGCATAGTGTGATCGGCCTGGCAGGGACCCCATGGAACGTGGGGGGCAGCCCCGTGCCCAGCCTGGGAGGGGCTGGCCCCCGGGATGGGAGTCCCAGCTGGCTGTGGGGTGAAGCTGCCGGCTCCGGACTTGGCATTTTTCCTCACAAACAGTCATGTCCTTGGTTCAGAAACACCGACAGCCACCTGGCTTCTAGAGTGGAAGGGAAGAACTAGGGGCCAGTGGGCAGGGCGATACCCATCCTGGCTCCCTGCTTCATTCTTCCCTGCGGCCGTACTCCCCGAGCACTCGGGGGGCCTCCGTGAGTCCCCTTCCCGGCCGCTTCTGCTCTGACGCAGGCCCCCACGGGCCCAGTGATCATGGGGAACACGGGAGAGGAACCAGAATACTCTCCACCCGAGAGGAGTGTGCAGGCGTGGGGGGTCCCCAAGGCAGTGCTGGCCCAAGGCTGCCCTCGTGCCCAGTGAGGGCTTCTCAACCGCGGTTGTCACGTGCGTGTGGACCGGTGCACATGGAGCAGAGGTGAAGGTCCCTCATCTTGGATCCTGGGGTAAGTGGTCCTCGGAGGCCACTGTTGCCAGAGGGTCAGGAAGGCCGAGGCCCTGATGCTGAGACACCCGGGGTGGCCGGTGAGCCCTGACTCACTCTCTCCTTCGAACAGCTCACTCTCTCCTTCGAACAGCTCGATTGGCCTGGGGCTGAGTGTCGTCTCTGCCAGGATACCGGACGTGGGGTCCCAGAGTCCCCGCCGGAGCTCCCCTGTGTCGGCGGTCCCCAGTCCTGGATGGTCGCAGCTCCCCAGGGCTGTGCAGCGAGTGTAGGGGAGAGGTTAGAGCATGGCAAATGACAAAATATTTGGAACCGACTGAAAATTAAAACACAGCGTATCAACTTTGTGTGATGCGAATAAAACAACATTTAAGGGAAAATTATAGCTTAACTTTGTGGAAGATTTGTAGGAAATTTATAAAGGAAAATTTACAGTTAAATACATTGAAAAAGAAAATCACAAACCAAAAAGATGAACAATTTGATTAAAAAATGGGCAGAGGACCTGGATAGACATTTTTCCAAAAAAGATATACAGATGCCCAACATCACTGATCATCAGGGGAATGCAAATTAAAAACCACAATGAGATACCACCTCACACTTGTCAGAATGACTAAAATCAAAAACACAAGAAACGAGTGTTGGCGAGGATGTGGAGAAAGAGGAACCCTTGGGCACGTTGGTGGGAATGCAAACTGGTGCAGCCACTGTGGAGGACAGTGTGGAGGTTCCCAAAAAATTAAAAGTAGAACTACCCTATGATCCAGTAATTCCACTGTTGGGTATATTCCTAGGGAGAAGACGGACTTGAAAAGATATCTGTACCCCTATGTCTATTGCGGCATTATTTATAATCGCCAAGACATGGAAGCAACTTGAGTGTCCATCGATAGACCAGTGGATGAAGAAGAGGTGGTATATAGACCATGAAATATTACTCAGCTGTCAACAAGGGTAAATGAGATCATGCCATTTGCGACCACATGGCTGGATTTAGAGGGTATAATGCTAAGTGAAATAAGTCAGATTGAGAAAGACAAATACCATATGATTCCAATCCTGAGTGGAATCTAAAAAAATGAATGAACAAAAAGCAGAATCAGAAGTATAAATACCAAGAACGAACTGATGGTTGCCAGAGGGCAAGGGGGCGGGGGATGGGCAAAATGGGGGGAGAGGGAGATACAGGCTTCTAGTAATGGAATGAGTAGGTCATAGGAACAAGGATCAGAGCATAAGGATTACAGTCAATGACGATGTAACAGTGATATAACGGGGTGACGGCCAGTTGCTGCACCTGTGGTGAAGTTAGTATAACGTGTAGACTTGTCCAGTCACCAAGTCGTACACCTGACACTAATGTAACACCTTGTGTCAACTATACTCCAGGGAAAAAAGGAAAAGAAAAGCAAAAGAAAATCAATGATCTAAGCTCCACCTTAAGGAACTAGAAAAAGAAGCAAATTAAATTCAAAGCAAACAGAAGGAAGGAAACAGTCATGAGCAGACATCAATGAGAGAGGAAAGACAAAGGTTACAGGAAAATACAATCAATGAAGCTGGAGTTGGCTGTGTGGAAAGACCGTATGTAATCGACAAATCTCTAGTCAGACTGACAAAGAGAGCAAGACAGAAGACACGGATCACCAATATCAGGATGAGAAAGGGGACATCACTACAGACTGTGTAGATAGTAAAATGTTAATACATATTATTACAGCTTTGTGCCCACAAATTCTACAATTTAGAGATGAAATAGACAAATTCCTTCGAAGACATAATCTACCAAAGCTCACTCAAGAAAAAAAAATAGATGATAGTCCCATATATATTAAACTCCCACAAATATTAGAGTTTGTTGTTTAAAACCTTCCAAAAACAATAAATTTCAGACTTAGGTGAGTTTTCCGGCAAATTCTACCAAACACTTAAGGAAGAAATAATACCAGGCACCTGGGTGGCTCAGTAGGTTAAGTGTCTGAATTTGGCTCAGGTCCAGATCTCAGGGTCCTGGGATTGAGCCCCATGTAGGGCTCCCTGCTGAGTCTGGGAGTCTGCTTGTCTCTCTGCCCCTCCCCCTGCCCATGCTCTCTCTCTCTCAAATAAAGAATAAAATATTTAAAAGAAAGTAAAAAAGAAAGAATATCAATCATGCACAACCTCTTCCAGGAAATGGAAGCATTACTCTGATACGAAAACCTGACAAAGACATTACAGGACACTTCATCAGAAGAATACATATGATTGCCAAATAAGCACATAAAAAGATGCTCAGTGTAATTAGTCATTATGTCATTGCAGAATGACGTACCTCTATACCCTGTAATCATGGCTTTTAAAAATTGACAACAGCGAGTGAGGGTGCAGAGCACCTGGAACACTCATACCTCACTGGTGGGAACACAACGACCCAGCCGCTCCGGAAACAGCCTGGCGGTTTCTTACAAAGTTAAACACACGCTCACAGTATGTCCCAGTGATTCCACTCCTGGGTATTTACCCAAGAAAATCACATAAAAATCTGTGCATGAATGTTTATAGCAGCTCAATTTATAATTGTTCCAAGCTGGAAGCAATTCACATATTTTTTCAAACTGTGGTACGTCCATCTAATGAAATACTTTTCAGCAATAAAAATGTGCTATGGATACAAGCAAGAACAGGGATGAATTTCAAATGAGTTATGCTCACTTAGCATAGTCAGACTCAAATTGTTGCATACTGTATGATTTCGTTTAAATTACATTCTAGAAAAGGCAAAACTATAGGGACAAACAATAGATCAGAGGTTGCTAGGCACTGGCGTGGGGTTGGGAGGTGACGGGTGTTCTCTCTGTTGGTTATGGTGGCCGTTACACAGCTATTTAAGGTTGTCGAGATTTAGAGAACTGTCCACTAAATAAGGAAAGTTTTTACTATTGATCATTATACTTCAATGAACCCGACTTGAAAATAATCAATTTGGGAGAACGAATATCTTTATAATGTTGAGTTTCCTAAACCATAAACATGATCTGTGTCCCCTGTTTATTTAGGTCTTCCTGAATGTCTATTAATAAGATTACATAATTTTTTCTCTAGAGGTCTTGTGCATAGAACTAGATTTAGTTCCAGGTACCTGATCTCATTTCAGGTTGTTGCAGGTGGTATCATTTAAAAATTCTCATTTTCTATCTATTTATTCCATTCTATAGACATAAATCTGATTTTATGTGTTGATTTTACATCCAGCAACCTTGTTCAACTCTTAGGAGTTCAAATTACTGACCCTTCGGTCATTTTGGATACTCTGTGTACACAATCACGTTACTGGTGAAAAATGAGTTTTATTTCTCCTTTTCTAGACTTCTCGCCTTTCATTTATTTTTCTTGCCTTATTGCACTGGTGAGGGCTGCAATGTGGAACAGAAAGGGTGAGAGGAGAAATTCTTGCCTTGCTTCTAATTTCAGAAGGAAAGCGTTCAGTATTTCTCCACTAAGTGTGCTGACTTTGGCAGATACTCTAAAACGGCTTCAGGAAGTTCCCTTTTGTTCCTGGTTTGTAAGAGCTGTTCTAGTTTTAGTCACGAATGGATGTTGGATTTTTGCAAGTGTCTTTGCTACATGCAGTCAGGCTCTGTCTGGTTTGTCTTCCTTATGTGTCAGTGTGGCGAGTTATATCGATCCGTTCCCTGGTGGTCACCAAATCTGCATTTCTGACATAAATACAATTCCTTAATTAGGCATTATCCTTTTTATGACTGAATTCAATTTGCTAGTAGTTTATTTTGTATTTTTGCATCTGTGTCTGTGAGCGATGGTCTGTGTTCAACCTTGGTGTGGGGGCTGCCCTGCTCTCTCTTGTCTCCTTCCACAGGACTGTGTCCCGCTCCCACCTAGGCTTAGGTTCCCCTTCCCTGCAGGGGGCGCCCACCACCCTCCACCTCTGTTCCTCATCTCTGGAGACGTTATTGTGATATGCTTGGGGTCGCCTTAGTTACGCTGGGTTTACCAGTTGGCCGGGAGAGAGTGTGCACTGCACGCACGAGCTAGTTTGGTTGGAAATCCCCTTTGATTTGGAGAACAATCGTCTGCCTTTGCCTGTCTCGGCCTCTCCAATCCAGAGTCGATGAGGTGCCTTCACCCTGAAAACCAGAGCCTTTCAGAATGTTTTCTGAAAAACAGCAGCTTTCCCCGCGATGAGTCGGCCTCACCGCCATGGAGTGAGATATGACTGTGGGTTTTTAAGTCACGGTTTTCTTCCCTCTGCGTCTCGGTCTCCCTCGGTATTTCTGTGTCCATGGCACATCAAGGTGGTGATAAGATCGGTGGCCTTCTTTCGGTTTCTCTGACTCGGAGTCTTGCCCACGCTCCCTGGCTGGGCCTCCCTCCTCCCTGCCTCCCCCTTGCAGCCGCCCGTCAACCTCAGTCCCTCTGAGGAGCCCCTGGCGCCCTGTCCTTTGCCTTCGTGGCACCTGATGCCCTCATGGCTCCACGTCGCCTGGACTGGTGGCCTGAGGGCGGTGGCCATTGTGCTGAGGGCTTGCCCCCAGGGCCAGGCCTGCAGAGAAGCCACTGCATCCGTCACACGAAGGACACACGAAGGACCCGGCGTTTCCCGCCCAAAGTCCCCAGGCCCCCGCGCCATCGTGGGCGCACCTCCGCTGGGGAAGGACAGCGGAACACGGGACTCCTGGCCCCTTCCACCCGCGCCGGGCCTCTGCCTCCCTCCCGCTCTCCCGGGAAGGCCGGGCAGCTCGGCTCCGAATCCTTGAGGAGCCCGCGCCACTTCCTGTTTGAAGATCTTCTAAGTTTATGGAATTTGAGAAACACTGTGTTAATAAGGCAGAGGTGACCTCTGACCTCCCCTCCCCCTCACATCCTGCGACAGGAAGCCCCACCTACCAGAGGGGCAAGAACAACATCCCTGGGAGGAAGGCCTGTTGCCTTTTCACCCCATCCTCTCTCTGGAAAGTTCTGTGCCCTCTTCCCTGGGGGGAGGAGTACGACAGCTGTGCGCGCCCTCGTCCTGGGGGGGGTGTTACATAAGGGCCCGAGCTCCGCGGAGGCGCAGGGGCGCGGGGAGCCCGGGGAGCCCGAGGGGTGCCCTGCACCTGTCTGGGCCCGGCCCAGCCCCCCACCTGGGACCAGGCAGGGCTGGGGGAGGCCATCAGTCGGAGAGTTTTATTTACCTTGAACAGCTCAGCCGAGCAGACACATTATTTAGGGACTAGAATAAAAAGCCATTCACTTTACTTCAATTGACCATTTAGTTCAATTTGTGTGTTACTGCAGGTAATTACTCCGGTAATAACGTGCGGTAATCTACGCTGATTGGGGAGCTGGCCCAGGCTCCGTGTTAATGCCGCGTGCTGTATATACTAATTACCTGTGTGTTACCACGGTTATTTGCATGGATGCCGTGTTAACGGCACCCTGGAAACATAAAGCAATAGCGGGTTTTGAATTAAATCTTTGTGTTCTCTTAGAGCTAAAAGTGCATTTCACATAAAATAATCATGAATAAAATGAGACCATCTTGGTGGAGTTGCCAGGAAGCTGATTAACTGAGCTGCAGAAATGTGACTTTACCCTACCCAAGAATTAGAGCCTCCCAAACGTTGTCGGGGTTGCTAGGCAACCCCCACGATGACATCACTCACAGGACCGCACTGTCGGAGATGGCATCTCTCCATATTTATGGCGCCTCCGTGGGGAGGGTGTGCATTCTAGAAAGGACGTGATTTTCTCCCGGATGATGGGTATGGATGGGGGCGGGCCTCCGAGAAAGAATTTGGGAACACCTGTGTGACTCTCAGGTGACAGAGGCTTTCTTTCCACCGAGTTACACCGGGGCCCAGTGAAAAGGTGTGGGTCACGGGCCACGTCCGGGGGCTTGGTCAGCGGAGGTGCGGTCTTCTCACTGGTGAAGGGCAGCCGCTCGGGTGTCCGGGCCGCGGAGACGCAAGGCCCCCCGAGATGGGGAGCGCACACCCTACTCACGGCCATGACAGGCCAGCCCCCGGCTCTTGCCTGGAACCGACCCCAGAGCACGGACACAGCTGTCCTGACGGTGCTGAGCACCTCGTCGTAGGGGCATTCAAGGGAAGGCTGGGTGACTACAGCAGAGAGGCAAGAGAGGGGCGGGAGGTGGAAGGGTGCGTGGTTGGCCCGCTAACCACTGCAGTCTCTCCCAGCTGGCTCGTTCTGTGGTTCTGTGGCCGTGACTCAGTGCCCCCTCAGAACCAGGCTGGCCACACCACTGGGGCCTCTGGGAGTTCGAGGTCAAGGGGGTGGAGGTGAATGGACCTCAGTGAGGAGTGAGCCCCTGGGACAGGGGAGGACTGCCTGGCAGGGCTTTAGAGGGGAAAGGCCAGAGCTTGTCCTCTGGGCCGTGGGGAGGCCAGGCCTCTGCCCTGAGTGTGCTGGGGGGCCCGCGGACGTCAGCGGAGGAGGCCTGTGGCTCCGTGTTCCCCGAAAATCAGCTTCCTCTGGCTGTGGCGTGAAGGATGACTGGGGGTGGGGGTAGGAATCGGATCGCACCTGGTCTCTGGAGTGGGGGCCGAGACAGCTTCAAAGTCCTTCGGGCCTGGCCGTGGACCTCCTTCCACGCAGGCTCGTTCCTGGCAACCTCCGGCCAAACAGACCCCACGACCCCACACACCCCTCAGCCGCTCTCATTCCAAACTCCTCCTCACATCCCACAGAGCTCGTGCTGCCCCTCAGGAGCGCTCCAGGGTGTTCTTCGGCCAGCTGGGGGCCCTTGCTCCCTACTCTGCGTCCTCCTGTCCTCGTCCTTGAAATGCCAGGGCTCCGTCCCATCTATGCCCCTCCCCCTTGGCCTCCCGTGAACCCATCCTGTGAAGTGCCACCCACGTGGAGATGGCCCTGCAGGGATCTGTCCACCTCTGACCTCCGCCCTGAGTTCCATGCTTCTGTGTTATCTAACCGTCCACCCAACGCCTCGGCGTGATGACCTCTTACACCTTCAAGTTAAGATTACCTAGCAGCTCGGGGCGCCTGGGTAGCGCAGTCGTTAAGCGTCTGCCTTTGGCTCAGGGCGTGATCCCGGTGTTCTGGGATCGAGTCCCACATGGGGCTCCTCCACTGGGAGCCTGCTTCTTCCTCTCCCACTCCTCTGCTGTGTTCCCTCTCTCGCTGGCTGTCTCTCTACCACATAAATAAATAAAATCTTTAAAAAAAAAAAAGATTAAAAAAAAAAAAAGATTACCTAGCAGCTCAAAATTGGCGTGTCTAAACCAGCGACCTGGTCTTCCCGGTGTCTGCCTCTCCCTTAGATGGTGCCATCATTCTCCATCCGGCCCTGTTGACCCTGTGACTCTCCTGGACACGTTGTCCTCTGCATGCCCGCCGGCTAGCCACGTGGTTCATTGCCACCCCAGGGCCTTTGTACCTGCTCTTTCCCCAGATGTTTTTATGGCTCACTCCCTCACTTCGTGAGCTGTCAGGTCAGGGGTCCCATCCTTGGGGGGCTGCCCTGCCTCCCTCTCTGTACCCTCTCTGCCCCTGACCCTCCTCGTTTGCTCTGTAACATCCGGTACACTCAGCAGAAACAACATTCCTTATTTACTTACAAGTTGTCCATCTCTCTCCCTAGAGTGGAAATTCCATTAAAGCAGCGGGTTTTTCTGCCCTGTTCATGACTAGGTTGCACGTGGACTTGTTGAATTCATAACAAAGATAGGAGCTGGTGTTTTGGTGACAGGTGAGACTTCCAGGATGGCCCAGAACGTCCCGCTCGCGAGGGCTGGAGTCCCTCGGCTCCTAGACCAGACCGGGTCCAGAGAGCCATCTGGGGTCTGGCACAGAGCTGCTAACGTCTTCCTTTACTGAGTGAAGACATTCAAACAAACAGAACAAAACCCCACGGCCATTCGCTATCACCGTGATGAAAACAAAGGACCTCGAAGCGTCCACGGAGTGCGGGCCACATAAGCTCAGTGCAACGGTGCTCCCGTCACACCTCCTGGTCTTGTTTGTCCCCGACGGCCGGTCTGGGGACTGGACCTGGGCAGCCCTGGCTCAGACTCAGCCTCCGGAGGCGCTGGGGGTCGGGGCCGTCTGCCGTGGCAGTGGCCCTGCCGCTGTACGTGCCATGGTCCCCACGACTTCCCGCAGCTGTACGCACGCAGTTGCCAGGCCTTTGGCAGCCGGAGCGAGTGTCCTGGGGGAGCTGGAGCCCCAGCCTGGCGCCCTCCCCTGTTTCGTCATCTTGTGGCCCAGGAGCACATTGTGACTGATGTTCAGGCCCTGAAATGCTCTCCAGGGGCGAGAGCACGCCGGGCAAAAGCTGACTCTCTGCTTTCTTTTGTCTTCTTTACACGCTGCCGCTTGAACAGGCCCCGCCAACTCCCTCCTCAGAACCTGTTTGGCTGACAGTGTAGCAAGGATGAAGTTGGCGTCGTTCATCTCCAAGCAGGGCAGAGATCCTCAGGGTGCCTGGCTGTCTGTGGGCCCTGGGCCTCTGGTGCACTCGCCGTGGCCTCTGGCGTGGCCGGCTCCCCCTCCCAGGCCTTTGTGGGCTCTCACGGTCGCCGAGCCAAGTCGTCCTACTCCCAGGAGGTGTCGGTCCCTCCCTGGGCTCTGGCCCCATGTCCTTTCCACCACAAACCGGCCCGACCATGTGGGCAAACATGTGGCCAAGTAGGTCGTGGCTCCGCAGGGCCTCCCGTGTGGAGAGCCTCGTGGGCGGAAAGGGCAAGGACGGGGTCCCTGGGGACCAGAAGCCACCAGAGGAAGCCAGCTGTCGGCGGGCCTGGAAGGCTGGGGAGAAGTGGAGCCGGCTTGGCGAAGGAAGGAGACAGCTGGGAGGTTCTGGTTGGGGAAGCGAGGTGAGTGCCACTGAGCCTCAGGAAGGGAACACGGGTGGCTCTGGACGGGGCCATGTGGTGCTAGGCCCCAGTGATGACACTAATGACCATGACTTCTGGTCGGGGGGCATTGCCTGAGCCAGCCTCCGGATCTGCTCTGTGACATGTCTCACCTCACGGAAAACATACTAGGACCTTGTGGCACAAGTGCCCATTTTACAGCTGAGGAGACTGAGGCTCAGGGAGGTGCTGCCACTTGGTGCGGGTTGTTCGCAGGGTGTGGGCTCCAGGGTCCGACTCCCCAGGTGGGCTGGGGTGGGCTGCATCAGAGGTGACCTCAGAGGGACCTGGAGGGACAAGGGGATCCTTGTGGGGTTCAGGTGACTCCGGGCCAGAAGGTGGGCTGCTGTTCATGGTGCCCTGGAGTGGGAAGAAGGCTCTGGTGATAGTCCCTCCCTGCTTCGCTCCTCCACAGGGGTGTGGGAGGGTCCCCTCCAGCCCAGCCCTTCTGCCCTCACTGGCTTTAGAACCCGAGTCCACCTGGCCGGGGGTGGGGGAGCGCAAGTGGCCAGTGCAGAGAGGGTCAGCATCACGGCCCCGTGAGCAGCAGCAGTGACCCTGGCTCCCCCACCCATCTGGGGAGACGGCCAGGTCGTGTCCCCCCACCCCAGGAAGGTTGCTGCTGGAACGCGGTGGGCAGTGTCCGGGGCCCTTCGCCCTGAACTGAACACACAGCTGGTGGGTCCTGCCAGAGGCAGCCGTGGCCCAGACCCACTTTATAAATCACATCTGCGCTCCATGTGGGGGCTGATTAAAAACCCCACAGGGCTTTGAGCCGCTGCCATGCCAGGGCCAGCGTGGCTGGTGCCCTTGCAGGCTGGCCTTGGGCTTGGCTGCTGTGAGTGTGGGCTGTGTTTACAGTCGGAGCAGTCGGCGGGGGCTTTTTCCGTGGTCTCGTGGCTGATGACACCTACCACGTGCCAGGGATCGCGGTGTTAGTGCCAGGTGGTGCCAAGGGCCAGGTTCAAACTGCAGCCCTGCCTCTTGCAGGCTGGAGACCTTGGCCAAGTGGGTTCACCCAGTACGGCCTCATTTGCCCAACCTGTGAGCAGGGCCATGTGACCCAGAGGGGCCACGAGACTCTTACAGGCTATGTGGGGAGATGCAGATGGGGTGGCCGGCTCGGCTGGGCCGCGAGCACTCAGCACGGGATGTCTCCTCCACCCCCACCTTGGGCTCCTGGGGACCCGTGGGCACCTGGTCTCCGGCGCTACCGCGGGGTGTAGTCTCTCCGTGACTCCGAAGTCTGGAGTGAGTCAGCACTTCCGAGCACCTACTGCATGCTGTCCTCTGTACTGCGTGCCAGGACCAAGGAAGAGAGGGAAGGCAGTGGACCGGGGCGCCGTCCTGGGTTGGGGGTTGAACCATCCGAGGCATCCTGTGGAAGCGAGAGTGCACGTGGTGTTGCGGGCGGGGCCCTGAGGCTGCGGAGGGATGTGGGATGTGCGTAAGCCGGGAAGGCTCCCGCGAGGTCCCATTAGGAAAATGGATCGAGCACTCCAGGACTGTCTGAAAAGGCGTGAGACGTACAGAAAGACGAGGCGTGGGAGCACAGCAGTCAGTGTCACGGCCCGTGTGATGGTGGGGGCGGGGAGCCTGGAGCTCATCTCTTGCACCCTGGCCCCACCACCTGGGGGCTGCGTGAGCTTGGGAAAGTCGTTTTATGCCTCTGTGCTCCGATTTGAAAAGCGGGAATCAGGCTCGCCCCTGCCTTCTGAGGTTGCTGGGGGTTTTGTTTTTATTTTTTATTTTTTCAAGATTTTATTTATTTATTTGACGGAGAGAGAGAGAGAGGGCACACAAGCAGGGGGAGCAGCAGGCAGAGAGAGGAGCAGGATCCCCGCTGAACAGGGAGCCCAACACGGGACTCGATCCCGGGACCCTGGGATCATGACCTGAGCCGAAGGCAGACGCTTCACTGACTGAGCCCCCCAGGCACCCCTGCTGTGGGTTTTAGAACGTGAACAGACATATGGCCCTTAGCGTGTGCCAGCCCCTGGGGAGGGCCCTGTACCTGTTTACTGTCATCACTGAGAGTTTGTTTTCTCTCTCTCATCTCAGAGCAGGGCTGATGTCCCCTAGGAAGCCACTCAGAGAGGGGGGCTGACCTGGGGTTCTGAGGGGGTCATGAGCCACCAGGAGAGGGGCCCTTCTGAGCCTGCCTGGACTGGCTGATGCCAATAAGGCGCCCACCTTCCTGAATCCCAGGAGAGGCCAAGGCCGAGAGAGAAGAGAGCGAAGACGCAGCAAGAGAGGGCCGGGGCCGAGGCCAAGGCCGAGGTTTCCGGTAAACTTCCTGCAGGCAGGTAGCCTGGTTATCAGTGGGTTAGCGCTGGGCTGCAGTGGGAAGGAGGAGCCCCAACAGAGAGGTGCGGTCTGGGGGGAGCCTTGCCCCGGGAAGCTGGCATCCTGGGTCTGGTGGGGGCATCCAATCTGAAACCCCTCCCCGACCCGAGTCCAGGGCCTCATTTTCCGGCTCTGCCCCGGGGTGATGTCTGTACCTCTAGGGACGGGAGGGAGGTGCAGGAAGCCTCCTCCCACCCCCAGCCCAGCCAGAGAGAGGGGGCCCCTTACAGTGGACCCTCCCCTGGCCCCCAACTCCATCAGCTCTGGCGGCCACTCGGGTGTATTTGTAAGGGGGTGGCCGCCTGGTGGGCCTTCCTTCCAGGCCCCTGGAGGGGAAGGGGAGCTGGGAGGCTCCCCAGCAGAGACACTTGGGGCCTGCCCCTCACTCTGGCATTTGAATTCCCTGTGGGCCTGGAGATGGCCGCAGAGAGCCAGGGTGGGTGCTCCCCTGCCTGATGTGCCCTTAGCCCAGAGCCGCCAGCAAGGGTGTGGGGGTGGGGGGGGCAGGGCCTGGCTGGGGAGGGCCGGCCAGGTCTGGCCCCTAGAAAAGAGCTGGGAGAAACAGCCCAGGGTAGGTGCGGGGTCACCGGACATCACCTAGGCAGAGGGCCCGTACCCCAGCGGCTTGCCCTCCTTGGCTGCGTGACCTTGGGCAGTCAGTTCTGTTTCCTCCTCTGGAAATAGGGTGAATAGCAGCCCACGGTCACAGGGACACACTGTAGGCCTCCATCAAAGTTGTCGGTTCTTGCTGGGAGAGCTGGAGGGGGCCGTGCTATTTGAGACGGGGAAACCGAGGCCGGTGAGTGGAGCGGGTACGGAATGTCCTTTTGTCCTGGCGTGCTGGCTCTTCCCCTCCGCCTTGACAGCTGCTCCTCCATCCCTCCCCAGCCTCTCCCCAGCTCAGGTTGGTCCCAGCATTCCACGGGGTGGGGCTTTCTGTCTCTGCAGGGGTCCCCATCCCCTACGAGGGCCCAGCGTGGCCGATGGCCTGCGGTGGAGGGGCCTGCGGCCGGCGTGGACAGATGGACTGAGGGCAGCCGCATGGAGCCCTCCCCCTTCCTGCCCCCTCTAAGCCATAGCCATTCCCCAACTCCTGATTTTTCATTAAAACAGCAGCGGGCTCCGAGCCGCCCAAGGTCATGGCGGGGCTGCGAGGGGAGCTGAATGTGGGCCATTACGCGGGCCTCTAATGTCCCTGCGGCCGCGGCTGGCGCGGGCGCGATCAAGCACCGGGGACACTCCAATTTCCGCCTGTCCCGTGGCGATCGTATCAGCGCCTGAGTGATCTCCTTGCTGGAGGGCGGCGGGGACGCAAGGGGGCAGCGAGCCCGGCCACCCAGCGGCCCTCCCTCGGGGACAAAGGGACGCACCGCGTGGCCAGCAGGGCTGAGGAACTGCGTCCCCCTCGCCTGTGCTGAGTTTAAGCCCAGGGCATCTGGAAGGGCCGGGTGAGGGCAGGCATGGGGCTGGGGTGGGGCCGCGCTGGTGCACAGAGCGGGGGGCAGCCCCACCCTCAGGCACCCCTGGCCCCCAGGTTTACAAAAGGCCCTTGACTCTGGGTGGTTGGCAGTGGTCTGTGGCGACCCCGACCTGCCTGGGGAGGGTGTCTGATGACTGGGGTCCCCAAGCCTCACTGCTCCCCGGCAATTCTCACGTTGCCCAGATGTCCACACACAGCCGCCCATGTGCAAGGGGCTCTGTTGCAGACCTGGTGGCTGTGAAGCCTGTTCGGGGCTGAGAAACTGTTTTCTGGAACCTGGCTGAGTGGAAACCGGAAGCAGCCAGATGTCCTTCGACTGCGAGGTGGACGAGCAGCCCGTGCCCGTGCCTGCGTGGACAGCACTCGGCCCTAAAAGGCTGCGGCAGCACAGGGGAGCCTCGGGCAAGCCGGGCCGCCCTGCAGGCCACACGCCGCCGGGGTCCACGGCCAGGGCCGAACTGTGGGCCCCGAAAGTGCCATGGATGCTGCGGGGACTGGGGTGGGGACACAGGGGCACTGGGGGTGAGGAGACGAACGGTGGTTACGTGACTATCTGCGTGTGTCAGGACTCTCAGAGCTGAACGCGACAAAGCGTGGGCTTCACTGCGTGTAAACAGTCCCATAATAAAATACAGAAAAGGGTTCTCTTCCCTTGCGGCCGACACAGTGCACAGCCCGGGTCTGGGCCGGACACACCGCTCGGGAAGCAGTGATGATAAGAAAAGGGCCCGGACCTCCTGTCCCTCTGCCCTGTCTGGGCTCGCGGATGGTGGTCTGCCCCGTGGGGGGAGCCCACCCTGGCCCAGCTTCCCATCCCCCCTGGCCTGCCCGGGACTTTCACCAGACACCCAAATAAACCAGCCCCCAGAAGACGCTGTGTGGGGGTGGGGATGGGGGTGGAGGACGGAGCTGGAACCCCAGAGCCGCTCCACTTGCTTTCCCGTTCTGGTCGGACGGCTGCAAGATAATGTGCTAATTATGCCTGGGGGGCTCTCTCCCGAGGTGGGGGGCCTCCCATTTGCTCCTTCGTAACAGTACCTGGGATTGTAGGGAGGCTCCCGGGAGGGGGTCTGTCCCTCATTTCCCGCTGACCTGCCGCCTCTGCCTGCCCCCCCCGCCCCGCTCCAGAGCCACACGCAGGACCAGTGGTCTCTCCGTCACCCCGACAGCCCCCTGTGGGAACTGGGTGCCGGCGGGAGTAGCCAGTGCGGTGGGTGTCCCTCTGCGGAATCACGAGCCTTTGCCGGGGCCCTCAGAACTCACACGGGGCCTGTGTCTACAGACAGACCCCCCCCCCCC
>NW_024424119.1:57516480-57563072 GCF_017311325.1 Ursus maritimus
CCCCCCCCCCGCCCCGGCCACCTGTCCCTGGGCTGTTCCCCGCAAAGGGAAGGGAGAGCCCCCCAGCCCCGCTTGAGGAGCTGGAGCCTCTCACCTCCTCGTGCGCCCCGGGAAGGCTCGTGCCGGCGGCACCCGTTTGATGAGGACCTACTGTGTGCCGGCTCCGCGCCCAGCGCCTAGGCTGTGCAAGTGGTGAGGCCGCCAGACAGACACACTCCCATGCGGTCCGGAGGCCGCGAAGCGGAGTGAGAGCAGCTGCCTTCCAGTGCCCGTGTGCCGGGCTCTGGGTACATCCGGAACGTTCTATGGTACAGATGAGGAAACGGAGGCCAGCAGAGCCGAGGTCACCCGCCCAGCTTGGGGTTGGCACCTGCAGGTCCCAATGGTGGCTATGCAGGAGAGTATCCCTCTGCCCCCTGCCTGCCCCCTCCCAGACCAGGCGTACCAGCATCCTGGCCCAGGCTCTGCATTCTCTAACACCCTCTAACATTGGCGGGGTCTGCACAGCAGAGGGGCCCTGCTTGCTGCTTACTGCCCCGACCAGGGTCATCTGATGACCCCAGAGGACACCGCCTGAATCTCCAGAATACTCCTTTGAAGGTGAAGCTTTTCACTGTTGTGATGTGGTCTGGGGGACATAAGGAGCCCGATCAGAAGACGTCTTCAGGGGCGCCTGGGTAGCGCAGTCGTTAAGCGTCTGCCTTCGGCTCAGGGCGTGATCCCGGCGTTCCGGGATCGAGTCCCACATCGGGCTCCTCCGCTGGGAGCCTGCTTCTTCCTCTCCCACTCCCCTGCTGTGTTCCCTCTCTTGCTGGCTATCTCTCTGTCAAATAAATAAATAAAATCTTAAAAAAAAAAAAAAAACACAAAGTTGTTTATAAAAAAAAAAAAGACGTCTTCACCTGCTGGGGGGCCTGGCGGGTCGCCAGCATGACCGGCAGAGGGTCCAGAGGCCCAGAGAGCGGGCGGGGTGGCCCCAGGCGACAGAGCATGGGAGCCACAGGGCTGGAACAGGGGTGAGGAAAGCCAGGCCCTCCACCCAGCCTCCAGGAAACTGCTCGATCCAGAGAAATAATGCTTTACTGCAATATTTTTAAACATTAAAATTAATGCAAAATATCCACAATGAACAAATACCCCAAACACCCGATAAATACAGAGGGTCAGTATTCCTGACCTTCCCTTCCTCCTCCACGGGCGGGCTGCGGCTGGGGCGCTCGGCGCTGGAGAGCTCTCTCCCTGGCACAGGGCTTCGCTGGCTCCGTGTGGCCCTGCGGTGCATTTCCGTGATGTTCAGAGCATTCCAGACCCTTCGTGGCCACACGTCTGGGACTGGTCAAGGTGGGGCCTTACTTGGCTGCATTGTGGGACTCACGTGGGAGGCAGGAGGCCAGGGTGGTGGCCCGCTGGCTTCCACGCTCCGCCGAGACTTCCTGGAACACGCGGGCACTTGGGCCTTGTGGGGAGCTGTGAGGTCCCTCTGGGCAGTGTCACCTCACGCGAACGGCCACGTGGCTCTGGTGCTGTTATAGAACGGGGCCCATCTGGGGGGGGTTGTAGCCTCCTGGCCCCCTCAGGAGGGCACACAGGCAGGGGGCCCACTTGCTGGGCGCCCTGGGGAGCACAGGGGTCAAGTGGTCTGGGCCGGTGTCCTTGCTCATTGGCCATACAGGCCAGTAAAATCCATCTTTGGGCCCGGATGTGAATGTTCCCAGCCCTTCCCAGGAGGCTCAGCCAGGATCGAGAGCCAGTGGACCTCTGAGTCTGGGGGGGTAAATGATTCTGGAGCTGGTGTCAAGCTGCCCCCTGACCCTTTCCAGGTTGGGGGCGGGGCAGGCAGCGTGCAAAGGCCCAGCGACTTGTATCATATGCACATTGCTTTTGAAGCGCCTTCATTACCCTTCTCCCTCGGGGAGCTCCAGATTAACAAGACCGTGCCGTGGCACAGAGGCGGTGGGCGCGTTCTTGGGGCCCTCACCGTGTTCTAGAACTTCCCAGCCGTGCGTGTTCCCCGGCTCCCAGGGCAGCCCTGGCTGGGCGCCTGCTCTTGCAGACCTGGAAGCCAAGGGGCGGAGAAGCAGAGTCAGCGGCCCGGGGCCCCTCGTGGGTTGTGCACGCGAGTCCGGGCGGAAGTGGGGTCCCGGGCACCCGCCCCACCCAGGCTGTGACCCTCTCGATCTGGCGGGGTGAGACCTCTCTGTGCCCTTTCAATGTCACCCAGGGCCCGCGAGGGCAGCTTCTCGGAGGCGACGCTTGCTTAATCTGTCTGGCTGGCGCTGCCTCTCCTCTGTTATTGCGTTTCGCGCCGAGCGGCTCGGATTCTCTGTGTTATTGGCTCATTTTTCATCCTGTGTCTGTAGTAACCAGACCTGGAAACGAACAGCAGCGTGACGCCGCGCCGTGATGGAAGAGGGTGGACCCGGGGTCTGGAGCCTGGAAAGGGCTCTGAACAGGTGGCGGAGCTGGGAGCAGGCGGCTTCCGATGTGGCGGCCCAGGGCCGAGACTGGCGTGGCTCCGTGGCCAGGGCGNGCGCGCCGTGGCCGCGAGCCGCTGCCCTCTTCGCTGTGGAGTGGGAGTCAGGCTCACCTTGAGAGTCTTACGGCGCGTAGTAGGTGTTCAGTCAGTGTGGTACAACTAGGGCTCTGATGTGCTGTGACTTTAATGTAAGTTTTAGGAGTCCTAAAATAAGAGAGCTGTTTTAGTTGGGGGACCTCTTAGCATAAATGCGGGAAGGAACCGCGATATGGCCGGCTTGAGGATAGCTTCCTCCCGGATATTCAATTACCCTCCCCTTCCCTCTCGCCCTCCGCCTGCAATCTGACTATTTTGGCTCCCACAGTGCACTTGTGCCCGCACATCGCAGCCTCCCCGAGAGCGCCGGAGCCAAGCGGCAGCGCACACGACAGCCTCTCTCTTTGGGGGCGAGGGTGCCATCCAGCCCTCTCAGAACACGCTTTCATGCTTAAGATCCAGGGGCCGGCGGAGTGGTGGGGAGCGGCCGGCCTGCGGTCTCCATGACGTTCTCTCTGTTCCAAGGACGGGAGAGACCAAGTCACGGTCACCAGGCAAGTCAGCAGCGGGGCTGGCTTTCAAGTTTAGGTGTCCTAATCACAGAGCGTTCTCCGTTTCAACACCCAGGCATCATTCAACAAATATTTACCTGCCTCCGGGGCTCCGTGCTCAGGGAGGTCAGGAGGGGACCGCGTCAGGCCCCACAGAGGCTGAGGCAGAAAAGAAGGACGGATGAGGACACAGAGCAGAATGACTTAAATACAGCCACGGGCTTCGAGGGAAGGCCACGGGGGCTGCCTCGGTGGCCCAGGGGGAGGTGGCGTCCGTAGGTGTGGGGTCGGGAAGGCCTCGAGGAGTAGGAGGCAGAGATGAGGGGGATGGAGAGTGTCAGGTGCTGCTCTGGACAGAGGGGGCGGTGGAGGCTGGGGGGCCGGGGGGCCAGCCGGGGTGGCGAGCAGAGCCCTGTGCTGTTGCAGCCACGTGCAAGGGCTCCACGCGGGCTTGTGACGTGGACCTTGCCCTCTGCTTGAGCTGCGGACCCTCCTCAGGGGTGCGGGCAGCCTGGGGGACGAGAACTGCCCATCGGAGAACATAGCAAGCCCACCCCAAGGAAAGCCACATGCTGGGAAAATGACCCTCGTGTTCACGTGGGATTATTCTGAGCAGCGGGGCGTCCCCTGCACGTTTCCCTGATACCCGCCTGCCTCTCAAGGGTCACCATGCCCTGGGGGCGTTGATGAATTTGAAGATTTGCCGATTCCTTAGCAGGCACGTTTCTTGCCAGTCGAGTGAGGTTTTGAATCCCGGGAGGCTGCCCCAGCCTGGTCCCGGGCAGACCTGGGGCATGCGTGGCGGCATGGCCTCCCTGAGCCCCCGAATCCCACAGGGCAGTGGGGGCCAGTCCTGCCGTAACTAACCTGGCTGAACACTGGCTTGGTTCTCTGGGATCTGAGGTCTGTGTGACAGTGCTGTTGACTGTGTGTGAGGGCTCCACGTGGCAGGAGACAAAGGTCCTGTGGCCTCATTTTGTCCTTTTCCCTGTTGGGCAAAAGCCCAGGAGGCTGTCCAGGGAGCAGTGGGTCCATGGGAGAGCCCAGGACCCACCTCACAGGCGGCCACGTTTGGCCGGGCCTCCTCCGTGGCTGCTGGGGGGGGGGCAGGCCTTCTCTCTGCACAGAAAGCCTTTCACCGAGGGCCTGGCTGCCTTCGAGAAGGGCATGGCACAGCCCCTGCTCTGCTTCCTCTCCTGGATACGAATTAGGAACGGGAGATCTGGGAGGGATCCAGAGACGGCAGGAGAGGGGAGTGGTGGAGGGAGGTGGGGGGAGAAGCAGGTCCCAGGATGCTTGGGGCAGGTGGGGGCTCTGCCCTGACCCCTGTGGTTCCCCCAGCTGAGCATGTCCTCTGACCCGCAGGGGGCCCCCTTGGTGTGCCTGAGAGCTTGTCTTCCTTGCTGACCTGGGCTCTTCACGATGTGCTCTCCCATAAGTGAGCTCTGCTGTAACACAGCCCTTCCCACGATCACACTTCGTGGAGTAGCCAGCGTGCACCCTCGCTCCCGCCTGCCCGTCCTGGCCCCGTTGACCGGCCGCCGAGCTTCCGGGGTCCGACCTCTGCACAGGCTGGAGGGGTAAAGGAGGCACGGCGTCTGGGGTCTGTCCCTGGTGAGCGTCCCCTGTGTCACACTGTCAGTCTGAATTTCCTTCATTCAAAAAAAATTTGTTTCATGGAGATGAAATTCACATGCTGTCGAAGGAACCATCAAGTGCGCAGCTCGGCGGCACTGAGCCCGTTGGTGATGGTGTCACCCCCCACCTCCTCGGGTCTGGTCCGCAGACATGTTCACCGCCCCGAGAGGCGCCCCCTCCCGCCCCCCGGCCCCGGCGACTACCATGCACTTCCTGCCTTTAAAGGTTTGCCAGTTCCAGACGTTTCATGTAAAAGGAATCTGACACGGTGTCTGCCTCCTTTCAGGCCACGTGCCGCTTCTAAGGCTCCCCGTGCTGTGGCACACATCGCGACATCACTCCTGTCTGTGGCCGAGCAGGGGGCCCCCACCCCCGTGCTGGGCCGGCGCCGGTGTGAGCACGCGTGTGCGTGGACGCGGGGAGCCCCTGCCTGCCGCTGTCTCGTGCATGACGGGGAAGTGCGGTTGCTGGGTCCTCTAGTGATTCTCGGTTTGACTTTTTGAGGAACCTCACAGTTTTCCTGAATTTCCTTCTTCTTGATAACACATCTGAAGCCCCACTAATGGCCGGCACTCCGCATACTTGGTTCCCTTCTGTCCTCACTGGCCAGAGGGGTAGACATGGTGGGATCCCGTCCAAAAGACAAGGAAACCGAGGCTCCCAGGGGTCCAGTGACACGCTGCCAAGTGGCACAGCCAGGATTCGGGCACTTGGACCCAGCTCCCGTGTCTTGCCCACGCCCGGGGCCCCCAGCCCATGTCTGCCTCCTCCAGGAAGCCTTCAGAGGGTTGTCCCCTCTGGCCTGTCTGCTGGGCGTGGACCTCAGCTACGGCCTCAGCTTCTGGAGGTAAGTAAGCTCCTCACAGGCAGTGAGCTCCCAGGCCGTGCACACGGTGGGCGCTTCATAAATGACCAGGTTGTGACTCTCAGCGGGCCCCGCCAGGTTGCGGCCACCCCCAGGCGGTGGCCGTGGCCTGAGTAGCCCCACATCGGCAGTCCCTGCGGGGGCGCCGATGCTTGCTGGGTGTTGGGCCAGCTGTGGGTCAGCCGGTTTATAAGACCTCCTTCTGACTTAAAGGAAATCCATGTGTTTGGAAAATAGGATGTTGCCAGGAGAGCCCGAATGTCTTACCTCTCTTCTGGAAAAATAGATCATTGTTTTCCCTTCTTCCACCCCCCCCCCCATAGCAGAGCAGATGTTAACTTTCCAATAAACAGAGGGAAAAAAATAGATGAGGGACGTTTAGCGAACTATAGCTGTGCAGGCCAGAGTTATCACTCTGATTTCAACTGGGACTATAAAATTTTATGAGCTATTAAATTGTCCTAAAGCTCCTTTAACATACAAACTCGAGTGTCTGAGATTACCCATTAAGAAAAAGTGGGTTACATCAGGAGAACTTTTACTACTTACACTCAATTGTGTTCAATCAATAAAACTTTTAACTAGCCGTGTTGCTTTGGGCAGGTTACACGGGTCCTGCCGTGGACAGGCCAGCGGGACGCGCCCGGACATTGCTGGGCAGTGCGGCTCTCAGCCGTGGCGGGTCACTTGAGCCTTCCTGAAGGTTCTGCTTCCTGCCTGGGGTCTGTGATGGCGAGGTGGCTTGAGTCGGGAGATGGGGCCCAGAGCCTAGCGTGTCACAGAGGAGCCCATCAGGTGGAAGGGAGCCCACGGTAGCCCCTTGGTGTGGCCACAGCGCCCTGCAAGTTCCCGGCAGGGGTGTGGACTGCGGGCCAGGCAGCCTGCGGAGGGCGAGTGTGGGAAGGGCAGGGCTGGTGGGCCCAGGAAGCAGGGGAGAGGGAGCCCCCTGATAAGGACGAGGGGGCTGGCCTGCCGCGGGCTCAGCACATGTCCCAAACACGTGTCTTCCTGGCTGGCTCTCGAGGTGGGCACGGCACCCCTCCCGTTGTGCAGACGAGACCGAGCCTCTGGAAGGGTATCTGGGTCACTGGACCGGTGAGCCACACGCTTGACCCCTGGGTGCCAGGCTGGGTGTGTCCCTGGGGTGGGAGGCTGAGCCCCTGGATAGCAAGGCATCTCACCAGGGGAATGAAAGCAGAACGGGGGTTCCCTGACCCAGAAGACCGTGGGAAGGCAGCCATTGCTCCACAGATAGGACCCGCACGTCGAAAGAGGGACAAAGGCCCTCGGAGGCCCAGGCCACAGGGGCTTGATCTGTCCCACAGGCCACACCCGGGATGTCTGCTGCTGCCTGGTCTGCTGTCCACCCAGAAACAAGAAGGAAACCCATGGCTCCAGGTGTGGTCTTGGCCACGTCCCTTCCCCTCCTCGGGCCTCGGCGTCCTCACCTGTAGAATGGGGTGGCAGCACCGGCTTCCCGGGGGGCGGTGAGTGCAGGAAGGAGAGGGCGTCACACCCGTCTGCATGTGCAAGTGTGTGGTCAGTGTCTGCTGGACTGAAAAGAAATTAGTGTCTGTAGAGAAAAGGAGAGATTTAGGGTCTGACGGGTTGGCTTTGCCTTTGCCCTGGGAAGAAAAAGCCGTGACAGGCCCACAGTGGCCTGGCAGCCTGTGCATGACAGGAAGGGCGCGGCCTGGCCGCCTGCGTGGACCCCTCTGAGCTCAGGGGACCTCCGGAGGCCCGAGCTGCATCTGAGGGGCAGGGGGAAGGGCCCTCCTGCTGGTGAGTGGTCTGCTCCCCAGGGCCGGCGCTCTGCGGGCAAGGCCGGAGAGCCCCGCTGGAACAGGGTCCGTGGGGGCGCCGCCAGGCCTCACTCTCTTCTGTGCTTCCTAGGTGACATCCCAGGACTGTACCAGGAGGGTAAGGGTCAGCTCTGAGCCACCGTTGTCCCTGAGGCCCCATTCCTGCCCCATCACGTCCAGTCCATAGACAACAGGGCGTGGGGGCCCAGGGACATCTGACCTTTCCACCCTGCTTGGCAACCATCGTCCCCAGACCTTAGGTGCTCAGGGCAGCCGGGAGGCAGGGAGGCTGGGAGGTCTGGCCCTGGAATCCAAGCCCGTTGCGACAGACCCGTTGGGCAATTCCCGTGGGGCCGGGCTCTGCCCAGAGCTCGGTTTCCTCATCCCAGTGTCTGGATCAGCGAGGACGAGGTTCCCTATCACTGTTTATGTGGCTGGCTCTAATCTCCTGGGCCTCTGGAGCCCGTGTCTGTCTTGGGCTCGATTCCCTGCGATGTTCAAGCCCACAGGTCAGGGAGACATTCCTTCCAGGCCTGCAGCCCCGCCGCTGTGGTGCCTCAGGGCTCGGAGAGGGCCGGGGTCAGAGGCTCCCTGGGGTGGCCCCGGCAGGGCAGGCCTGGGTCAGTTTGGATTCTGGGGGGTGTTCTGGGGGTGGTGTCCGAGCACGGAGCGGGGTGGGAAAGCCAGGCCTGCCGCGGAGGAGTGTGCTCTGCCAGACGCCAATTAGCCTGGAATTTGGAGGCCTGTGGCCTCCCCGCCGGCCTGGTGACTGGGGCCATGGATCCACGCCCCCCAGACCAGTCCCGTGGGACCCTTCTCTGATTCCTGGAGTCCCACACCGGGGGACAGTTCGGGGGGTCAGAGGGCTCTCAGCCTCCTGCTCTCAGCTGGGTCTGGTGCAGGCCAGACCCCTGGGATCCCGACCCAGCCCTGCCACCGACTGGAGTTGAGGCCGGTCAAGTCACGGTCCTACTGTGGGCCTTGAGGAGGGAGGGGCAAGCGGAGCTTCGGGGTGGATTAGACGGCACCCCGCCTTGGGCCCAGGGTCTCTGCTCTGAAACCCCGTGCCTTTGGCTACAGGGTGACTTCTTTGTCAATAGTGATGTATTTCCAGAAAAAATTCACTCAGCAACCTACTTTTCAGCCATTTCCACTCTAGTACGAGTTAGCTCTTCAGCCGGCTTGTACACGGAGCACGGAGAGATGGGACAAGGTGCAGGCCATCTGTGGTGAGGGGAGTGGGGCAGACCCAGAGGTGCCCCTGGTGGAAGTGCACATCCTCAGGGTCCCCGGGAAGAGGGCCCAGGAGCTGGCGGTTCGACTTCAGGGCGGGGAGCTGGCGGCGAAAGGGAGATGAAGCCTGCGAGCGATGAGAGCTTCTATTCCAGGGTGACAGGCAGCCGAGGAGGGCTGGTTAGCAAGTGTGTGGTGGGCTGGCACCCGTATTTTGGGGAGCGGATGCTTCTGGCGAGTGTGTGGGGGACCGTGGGGGGAGGTTTGGGGGCAGGGCACTGAGCTCTTAAGTTTCCCTAAGCCCACTGAGACACGCCGAGCCGTGGAGGCTGAGGTGGGGGGACCTGGACTGCCACGGCCTGTTGAAGAGCTCACCAGCCTTGAGCTGAGGTGGCCACCTGACTTGGGGGCTCTGTTGCATGGCCCCCCCACCCAGACCTCAAGGCCCCTGCCCTCCGCTGGGGGGAGCGGGAAGGCACTTGGCTGCTCCTGGAACGCCAGCTCTGTGGCATGTTGGCAGTGTCCCCAGGGAAAGGGCTCTGGGCGTACAGAGGCCGCAGGAGCCCTGGGGCAGGTCCTGCTGCGGAGGACGGCGGCCCCCCCCCCCAGCCCTCCCTGAAGGCCCGTGGTGGGAGACGGGAGAGGGAAGCCTGTTTCTGCCCCTCAGACTGTCAGCTTTCTTTCCGCTTTCCTTTCTGGCCTGGGTGCCCCTCTCCTCGGGCGGCTCCGGCTCGGAGATGCCCCCAGTGTCCCCAGAGGGCCATTCTGTGCCCCTCCCTTCTCCCTGTCCCTGCTCAGCCCGTTTCCCTCTCTCTCCACAGCAGCCCCCTGGGACTTTGCTTAGAGAATTTGCTCAGGGATCCAAGTGCCCCTGAGTTTTCACAGTCTCTGGCCTCAGAGCACCACCCCCCCGGCCCCCACAGGTCCAGCCGCGGCCAGCTCCATTCCC
This sequence comes from Ursus maritimus, assembly GCF_017311325.1. Taxonomy (NCBI): domain Eukaryota; kingdom Metazoa; phylum Chordata; class Mammalia; order Carnivora; family Ursidae; genus Ursus; species Ursus maritimus. The sequence goes on from NW_024424119.1 coordinate 57,526,031, forward strand.
CGCAAGGCAAGGGCTTTGCGGGGGACGGCAAGGCGCGTGGGAGTGTGGGAGTCTTGTGTCTGGGCGCCAGTCCCAAGGGGACCCCTCCGCCCGAGCACCTTCCCCATTCCTCCCAGAGATCGCAGAGGTCTGGACGGGGGGCGAGGACGCCGGGCACTGGGACAAGTCCTCCCCATGTATGGTGCGATGTCTGGGGCAGAGTCACCTGAGGGGCCTCCTGAGGCTGGACTGCTGTTTGCTGGGGTCACACAGATGCCAGAGCCTGGCGTAGGGCCTGGGCCGCCTCCCCGCTCCCCGACGGACCGATGGGCTGGGGGGTCCTCCTGCTGACCTTCTGCTGCCCTGACCCCAGTGCCAAGGACCCTATTCCAGCAGGCCCTCTCCTTTTTTTGTGATGGGGAAGGGAGGCCAGGGAGGGGCTGAGGGGCTCAGGGTCACCCAGCCAGTAGTGTTGGGCTGGGGCTGCTGTAACCTGTACCCTCCCCCACCCCGAAGCCTCTTACCTTCCCATCTTTCCACCCCCTGCACGCTCCCCCTCACCAGCCTCCCCCTGCATCCTCCCCACTCTTCACCCTCCTCCGAGTTATCCCACCCTGGCTTCTTCCTGCACACAGACAGGGAGGGGAGGCTCTGCCCTCCCCCGTCCCGCCCCAGGACAGCCCAGCACACCGAGCTCTCCCATGGCATACTCACTTGCTTTCTGGCCTTACCTCCCTACCCCCTCCCTGCCTGGTGGTGCTGGGGGGGGGTTTCCCCCTTCCTCCTTTCTTCCCTTTCTAAGGTGAGGTTTGGTGGCCAAGTGTTTGTGACCTAGCCATTCAGCCCTTGGGGACAGAGGCAGCCCTGGGTTCAAGGCCTGCCCCTCCACTGTGTGTGCCCCCGCACATGTTAGGCGAACTGCCGTAGCTTCACCTGGTGTGGTCCTGGCACCCAGGTCCCAGATGGTGGCAACGTGAGGCCGTGCGCGCCCGGCCCGGCACAGAGGCCGCCCCCCTGCCCAGGGTCTGGTGCCTGCAGGACAGGGACAGCGGGTGCTGTGTGGACACTGGGGCCCAAGGAGGGGATACCCAGCCCGGCCCCCAGGAGGGAGCCCCCAGACTGTGGGAGGAACACTGCCGCAGCCCAGAGATTGGGCCTCTGTGAGACTGTCTTGATGGCCTGGCCGCATCACCCCGTCCTCACCCCGTTCCTCCCCGCCTGGGACACTCTGGGTGCCCCCGTCACTCTCCTGGGATTGGGGAGGGCATGGCAGGCATCGGCAGACCTCTCGGGGCCAGGACCAGCACCGGACAGACAAGAGGGTGTCCTGAACACACATCCCGGCCCCCACAGTCAGCCGGGGGCTGAGGCCGCGGGGGGACAGCTCAGGGCACGTTCCCCACCCCCTCCCACGGCGGCGCGGCCTTACACGTTACTGGGCGGGAGGCGCTGGAACCGAAACCGAGTGCCTCCCTCCCTCCCTGGGCACTTTAGAAAGTGGATTCATTTGGCCTGTGGTTTCTGAGTGGTTTTGGTTCGCAGGTACCCGGAGGCTGGGCCCTGCTGGGGAGTTCCCCCCAGCAGCCGCTGGGAGCCCAAGGGGTGGACGGCCTGGCAGCCCCCGCATTGGCTGGCAAGGGTGGCCCTCACGCCCCCACAGCTCCCCGCCACCCATTTCCTAAATGGGCCTCCTGGCTGGAACGTCTCCCGCCGCAGCCAGGCCAGGAGGACTCTCCTCCGCCTCCCGGGGGCCGCCCCGCGGGTTTGGGCAGGAATTCAGGGACTTGGCCGTCCCTGTGCTGCTGGGCTTGCCAGCCACACAGAGGACAGAGTAGGCTCCCAGGTAGGAGCCCTGTGCCTCGGGAGGCGTCTGCCACACAGGGAGGGGGGCAAGCTGTGGGTCCTCTCCCCCTCGCTTGGTGCGCAGGCGGGGGCCTCTCGGGCAGGGAGGGGCACCGCCTTGGGGCCAGGCAAATCGGGGACACCGTGACCTTAGAGGGACATCCCCCTGGGTTTCCGTTTTCTCCTGTCTCACAGGGACGAGCCACTGACTCAGCAGGCATTGATTGAGCATCTACTGTGTGCCTGGCGCTGCCCTGGCCGGTTCTCCTGCTCTGTCCACCCTCACTCTGCTCCCCCGTCCTGCAGGCTTCATGCATTATCTTCTCCCCGAAGCTTTGGCTCCCGCACCCCCGCCCCCTAGGCCAGGCTGATGCCCCGCTGTGGTCCCAAGGCCACACATGTGTCTCTCCCCCAGCTTGGCACCTCCCACGGCCCGAACCCGGGCTTGTGCCTGAGCCTCCAGCAGAGTGAGCTGGCCCGGGGAGCGTGCTGTCCCTTGTGTGCCCAGCCCCGAGTGGGGCAGACTGCCAGGTCTAGTGGCTCCCGAGTGTTGGGGAGCGACGGCGGGGATGAGCCAATTCCGGGGGGAGTGACACCCTCTGCCCCTCCGCGTCCTAACACGGTCATGGAGCAGGGCCGGGACCTGGCCGCACTCCTCCCCGCTGTGATGCCGAGGTGGGCGCTGGGGGCTGTGTTTCTCTGGTGCAGGCACCTTGTTTGGCCGAAGCTTGTCTCCTCCAAACCTCGTGACGGCCCCGGGAGGCAGATGGGGTTCTGCCCATCTTCCAGATGAGGCAAGTGAGCCTGAGTCCTTCACCACTTGCCCCGGGTCAATTGAGCTGGGAGGGGCTGGTTTTTGCCAGGAAGCCCGGGTTTTGGCGTCTGTACCAGGCAGGGACCTGCCTCCCCTTGCACCTGGGGGAGCCCCATAGGAGCTCCTCTGCCCTCAGCCCCGTGATGACTCTCCTGGCTGGGCCCCAAGCATGCCTTCTCGCCTGACTCGCCTCGTCCTGCAGACACCAGGTTCCTTGTTCCGCGGGCCCTTAATGAGCTCCCTGCGGAGCGGGGCTCCCTGCTCCCCTCCAAGGGTGGCGCTAACCTGGGTCTCCTCCAGCTGGGTTCCCAGGAAGCGTGGGGGTGAGCCAGGGAGTTGTGTGCACCCACGTGCATGCATTCCATGTGTGTGCAAACACACCCGCCCCAGCTACACGTGCAGACACGGGGTGCCTGTGGGGGATGACATGTTCCCGGGCTCCTACCTGGGGACACAGGTCCCCATGCGCCTGGCCAGCTCACATACAGAACCCACATCTGCACACACAGGCCATGGCCGGGAGCCCAGGCACGCACGTGGTGACCTTCGAGGTGACCCACCGGGAGCTGGGGTGGCAAGCAGCCTGGATGCCCTCCCGCGCACACTCCTCCCCGCAGCTGGGCCTCCTTTTGCAATGCTAGCCTTTATTTCAGTCCTTTGTATCGGCAGACGCTTTCAAAGCACTTCAGGCTTGTTTACTGAGTTGAGCAAGAACATTTTGTCTCCTCTGCAAGCCAGCCTTCCAGAAGGATCAGGAACGTGCCCATCTCTGTGCTGGCTGATGGTGCGCTGTGCCAGCAGCAGCCCCCAGTTCCTTAAAGGGACAGCTGGGTGCACCCCAGAGCAGGATGTGTGGGCCTGGACACAGAGGGCTGCAGGGGTCCCGTCCTCCCACCACCCATCCCCCAGTTGCTGCTGATTTGGAGAATGACCCTGGTCTGGGTTTTCCCACATGGCCTCTTCCTGGACCCCCTTCCCCTGCCCCGTGTCCTACGCCAGCCCCACCGGTTTCCAGCCTCCATAGCTACAGCCCCTTGATATCCAGCAAGGCTCCTGAGCGACCCTGCAGAACCTCCCCCTTCACACCTTCTCGCTCCTGGACCTGGACCCAGGCCCCACTGCCTCCTGAGCTCAAGGGCCTTTTGGACATCAGGCTCATTGGTGGGTGGAGCTCCATTGCACGTGACTTCAAGCAAATGTGGGCTTAATCTACCTCTCTCCTCCAAGGTCAGAGGAGGTTTGCCAGGAACACATGCATTTCAAAGGAGACAGACAGATGGAATAGCAGAGCCAACTCCAGAGGGCATGGTTGGGTGGGGAAGCAAGCAGAGGGTGTCCTGAGTGCAGTGCTGAGCTTCCTGGCAGCCAGGGCAAAAAGGGACATATGACCAAAGAGAGGCTCTTCCTGTTGAAGAGAGAAGCCTTTTACGATATTATTTGGAGGATCTTTAATCCAGGCCTGGAAGGGCAAGTGGTTGGAAGAAGATGCAGCCTACGTTCCTCCTGGGGCTCTTGCTTGAAGCCCCTGTGAGAGGTGCGCCGAGAGCTCAAGGTGTGAGAACTTGCATTTCAGCAGGAGGAGCCTGGGGCCATGCCCCGGCCCAGGAGTGAGAGCAGTGGTGGGGCTCCAGGCTGAGTGGAGAATTGGGGGACAGGACACGTTGGAGGCAGATGGTACTTGGGGCCCCTGAGTCTACAGAGCCTAGGTGTGCAGAGACCTCGGACAACTCCCGCCCGCCCTGGGCCTCTGGGTCCCCTACCCTTGGCCCACCCTGGGGAAACGGCCCCGCTGCCTGCCCTGCCGTGGGCCTGCTGCCCCACCCCTCCCCGGTTGGAGGGAGACTCGATTTCCCAGGGTTGCTTACACCGAGGGTGAGGGGCCCTAGTGCAGCCTCGCACACAGTAATGCCTAAGGAGCCATCTCTGAACTGGATGGAGCGTGGAAATTAAGCCCATGGGGCGGCCTCATTAGGGGCCCACTCCTCCTGCCTCCATTCCTCCCCCAGCACTGAGGAGGCTGGAGGTAGAGCCTGAGTGCTCAGCTGCTGTTGTTTTCTCCAGTGACCCTGGACTCAGTGGCTCCCCCACCCCTGCCTCCTGCTTCTCCCAGCCCTTCCCGCCGGGGGGACCCCCACAGCACTCTCGGCCGCCCACTGGCCTCAAGGCCACGTCTCTGACTTCCTCTCAGGGCTCCGTGGCACCCCGACGCCTCCCTCTTGGGCCTCCAAGGGTCCCGGACTCCAGCAAGTCCCTTCGTGCTCTGAGGGGTGCAGGGGGCCCCAGTCCACACTCGAGAAGGGCCCAGAATGCAGAGAAAGTTCTCTGTGAAATGCCCAGTGTCGCCGAGGGAGGCAGGGACAGCAGCAGCCCCTCTGTGCTGGTGCGGCTTCAACGTCTGTGTGGTGGTTCCAAGCGGGCCATTCGTGTGTGTGTATGTGTGGCGGGGGCGCAGAGGCTGGGGGGGGGGCCCTGGTGGGGAGTGAACTGTGCCAAAGAGCCAGGCCCGAGGCAGTGGCGAGCTTGATTAGACCGCAGACCAGAGGCATTTTGGTCAAGAGGAAGCTTGGCCCCTAATGAGGCTGCCCCGTGGGCTGATTTCCGCGCTCCGTCCACTTCGGAGATGGCTCCTTGGGCACTACCGTGTGCGAGGCTGGACTGGCCGGCATTTCCCAAGCGCACCATTCCAAGACGGCCCCCCTCAAGGGGGCCCAGGACGCGAGGAGTGGTGACCCTACAGGGGCCGTCTGACCTCACTCTGCTGTCCTGGGCCCCCTTTCGGAGGCAGAGGGACTGGAGCTGGAATGTCAGCAGAGACCCTGGCAAGTGCCTGACTCGCTGCTTAGCATCCTACCCGCGTTCTGATGTCGCATGGGCGTGCCCCGGTGAGGCGAGTGTTGCTGCAACACCCCAGAGGGGTGCGAGTCACGGCGCCCATGCAGGGCTGGCAGTCCCAGTGAGATCTCTGCACTGGAAAGGCCGGCCTCGAGCCAGCGCCCCAGGCCCCTGTTGGCGAGCAAGGACAGTGGCAGGAACAGCATTTGTGCGGGCGCGGTGAAAACCCTGGGGGCGCAGGCCAGTGTGACCTGGGTCCTCTGCGGGGCGGGGTGCTGGTGGGGCCCTTATACTTGGTACTTCACACATCACGTCTTGCTCAAATGTAGTATTTAGTTTTCACAGTGAGTATGTACTCCCTTTGTCATCAGCAAAGCTAGTTCTGTTGGGGACAGGACAGAGAAAGCCCCTGGCGTCCCCCTCGCTCTTGGACATGCCCTCTTCCCATCTCCTCCTGTAGGAGGAGGGTTTCAGAAGCCTGGCCCTAGAATTCCTGTTCTTCGGGGAAGCATGGGACCCAAGCAGAGCATTTTTGTCCTCCAGGCTTGCTGCCTGAACAGGCTCTCCTGAGCGTGACGCCAGGATGGGCGGGATTCCCGCAGGCCCATCCGAGAGGCGAAAAGCAACGTCCGCCTGGAGGAGTCGGCTCGTCCCCACCTGCACGCTGCTTTTAACTGTCTTGAGCGCTTTCAAGTTTTGCATTTCCCAGGCCATCAGATGTCCCAGTGGCCCATGGAGGTCAGGGTTAGGGCCCCCACTTAGGGGCCAAGCAGGGGTGGGTCCAACCAGGACAAGATGAGAAAGCACGCAGGCTGGGAAATGGGAGGACTGGCTTTTCCTCTCCACCCTGCCATAAACTCCCCGGGCAACCCGGGTGAGGATATCAGTGTTGAGGGGGCCTTAGCAGTCACGTAGTAATTAGCCAGGGGTCCACAAGGGCACCAGAACCCGTGTCAGGAGGCTCAGCAGAGAGAACTTGGTATGGAAACTGTCCAAAAGGTGCCAAAAAGGCCAGGTGGGAGGGTGGGCCCTGAGAGATGAGCACCTCTGGGGGCCGAGGGTGTTCCCGTGGAAGGAGGGGCTGCCTGGCCGGCAGGGGCTGAAGCACAGAGGAGGTCTCCATGACACATGGCCCACATCTCCACTTCAGGGCTGAGGTACCCGTCCTCCAAGCTGCTGGGAGTGTTGCCTGCAGACAGCACACAGCTAAGTACTTTCCTAGGAATTGCCTGGGTGGAAGGGGGCCGCCTCATCCAAGTGTAACCTGCATCCCTAGACTGGTGGGTGTGGGGCACAAAGGCTCAGTTCCCTCGTCTTACCTGGGGAAACTGCAAAGGGCTATCCCACCCGCAAAGCCTCCCGTGCGATCAGCTGAGGCCTCTGCTGTGAGCCTCCCTCTGGCCGGTCCTGTATCCCTCGCTCCCTTATGGGTGCTGCCTCTCGGTGAGCCTCCCGCTTGCAAATCTCCACTTCAGAGTCTGGGTCCTAGAGAATCTGACTGAAGGCAGTTGGTACTGGAAGTGCCCCAGGAAGCAAATTCTAAAATGGGATTTTGGAGCTGAGCGGCTGGTTGCAAATGAAGTAGTGACAGACCTGGTTTGTGGAAGTGGCGTGAGCGCGAAAACTTTATCCAGCGGTGGACTGGGATGGCATACCAGGAGGAGGGACTCGATATCTCAAGTGTCTGGTATCTGGGGGGAGAAGCAGTGGTCACAGAGACCATGTATGGCCTTGGGTGGCTATTGCTGGGTGTTATCGGTGGATGGGGAAAACAGTGAAAGCCTGGCACGATTACTCAGCAATTTAAAGTTAAGCGTGGGGTGATGTCAGCGACAATGGCGGACTCTAAATTCTGCCCTTCTATAAAATAATGAAAAAGATGGGCAAAATCTGTTGGTATCTACTTTCCTTGCCCCGCCACTGCAGCCCTGCTGGAAATTAACCAAAGGCTTGCAGCCACCCAGGGAATACTTATTTAAGAAACGTGGCTGATTCTAGTAAGAACAGTGGGCATTTTAACTTACCCCAGTCCCATCCCCTGCTCTTCAGCTCAGTAGTAGCTGTGAAAATAAGAGCCCACATTCCCAGTACCAGAGAAGGCAGAACAGACCTCACTCACCAAGAGTCATAATGAATCATTTGTTCTGACTTGTCTTGTGCTCTCTGGAAGACCAGCTCAAAAGATAGTCCACCTAACTCAGAACTGGCCTAGTGCTGAAGGTGCATGCCCAGGGACATTTGTCAAAACTGTTTACTGGCTGCTGCTGGTAGTGATAGATAACAATGTGGACAAACAGTAGACCAATCAAAGTTTGGGAGGAAAGGCTGGGGACTGAGATGTCTGTAAGGGCTTTGGAAAGCTCTGAATTGTCCCTAGGCCAAGTGCATATCCGAGAGCGTATCCTCAGGAAAGACTGAGAGGGTCCTCAGCTCTCACCTCCTGCTGAGCTCCAGGCTTGAGAGGTGCAGGAAGTGAAGGCTAAGGCAGAGTTAGAGACCTCCTGGCTGAGGGTTGATGGTGTGCCGCAAACATACATAGAGCCTCTTGGCAAGGACTAGAAGGTTTCTTTTTGGCCTGAAGCCTTTAAGGAAGTCTCTGTCTAATCAGTAGCTGACCATAAGCTAATAAAATGGAAGCTTTGGGGCCACACATGACAAAAAATACAGACTTTACGGAATTAGTTAAGAGGAATCACTAAAAACAACAGCAACAGCAAATCCTGGAGAAGGGGGAGAATCTGGTCTCCAGGGTTGCCACATTTATACTATCCAAAATGTCCAGTTCCAGTGAAAAATTACAAGTCATGCAAAGAAATAAGAAAGTATGGCTCCTACACAATAAAAAGGGAAATCAGTAGAAACTGTCCCCAAATAACTCCAGACATTAGACTTTCTAGGAAAGGCTGTAAATCCGCTGCTGTAAATATGTTCAGTGAGTTAAAGGAAACGATGTCTCATAGTTTTAGTTCCTTAGAAATAACTAAATATCTCATCAAACTGAGAATATCAAGAGAGACACAGAAAATATTACAAAGAAACAGAAACTTTGCAATGGAAAAGCACGATAACTGAAATGGAAAAAAAAAGTCACTAGAGCAGTTCAACAGCAGATTTGAGGAAGTAGAAAGAGTCAGCAAACTTGAAGGTAGGTCAGTTAAGATTGTCCAGTCCGAAAAATAGAAGAGAAATGAGCAGAGCCTCAGAGACCTGTGGGATACCATTGGACATATCAAAATATGCATAATGGGAGTTCCAGAAGGAGAGAAGAGAAAGAAAAGGAAAGAAAGCATATTTGAGGGAAATAGTGGCCAGAAACTTCCCAAATTTGATAAGAAACATTGATTTACACATCAAGGAAGCTCAAAGAACTTAGAGATTCACACCTAGAAACATCCCAATCAAACCGTTTAACGCTGAAGACAAAGTGAGAATCTTGAAAGCAAGAGAGAAGCGACGTGTCGTGCGTAGGCGATCTTCAGTACAGTGAACAGATTCTGTGTTTTTAGTTTGTAACTGCTTTTAAAAAATACCCGATTTAAAAGATAATGCATTGAAACAAATAAAGGGGATTAAGAGGTACAAACTTCCAATTATAAAATAAATAAGTCATGGAGATGAAAGGCATGGCATAGGGAATATGGGGGCAGATGGTGGCTACGCTTGTTGCAGTGAGCACTGAGTACTGTACAGAATCGTTGCGTCAATGCATTGTACATCCGAAGCTAATATAACATTGTATGTTAATTATGCTTCAATAAAAAAATAACTACATAAAGTAATCATTATAAACGATTACTGCTGATGGGCACTCAGTCTATAAAGATGTAGTCGGATGACAACAATAGCATGATGGTAGGAGATGGAGATATACAAGGGCAAAGTTCTTATATACTAATGAAGTTAAATTGGTATCAATCTGAACTAGATTGTTATGAATTAGGATGTTAATTTCAATCCTTAGGCAACTGCAAGAAAATAATTTAAAAATATATAGTAAGGGAAATGACTCTGGTATTAAAACGGTACACTAGAAAATGTCTATTTGATACAAAAGTAGGCAGTAATGGAGGAATAGAGGAGGAAGAGAGCCATGTAGAAAGTAAATAGAAAAATGACAGTTCTTTCTTATAAATACTTATATTAAGTGTAAATAGACCAAACTCTCCATTTAAAGGGAAGAAATGAGCTGATTGGATAAAATAATTTGACCCAATGATATGCTGTTTACAATAGACTCAGTTTGTTTTATTTTTTAAAGATTTTTTAAAAAGTTTTTATTTATTCATTTGAAAGAGAGAGACAGATTGAGAGAGAGAAAGAGAACATGAGCAGGGGGGAGAGGCAGAGGGAGAAGCAGACTCCCTGCTGAGCTGGGAGCCAGATGTGGTGCTCAATCCCAGGACCTGGAGATCACGACCTGGGCCAAAGGCAGATGCTTAACCATCTGAGCCACCCAGGCGCTCCTAAGATCTTATTTTTAAGTAACCTTCAAACCCAATATGGGGCTCAAACTCACAACCCTGAGATCAACAGTTGCATGCTCTACCTTCCGTGCCAGCCGGGCACCCTTACCATAGACTTACTTTAGAACCAAAGACACAATAGGTTGAAAGTAAAAGAATGGAAAATGATATTACGTGCAAATCATATGCAAAAGAGAGCTGGCATGGCTCTAATGTCAGACAAAATAGACTTTAGTACAAAAATTATTATTAGATACAAAGGAGATTATAATGATAAAAGGGCCAATCCACCAACATCTAACAATTACAAACATATATGCACCTAATAACAGAGCCCAAAAATACATGAAGCAAAAAAGGGCAGAATCGAGAGAAGATCTAGACAATTCAACTCTAATAGTTGAAGACTTTGATACCCCACTTCCAGTAATGGATTATGACAGTTAGACAGAAAATCATCAAGGAAACCGAAAGCTTCAAACAAAACCACCAATGAGACCTAACAGGTATCTATAGAATGTTCCATCCAGTGGTAGCAGAACATGCATTCTTCTTTGGTGCTCAGGGAACATTCTCCAGGACGACTGCATGTTACAGCCTAAAACAAATCTCAGTACATTTAAAAACATTGAAATCGTACAAAATATGTTCTCTGACCACAATGGAATGAAATTGGAAGTTCATTCTAATTTGGACGGGAGTTTGGAAATTCACAAATATGGGAACTAAACACCACACTCCTATGGAACCAATGGGTCAAAACAATCACAAGGGAAACCAGAAAGCCCTTTGAGGAGGATGGAAGCACAAGGACCATGCTTGGAGCGGGATTTATGGCTGTCAGTGTGCACCTCAGGAAAGGAACCCCAAATCCGTAGCTTCACGGGCCACCTTGAGAAATGAAACAGGGGTGCCCAGGTGGCTCAGCTGGTTAAGCTTGAGACTCTTGATTTTGGCTCAGGTCATGATCTCAGGGTCATGAGATAGAGCCCTGCATCGGGCTCTGTGCTGGGGGTGGAGCCTGCTTGGGTTTCTCTCTCTCCCTCTGCCCCTCCTAAAAAAAAGAAAAGAAACTAGAAACAGGAGCACAAACATGACACCGGGGGAGGTACGGCAGCGGGCATCTGGCTGTCATCACGGCACGCGCAGGAGCTGCGGGCCTGAGGGAGGTTCGAGCAGCCCCAGGAACACCAGGCGTGGAGATACCACCCCTGACTACGTGGTGCTGTCCTCGCGGACGGAGGACGCTGCACCCCAGGGTCAGAGTCCTTGAGCTGGGAGCCAAGGTTGTGGTCCCGCTCACCATCATGCCCGGTGACGCGCTAGGGAAACTCGTGTTCTCCATCCCACGACTCTGGGCTCTGTGGTCTAGAGGTCCTGCCTCCCAGAAGGGGACGCTTCCACCAGGGGACACCGTTAGAACCCCATTAAACGTGCACTCATGCCTGTGCGCTGGTCACCTTAGGCTCCTTTTTGCCCAAAGACCACGCTGCAGGGGTAATTGGCCCGGAGCCCCGGGGGCAGCGGGTTGCCTCCTTCTAGTGCAGGGACAGACGCTTTCGGCTCCTGCTGGTACTGGAGGCCTTGCTTGGTGTTTCTGTGCCCCGTTCTCTCAGGGAGCAGACCGATGAGCAGCCACGGCCGGGGAAGGGCATAGCGACCAGGGGCTCCGAACCCTGGGGGGCGAGGGGCTGGACCAGCCCACCAGGTGAGCCTCCCAGACCAGCAGACGAAGGAGTCTAGAATGGAGGTGAGTGTCACCATCCCGCCTCAGTACCAGCCGCAGTGACTGGGGCCTTAAAGGGGAAACACTGGTAAACCGTCTTCCTGCTCCCTGCCCTTAAATGGGTCACTGGCACATTCCGGGGGGGGGGGGTAGAGCGAAAACTGTACCCCGAGAGCCGAGAGCCGTGAGGCGCAGGCAGACCACTGCTGCCTCTCGATTCCGTCCTGGTGGGACATTCGGGCTCTCAGCTCAGCTGGGTGTGTCTGCAGACCTTCTTGGGTGGGGTCCTGCCTGCCCTGGGGGCGCCCCCCCCCACTGCTGGGGGGCACCTGCTTGCAGACCGAGAAGTGCCCCGAGGCTCGGCTCCCTGGCCGGCAGCGGGTAGGTTCTGGATCTTCAGGGTTCATCACCGCAGTTCTGGGCTCCAGGGCCTTGCTGCGGAGGCCATGATCCGGATTTTTTCTAAGTCTGCAAGGAAAGCACAGATCCCAGTGGGCCACGGGCTTGGTATCTTCCAACAGCAAATAAATAAAGTGGTTAGAGTCGCAGCTCTCGGAGAGGCTGACGCAGATTCTGTCTGCACTGGGTGGAGGAGACTTCTCTGAATTTAATTATAATTTAAGTGTAAAATATGCCTCTTCGGGGGACTTTCCCGCCTTGTGCGTAATTACTCCCAGCCGCCCCCTCACGATGTCTGTGTGTGCCGTGAGCGATTAATTTATAGGCCGGTAATAGGCTAAAACAATATTTAAAGTCATTTTGCCCTATGTAGCTTTTAAGGAGGATTTGAGATAATAATTATTTCAAGGCCCATTTTATTACCAGCCGCTCCCCCCAGGCCCCCAGCCTCAGGAGCAGCCAGCCCCGCTCCCCACACCGCCCCCCATCCCATGCCCCCCGGGGCCCCTGTTTCTTGCCACCTGAATTCGGCAGGAACCCCCCAGACCCTGGTCAGGGTGGGCGTCTGCAGAGGACGGAAGCCGGCCCGCTGAGTCCCCACCGACTGAGTCAGGGCAGAATTTTGGTGGAATGCAGGGGGGTGGGCAAAGAGGGCGAGCCCTCTGCCCCGGGAGGTTTCTCTATTTCTGTGGCTCGGCCGTGGTGGGAAGAGAATGGTCCCTGTCGTCTCAGAGGCCCAGGAACAATCGCACAAAACCGTCCCACCTTGGGCAGGCCGCTGACTGCGCCCGGTCTCTTGATCTTCCCTGGGGCCGGTCCTGAAGCACAGAGAGGAGGGCATGACCAGTGCGGAGGGCTGGCCTGGGTGGTCTGGGAGCCTGTCAAGCCCCGGGGAGTTCAGGGAGGGGCCTCGCCCACAAAGTGGTTCCTGGAATCTGCACCCCCAGGGCGGACAGTGGGGCAGCAACACGCACGCACGTCGGGGCATCACGGCCACCTCTGCGGGGCGCAAAGGCTCCCGCCCTGCTCTGCTCTTCTTGAGGGCTGCGGTTTTATTCCTTTGATGTCATTATAAAATGCCTGGTTTGTCTTGTGTCCCGTTTGGCCCTCGCTTGGCATTCCTGGTGCCGGGGCTTGGTACCTACTTCAACAAGCAAATGAATTCTTAAGGGAACGAGCGAGGGAATCCTGGCATCACAACATGTGCTGGGCATTGTTCTTTGGAGACAACTGGACATCTGAGTTCTTGGCTTTTCTTGAACGAAGCGGTGGATGCCGGGAAGAGCGGGCGTGAGGGTGAGTGCCTGCTGCCTCCTAGGAGGCCGGCCCGGTGGGAGAGCAGGCGGGCTGCTGGGAGGCAGCACTCTGCTAGTAGATGGGAAGACCCGGTGCGAAGACAGCGGCTCCGTCCCGCTCCTGCCCCGGCCTTTGGCAGAACAGTGTGGTCCGTGTGCCCCAGAGATGGGGGACAAGTGACTCTGAGAAATTCTCTTCCCTTCCTGGGCCTCAATGTCCCCATCTCTAACTTGTCCCTAAATTGTCACATTGTACTTAAATCTGACATTCTAGGATCCTATCACTGGGCACGTAGCAGGTGCTCAGAAATGCTCGTGGGACCCAGGCTTCTCGGTGGGCGCTCGGCAGGGCTGTGGTGGGTGGGAGCCCAGGGGCCGGGGAAGCCCACAGCAGGGCCCCCACAGACCCTGAGGATTCCAGGAGAAATGAGGGTGGGGGATTAGAGGGTCTGAGTGGATGGGGGAGGGCCTCTGGTTGGGGAGAGCTCAGCAGGAACCCAGGGAGCAAGGCTCCGCAAATATTTTGGACCGTCCTGGGGGTGGTGAGCTCAGAGAAACAGCAGGTGGTCTCTGGACAAATGAGGAACCTCCCAGCCCGGGATGTTCTGTTCATGCCTGCTGGAGGACAGGGCAGGGAAGTGTCCCTTTCGCAGCCTTCCCCCCGCCCCCCACCCGGCTGCCTTCCGGCCACCAAGCCTCCCTTCCCCTTGGGGGGATTTTTGCAGCCCGGGCCTGGGAGGGGGCAGCGTCCACGAATGGTGGTGGGCCGCATCCATGTGTCTTCTGCAAAGAACCTCATAAAAGGGGCCCAGACTGGAAATCAATTCTTTAAAGCTGAAATCAATAACCATAAGTAATATTAACACTGATTATCCTTTCTTTATTGCCCTTTGCAGTGGGGATGAATTGTTTTTAAGGGGTAGCTTAGGGGGTTCCACAACGCAGCCCGGGCGGCTTTCCCGGGGATCCTAGGACGTGTGCTGGGCCTGGGGGAGCTGTGTGGCCAGCAGCCTGCGTCCCCTCCGTCCTGGGTGGAGCTCGTCACGGTCCCCACATGAGTGAGCTCCTCAACTGCATGGGTTTGGGAGAGGAGCCTGTGACCTTGGCCCGGGTGCTGTGAAGGGGCCTGGGGTGGGGACAGTGCCCCAGGCCTGTATCTCCTGGTGCTGGGTTTGCCTGTGGGGTGAAGGGCAGGCCCCAGCCTTCACTGAGCCCTGAGTGTGGAGGGGACAAGGAGGGGAATGGCCAGCGCGGCTCCCTCCCACCTCCCAGAGTGGGGCATCGGGCTCCAGCCTGCCCTTTGTGGGGTCCTCTCTGCGGCCAAAGTCTATAGGGTGGGAGCCCAGAGTCAGGAAAGTGATACCACCTGCCACAAGTGGTGAATCCTCTCTCCCCTCTGAGAGGAGCAGTCACTAACTCCCATCTTCCACGTGAACAACTGGGGCCAGGAGGAGACCCCTGAGCCTACATATTCACGGGGGCAAAGCAGGCCCCGGGCCTCTGTCTGCCAGGCCCCCATCCCACTCCTGCCCCCAGCAGCGTGCACAGGGCTCGCGGTGTGCAGTGAAAGCAGGGCGGCGGGCCTCGCGGGGATGGGGGACAGGCGTTAATATTTATAAGGTATGCTGGAAGGGGAGGCACGGAGTCGGGGTGGGTCTCCCGGGACGAGGTTCCGAATGAGGTCATGCCGCTTGGGTCCACCGATCTGTCATCATGGGAGGTTCTGGGCCTCAGTGTCTTCCTCTGTGACTGGAACAAGGGCAGCACCCACTTCCCAGGGTGGCCATGAGGGTCCACCACCCGCCCGTGTCCACACACCGCTGCCTGGCCCCGTGGGCACGGGGACGGCTGTAATTGTAGTTTCAACAGAGGGCAGTGTGGTCCGTCTTCCCTTTCTTGACCCAAAATAGAATTTGGACTCCCCAGCCTTCCCTCTCCCATCCCCACCCCTTCCTCCCCCGCCCCCGCCCCCGCCCCGGCATGGCATCCAGTTCTAGAGAAGCCGCTCAGCAGGGCCTCTGCCTTCCGTCCTCTGCTTACGCCACGTGGGCCTTCGCGATCGTGCTTCGTTCAGCCCAGCGCACCAGCAATGCACGCTTGTTCACACGCGGGGTGCGCACCCTTGTACCCTGAGGGTGTGGGGTACCCAGGAGAGAGGGGTGAGGGGAGGGCTTGGAAGACGGTGCACGCGCGTGTGCGTTGACCAGCGCTTCACACCGAGAGGTGTTTATTATACGATGTCAGGTGCTGGGGTATTACACAGTGAGACATTTTCTATGTCTAAGGTGGGACTCTTCTGACAAAAATACATCCTGAAACAGAACTGAAACACAGAAATCAAAGACAAAGCTCAGGAATAATCTAGAAGGAGAGGGGAAAGAGAATCACCTTGGGAACCAGAGAATGTGTTGCTGGTCATTTAACGTGAGCCCGAGCTTCCTGGCAGCCCGGGCAAGGACAGAAAGCGTGGCGAGTTTGCCGCCGTGACTATGCCAGAGAGCACTGACCGGGAGGACTGGCTTTCCGGAACAGAGCCCAGCATTGCTTTGTCAGATGTCTCCTTGGGAAAGAGGAAGAGGGTGGTTTTTTCCTCTCGTGGGTCCACACAGAAGCTGAGGCTTTTCTGAGGGGTGTGGATGTAGCCGAGCAGAGATGTCTCCACCTTCCGGTGACGGAATCCCATGTGGCCTCAGACCAGAGAGTAGCCTCCGGGGACAGGACCTTGCTCCCGCTGCATTCTTGGGGGGGCCAAGCTCATGGCCACACCTGTCAGGTGCTGGGTTAATGCCTGCCGGTGGGGGAATGGGCGTTCCCTTAGTCTCTCACAGGGAGGAGGGGGCTGGGGGCTCCAGGCAGGCCTGTGCCTGGCTCTGCTGGTCAAGGCGAGAGGATGGGGTTCCTGTTGGTCTGTGAGCCTAGGAGGGTGGACGGGGTGAGCTTGGTGGCTGTGTCAGCCCTGAGCTGACAGGTGAGCTGCAGGAGCTCGTGGTCGTTCGTTGTGTGAATGAGTACTGGGCGGGTGGGCGGGGTGGGCTTTGGCTATCTTGTGGGCCAGGCCTCCACCTCCCCTGTACCTGGAGATTCCACAGCCATCTTTGGTGGCCGGTGAGCCACGAGGGAGGGTGGGCCAGCCTCTCCTGGCTCAGTGGGAGTGGGAGAGGGTTTTCTCTCTGAGGCACTGGGTTTGTCCCTCTGCCACAAGCCACATCAATTCCTCTGCAATTAGAACCATTTGTGAGTCTGTGTGAATCCCCCCCACCCCCACCTCCCAGACCATGGTAGCCAGAGGGGCTGGCCTGGGTCTCGGTTCCCTCAGAAACTTCTGGAAGGTCTAGCATAGTGCCTAGCAGAGAGGATGTTCATGGCAGAACCGCTATGGTACTGAACCAAGTCTCCCTCCAGAGTTATTTGGGCAACAGCAAGACCTGGAGTTATAGGTGAAGTGGGGCCAGATCAGGGTGCAGAGGGAGGAGGCACCCCACCTCCCCAGGCCCTCAACCTCGGGGTTCCCTGCTTGCTGACGAAGCAGGAGACCTGCCTTCTGACCCTGGCCCTGCTTCTGATGGACAGTGAGGGGTACCAGTCCCTCACCGCCAGGCCCCAATGTTCCCATCTGTGGAATAGGTCCTGGGGGCAGGGTCCCCGGGGGACAGCCCTGGGGAGGCCCTCAAGAGTGGGGTTCTTTTGTTCCACCTGGGCCCTGGCCTCAGCTGGCCCCGGCTCTCACCTGGCTGTCCCCGCCGTCCCCCGGGGGGGGGCCACCTGCTGGGGCTGTCCATCTCCTTGGCTCAGGCAAACAGACTGGGGACAGACTGGAGGGGGAGGCGACGTGGCTCGCCTGTGGGTCAAAGGCGAAAGCACTGCCTCACGCACCTCCCAGAAGTTCAGGTATTGGCCCTGGACTTTGGTCTGCCCCGCAGTGGGACACAGAGGCCAAAACCACGAGGAGTTTTGGAAGCCGCTTTGTTGGTCCGGGAATCACGTGTGCTGCGCCGGGCGGCTGAGACACAGTGAAACACACAGATAAAACGGTGCCACCAACAGCGACCGCGTGCGCGCCGGGCACGGGGCCAGCCTTCCCTTGTGGGTCCCACGGCCACGTAGAATGAGTGTGTCCATTTCACAGCCGAAAGCCTGGGCAACTAAGCTGCCGGCCCTGGGCACACGGCTAGTAAACTGCCGGGACTGGGATTTCAATTCCCGTCGTTCTGACGCTGGGATCCGGCCTCTGTCGGAGAGCACGCTGTGTGTCGTCTCTGAGTCTGGAAGGCCTCGCGGCTGGCGGCTGGCAGGGCCCTGGCAGGTGGGCGGGAAGCATGTGGCTGCGGACGAAGGCTGAAGCAGGGGTGGGGCTCCTTGCGGAAGCCGCGGCGATTTAGCAAAGGGCAGGGCTGAAGCACGCATGGCAAGCACTGTACTTGGCCAGAGCCCCGCGGGGGCCAACATGCGTTCCTCTGCAGAGATGAGCCTAAAACAGTCTACAAGAACGGGCGTCGCCTTCCCCACGGTGGATGCTGGCTGGGGACACTCAGCTCGTGCTGGGCTGACACTGGCTACCTGCCTTCCCTTCTGACCGGGCACGGGCTCTGGAAGGGAACAGGATGGCCCCGCTGGCGTGCTCAGGGTGCTTCCCACCCCAGAACAGAACACATCCCGGAGACCCCTGTGGGGCCTGGGGCGGGGTCTGTGCCTGGATCGCCCCAGGCCACACACACCTGCCGAACTCCTCCCCTCCGTGGGTGTCCCTGGCCTGGCTGATCCTGCGGGAGCTCCATGACGCCCGAGGGGCTGAGGACCAGGTTCCTGCACCCTCGGCACCCATCCCCAGCAGCCCAACCCAGTGCGACTCTGAATGGGACGGCTGGGTCTACACCTTCTGCACCCCAGCTTCCGCACCCCTGCTCACTGACCTTCTCCGGGGGCTCTTAGGTGCTCTGGGCCAGGCGACACGGAGGCTTGGGGAGATGGGCGTCGCTCCAGAAATGATTCCCAGGGGCCGAGAGCCAGGAAGGGGAGAGAGGGCTGGTTTTTGCTCTGCGCGCTCGGTCCCACGGTGACACAGCAAAGGGGTGAACCGCGGGAACACCTCTGGGGGGCATTTCCTCTCCAGGAGCCTGGTCCGCAGGCAGGGCCCTGGGCTCCCTGTCTCCCTGCCAATTATTCCGAGCGTGCCTTCGGCCACCTCACCAGTGGAGTTTTCCATGAGGAAAAGCACTGGACTTTCTGTCCGAGACTCTCCAGAGAACCTGGTCAGCCTGGCCATCCTCAGGAATGTTCTCAGAGTTTCCATGTGGGTTTGTACCCGCATTCATCAGCCCCGAGCCCCCTCCCCCATTTGCCGACGGAAAGAGGGAAGGTTTCCATGTTGGCCGAGGTCCCCCTGCCGCGGAGGCAGAGCTGGCCATCCCAGGTCTCCTGCCCCCGCGGTGGCCTCCTTGGACACGGCTCAGGAGAAGGCGGCCGCCTTGGGTCTCTTCCCGACTCCGAGCTGTGAGGCCTGCGTACAGCCAAGCCTGTGTGGCTGGAGACTCAGGGAGTGTGGCCCACAAGGTCAGAGCACACTGAACAGCCAATGGTCCCCCAGTTCCACCACCCACTGGCCGTGCCACCAGGCAAGGCCTCGCAACCGGTCTGGGCTTCAGCGTCCTAATCTCTAAAACGGGGGTGGTCATGTCTCTTGGCGGAGCTCTCCCGAGTTAGCAGGGTGAACCCAGGAGTGGGGGCGGAAGGGCTCACAGCGCCCCGTCTGCCGGGGGTCCACTACGAATGGCAGTTGGGGGCTGTCCCCTTTCCTCGGTTGCGGGTGAGGCCTGCTGGAGGTGCCGAGGAGTTCATGCCACGAATGATCCTCAGCCAGGGTGTTGGTGGGTTGGGGTAGGTGCCCTCTGGAGGGGGTAGTTCTGGGGTTGCTCTGCAGTCTCCCAGAACCCCGCAGGGGACCCGCTGCACAACCTCCCTCGGGAGAGCACCTGTCTTGTCTTCCCGCCTTTCTCACCTCCCGTATGCACTGCCCAGCGTGTTCCTGGTAAGGGGCCTGCCCCTACATCCTCGTCTCCAGGTCTGCTTTAAGGGGGGCCTGGCTAAGAAAGTGGGGTTTATCCCCCAGACCCGCAGGAGAGCGAAGGGGACAGGTAGGTACCCAGGGACCATCTCAGCAAGTGCTGATCTGGTGGGGACCGGGAGGGGAGACACGCTTTGAGCAGAGTCTACGAACAACTGGCAGAGGGGAAGTCAGAATGGGGCTCTGTGTCCTGAGATCCCCAACCCAGCACGGCCTTTTCCCACCAGCCCCTGGTCGGGGCAAGACGAGACCTCGAGGCCAGAGGGTGTGTGACGCCTGGGCTGGTGCCCAATGGATTCCCGGGTGGGCTCCTCTGAACGTTTTTATCTGTGCAAAGTCAATGTCAATAGCAGTTGAAAAATCTCTCAGGAAGTTAAACATTAAGCAGTGTGTGTGCTGGAAAACATGGTCGCTCGTGCCCAGGTTGATGGTCAAGGCTGTGGCCCTTGGTCTTGGCTTTGAGTTCTCCAACAGGCAGACTTTCTAATTGACCCTCCCTGAGAGGTGATAGCCCTGGAGCCCTATCTCTTGGGCTCTCTGACGGGCCCCAGATATGGGCCCATCCCCCAAAGAAACTCCCAACCGCCTCTCATGGGCAGGAACCTGGGGAGGGGAGCTGGCCGGGCACGGTTGGATTGGGGGCTTTCCATAGGCTCCTCAAATTCCAGAGGCTGAGCCTGGCAAACCCCCTTCCCAGGAAGGCTTAGCTCAGTGCCAACCTGGGGGACCAAGCTGGGAGTGAACAGGAGGACGTGGGGATGGGCTGTGCCTGGGCCTGGGGCAGCATAGGGCATCTTTCCCAAGGCTTAAGGGAATGGTCCTCAAGGCAGGCAGCAGGTCTCCTGAGTGGGTCCACAGAGGGGAGGGGAGGCAGCTCCCCAGACCTAGAAGGATAGGCAGCCTGGAGACTCTGACAGGTGGGTCAGGAAGGGGCTCTGGCCATTTCTCCTCCCCCACGCCCCCCATAAACACTTCTTGAGAGCATCGGCTCTTGCGTGGGCTCTGCCCAGATGAACAGAACCCAGTCTCTGTCCCTCCAGGGAGTCCCCGTCTAGAGGGGTGCAGACCAATTAGGCTGTTCGGGTGCAGCTTGGCAAGCGCCTGGGCAGGAGCACAGGAGCACGCAGGAAGATTTAGCTTTGAGCTGCACCTTGAGGACAGTAGGATGTGACTATTCAGACAAGAGGGAAGGGCGTTACCGCTAGAACTTGCAAAAGTAAGGCGGTAGAAGGCACCAGGTAGGGTGCAAAGAGGCTTTCAGCCGGAAGCTCCTGGTGAGACGGGGCAGGGACAGTGCACTGTCCCTTTAAGTAAGTTCCATTGATGGGGAATGCCCGTCCTCCTGGCTGTGTTTTATAAGTGTTTGTTTTTGTGTCTGTCTGTCCTCAATGGCAGGCACTGGGTGGGTGTATCTGTACCCTCTGGAACTAGTGGATAGTAAGACACATGGGGGGTGCAGAGTGAATTCTGAGTGGGTTAATGGGTAGATGGATAGACTGTTGGATGGATGGATGGATGGATGGATGGATGAATGGATGGATGGATGGATGAGTGGGCAGTAGGGTAGGTGGGTGGATGGATGGATGATTGGACAGTGTGGTGACTGGCTGGCTGGCTGGCTGATGGATGAGTGGACAGTATGGTGGGTGGGCGGATGGATAGCTGGATGGATGAATGAGTGGATGGGTATGTGGTTGGTAGGTGGGTGGGTGGTAGGGTGGGTGGATGGAAGGATGAATGGACAGTGGGGTGGGTGAATGGATGGATGGATAGTAGATGGATGAGTGCATAGTAGGATGGATAGATGAGTGGACAATAGGTTGGATGCATAGACAGATGAGTGGACGGTAGGATGGATGGATGGATGGATGAGTGAGCAGTAGGATGGATGGATGGATGGATGGACAATAGGTTGGATGCATAGACAGATGAGTGGACAGGAGGATGGATGGATGGATGGATGGATGGATGGATGGATGAGTGGACAGTAGGATGGATGGATGGATGAGTGAGCAGTAGGATGGATGGATGGATGGATGGACAATAGGATGGATGCATAGACGGATGAGTGGACAGGAGAATGGATGGATGGATGGATGGATGGATGGATGGATGGATGGATGGATGGATGCGTGGTTGGGTGAGTGGGTGGGCATATGGACGGCTGGATAGTTGGGTGGTAAGGCAGATGGACGGATGGATGCTTTTCATCTACCATTTAGTTTAAGTAAGAAATTGCACATTTTCACAGAGAATCCTAAACACCCATCTCTTGAGCCACCTGTGGGGGTGGCGATGGCTGGCCTGTTAACAAGCTCCTTCTTGCCTTTGGTGATGCTGTCCAGGAGCTGAAGCTCTGGCTGCCGTGGAGGGTGATGCTCACTGTGGGGGATGGAAGCGATTCCTGAGATCCGGTGTGTGAGGAGGGGGTGGGTACCCGGGAATGGCAGCACTTCGTCACTGCTCTTTCAATGGAGGGAGAACCCCCTAACCTCACCCCCCGCACCATGGTCTGACCTGAAACTTGGAGAGTGGGTGTGTAATCCCTCAGGCTTGGGACCTAAAGGCTGGGGGGTTCTCTGGGGCACCTGTCCCTTAGTACTCAGAGAGTCATGCATGCTCTTGTCACAAGAACCTTCTCAAATGTCAGAAGAGTGGCAGCCTTCAGGGAGCAGAGACACAGCGCTGGCCACCCAGGGGGAGGAGGACCTGCAGGAGGTATCAGCAGGTGTGGGGTCGGCCTGGGGCCATTCCTCCAGGGGCCCCTTCCAGGTATGAACCGTCAGTCTGTCTTCACAGAAGGCCCCGGATCTTGGGGGGTCATGGCTTTGTCCAGGCTGGCCATCCCCCAGGCTCCTCTGGTCCTGCTCTCTCGCACATGAGTCAGGATCACTGGACAAATGCTGTCACCGCGGTCGAGGCCAGCAGGGTGGACGGAATCTTTCTGGAAGGACAGGATGGCTGTTTGGTAGCTGGGCCCCACCTGCCGTCCTCCTGTGGGTGCAGAGGTGACTGCCACTGAGATCCGAGGGGAGGGGATTCAAAGTGGGGTTGAGAGCAGAGGCTTTGGCGTCGGACCTGGGTCTGAATCCCGGCTCTGCCGCGGTGCGGTCCGGGTGTCGGGGCGGGGTCCGGCTGCACAGTCGCGGGCATGGGCACTGCCGGGTGAGGGCCAAGGGCAGCCCGCTCATCTTGACCGCAGCTACCGGCTCGTCATGCGGGTCTGAGTAATGGGATGGATGCTCTCCTGGCCTGACATGAGGGGGACCAGGAGGAGCGCCCCTGCAGGAGGCCCCATGGTTTCTGTCAGACGGGCCCCTGGTTGCCTCCTGTCCCCACTCCGGCCTCCAGGTCCTCGTGGGGACCTCTCGGGACCTCGCCAGGGTGGTGGGCCGCCTTCAGCGAGCGGCGGGGGTGCCGAGGGTGACAGTGCGTGCGGGGTGCGCATGAAACGGGAGCACGGGGCTGTGGAAGAGGCCGGCGGGACTGTTCATGAACGTACGGAAACGCTGTCTGCAAAGCTCACGCTGTCCCTGCAATGCTCGACATCACGTTTCCTGCCGCTCGGTTCTGCGCACCCAGAGGTCAATGCCCACGCCCCGGTGCTGCCCATTCTAAGTTAACTGTGGCAGTGCCCCCCCGAGGACGCGCGGGGCCCCCCGGTCCTGGGTCCCAGTTGCAGCTGGGGAAGGGGCCCAGTGGCCTCAGCCGGCCTCTTTCTCCACCCTCCCCTGGTTGGGCTGCTCGTGTCGAGAGGCTGAGTTTTGGGTCAGGGTGCCGTGGAGCTGAGGTGGGAAGGCAGGCAGGAGGTCCCGCTGCTGTCAGAAAGCTCAGCTCAGCAGCGCACCTGTTCTCCCCAGCTGTGTGCTCCGGAGCCGAGGGCTCGGCCAGTCCACACGCTGCTCAGCCTGGGCCCGAGGGCCCTGCCTGCATAGGTCTGCGATGTGGAGGGGCTGGAGGAGAAAGCCCGTGAAGCCCTGGCGGCAGCCCCCAGGACCTTCCTCTGAACTGCTTAGCTCAGTGGCCCAGGAGCTGGGCTCCAAGACAGATTTGCAATTCAATTGTGAAATGGGATACAAATTAGACACCCCCTTTGGGCATCTCAATTTTCCTTTTTAAAGGTTCTGTTCCTCTTGGTGAATTTAGTTACTTCAGATCAGCTTTTATGTTGTGCTGACAGGCAAGAGGGTGGGGTGGGGGAAGTCTGCCAAATCTTCCTTCTTCACCCTTCGAGAAGCTCCAGTGAGGACCCAGTGGCCACAGGATCCCTCTTCGCTGTGACCTGGGCCGTGGGGCTGATGGTGAAGTAGTGCTGATCCGAATCCCAGCTTTGCTGTGCACTCGCTGTGGGGCCCCAGGCCCGTTACCAACATCTCTGTGCCCGTCTCCTAAGCAAGGTGCAAATGCACGATGCAGGTGCTGGGCTGTGGGGGAGCGGTGCCCAGAACAGACCCTGAAGCCGGGATTCCTCTGTGTGTGTGTGCGTGTGCGGCACCAGCATGCGTGTGTGTGCACTCCTGTGTCCGTGTCAGGGGTGTGCACGGGCATGTGTGGAGGGGGGTCCCGGCCACGCAGGGAGGGGGGAGAGATGTGGGACAGGGAGGAAAAGGAAGCGTGCGGTTTATGCTGTAGGAGAGAGAGGTGTCGAGCAAGTGGACAGAGGGGGCCGCACAGCAAGGGGAGGGGGGTGGGGAGGAGAGGCCTGGCTGTGAGCCAAGTCCCAAGACACAGGTAGGCAGTGGCTGCGTGGGGGGGGGGGGCGCAGTGACCGGAGCAGAAGAGGGGGTGAGGGACGCCCACGGTTGGGCCCCCGGACGAGCACTGGAAGGTGTGTGGGGAGGGTGCTTTAGATGGTTATCGACTGGCCAGCAGATTATCTCCATGCACTTCCTCGGCCACTCCAGATGTCGTCACCAAGGAGGAGGGTGGGGGTCCTAGGAAGCCCCTCTACACGGGTTCACCCTCATGGGGCAGGAGGAGAGGGACAGCGGTGGGAGGGGGGCCACCTGCCCCGGAACTGTCACGCCTGCTTCCCGCTTTCCCGGTTTGGGGCTGGATGTGGGCTCAAGGGCAAGGCTGCCCATGAATGCCTCAATTTCCTTCCAATACATTTCCCACCAGAAGGACGTTCCAAAGCCCCGTCCCATGTCTGCGGGGCTCCGGTGCTGGTGAAGTGCTTTCCACTGTTTGTGCGGGTCCGGTGGAAGGGGAGGCGGTGGGCACGCGGGGAGGAGCCGGCGCTTGGCACCATTGCCGCCCCCACGACGCCTCGGCTTTGGTGTGGCCAGCCCGTCTCCAGCCAGGAGCGTCCTGGCCCTGACTCACCAACAATCACCACGGCCCCACCGAGCCGTGCCTGCTGGGGCCTGAAAGTCTCAGCGCCCTGGGCTGCAGACTGGTCGGCACGGTCTCCAGACGCCTGGCATCCTTGCCCGTGCGCGCCGGCGCCCTGCTCTCCTGGGGGTCTGGAGCGAGTCCTGCCCTGACACTGGATTTCATTTCCTTCTCTGCTCCCCCAGCCCTGTGTTCATTTGCTCATTTCCTGTCTCTGGGCCACGCAGCCCTGGAGGCAAAGCCCTGCTCGCTGCAGGCTACGGGGGCAGCATGACATCTGCAGCACGCAGCACTAAGCCTGGCTTGGGGAGGTGGCCACGGCCCTTGGGACAGAGTCCAAACTCCTTGCCCTGCGTGCACCTCCACTAGTCTGTGCTCTGGCCACACAGGCTTCCACCCGCCCCAGGATAGGATCCGCTCTTCCTACCAGCGCCCGGCATTCCCTCACCTCCTCCTCTTCCCCATCTGGACAGATTCTCCCGTCCTTGCTGTCTCAGCTTGGATGGGACTTCTTCCAGGCAGCCCTCCCTGATTCCCCCCAGTCTGGATTGGGCCCTCCAACATGCACACTCTGAGCTCAGCACGGCCAAGGCCCCACCGCGTGGTATCAAAGTTGTCCGTTGAGACCTGCAGACCTCAGGAGCCAGAAGGCGCTCATGCTTGCCATGGCCTCTCTGAGCCCAGCACAGGAGTAAAGGAAGGAATGAGGGAAGGAACAAAATGTCCCCACACTCACAGTGAGGCTTTGGGCTATCCAGGAGTCAAATTTTCTCGACTGACTGGCAGGACTGAGCGGCGGCCACAGGGCTTCCCTTGGGGCACTGCCGATGTGCCCCCGCTGGAGGGACTCCCTGCACGCCCGTGAGGCCCGCGCGGAGGGAAAAGGGCTGCTTGGTGCAGATGCTGGCCGGTCTGGGGAAGGACTCGGCCCCTCGCAGGCCCCACGAAGGAGCACCGGGGTGCTCATGCCTGACCTGCTGGGGCCCCGGTTCTCAACACAGCTAGGAGTGAGGCTGGCAGATGCCCCTGTGCCCAGCTCGAGGCTCAGGCCGGTGCCAGGGTCCAGATGGGCACTTCTGGGCCGGGGGAGGAGGCGGTGGTCCCTGAGGCCAGGCATCCCTCAGCCATCCTCACGGGGGACCCCTGAACGTGTCCCTTGGCGAGGGGGCAGGGCTGTGGCCTTGACCCAGCGGACTGGGTCTCACTCTGAGTTCAAACCCTGCCTCTGATGTGTACTTGCTGAGTAACCCTGGGCCAGTGGCTGAGCCTCTCTGAGTCTGTTTCCTCCGACTGTGCCCGAGGTGGGGGTTGCGTGGGGGGCAGGGGTAATGAGTACAAGTGCCCTGAGGTTTCCAGTTCAGAGAGTAGCTGAGCTTGCTCAGGCCACATGCTCCTTTCTCTGCAGGCCTCCTACAACCACATCCGAGGGACCCCAGATGTGGAGGAAGGCGAGGCCCCTCCCTGGGGAAGCAGGAACACCGGGCGCTCCAGCCTGCAAGGGCTGCCCGGACACTGGCCCCTTCCTGTAGAGCCCACAGATCGGAGGGGCTGCCCAGCCCCGTGGACCCAGCTCTGCGCTGGGAGCAAGTTCATGCCTCTTGAATGTAAGACAAACCCGCGCAGGCTGAGCTTGGAAAGGCTGGACTGTGACCCATGTCCCCCTCCCGTCCCCCCAGAGGAGAACTCAGAGTTGGGATGTGTAGCCTCATCTCCAGCTTGCAGGGCCGGTGGGGAAGACCTCCCCAAGGAGGGGGCCATGTGGTCCCCTGCTAACCTCAGTCTCCCTGTCTGTAGAATGGGGTCGGCAGAAGCTGCCCCCCGCCTATTGTGAGGGGCCAGTGGGGGCCGTGCCTGGAAGGAAGGACCCAGCAGGTTCCCAAGCAACTGCTCCTGGAGCAGGACAGGCACAGACTGAGGGATCTCCTTTGGGCCCTGCCCTGACCCCGCCGCTTCCTGGGAGGCCCCAGAGCCCCAGGCTCCTCCCTGTGAGGTGGACACGGGCATTACCTCCATGGGCCCTGGGGGGATGGGAGGTGGGGCTACAAAAGAATTGGGAGGTGGGGAGCTAGATGGGGATCCCCGACTGAAGAGAACACCCCGCCTGGAAAGACTGGGGCCGAGAGGGCCAGGTTCGCCCCTCCGGCGCTTTCCTCAAACCCTTGCAAGGTCTGAGGGTAAATTCTGCCCAGAATGAAACCACCCCTCCCCCTCCCCCCCACGGTCCAGGGGCCCCCCTCCATGTCTCAGTGGGCCCTAGCTGCCAGGGGTCACAACACAGGCACAGAGGAGCGGGCGCTCCGGGCGGCCCCCGAGGGAGCCCGGGTCTGGGGCGCGCTGCAGGAGGCAGATCTGAAACCGCATGGGAGGCAGTTCCCTTTGGAAGGGTCCTCCCAGGATCAGCCTGCGTGGACGGGGAGTGAGCCCCTCGCCACCAGTGGTAACCAAGCTGAGATCAGCTGGCCATCCCTCAGTGGTGTCGCGGCAGATTGGAGGAGGCCAGGACAGGGTCAGGGATCCTGTGGCCTCGGTGTGGACCCTCGGCCGGGTGGACAGGCAGGCAGGCCCACCTAGACACCCGGCCGCCTCCCCGCTCCACCCCCAGGAGGGAAGCCTGACCCCGTGGCTGCCTGAAAGGACTTGGGTTTGATGTTTTGAAGAAGTGGCTTTTTATCAGAAAGCCCTCTGGGAGTCTGGACCGCAAAAAACGAAATGATATCTGTTGTTTCAGGAAGGGAGAAAATTTGGGGGGGCGGTCATTGAGATTTATGGCTTCCCCTGGGCCTGGTCACCTCGGGGGGCTAAGGGGTGCCAAGACAGCAGGCAGAGGAGGCAGCCTGCTCCCTCTCCCCCTCCCCTCCCTCTCCTGTCTCCCCCGCCCATTCCCTTCTCTATCCCCTCCCTCCTCCTCCCTCCCTCTCTCTCCCCTCCTCTTCCCTTCTCCCCTCCCCCACCCTCTCTCTTCACTCTCCCCTCCTCTGCCCCCTTCCACCCTCCCTCTCTCTCCTCTCCCTCCACCCCTGTCTGTAGCACTGGGCTCTGTGTTGTGGGGCGGGGCACGGCATTCAGCAGGCGTTCAACACACACCGATGATCTGCCCCCTGGAGACAGAGGTGGGACCCAGGCGGGCTGCCGGCCTGAGCAGAGGGCGCTCCTGCCAGGACGTGGCATCCCTGCACCAGGGACTCCGTGGAGTGAAGCTCAGTGCACCCTGACCCCCTCCCAGCCCCCATTTAGAAGGTACTTAGAAGAGCTTGCCAAGTCCTCCTGGGCAGGTGGGCAGGGTCTGCTCCTCTGTGTCCTGAGCGCGGTGCGGGGCCCTGCATGTCCTGACGGTGTTCTTCCCAACGACCGTGAGGAAGGTGGGACCCTGGGTGGGGTGCCCAGCTCCTCCCGCCCTCTGCCAGGCTCCCCGCCGCGCCCTGGCCTCCGGGTGTTGGTGGAGGAACTTCCCTGCACTACCCCGTGGGGCCGGGCGGCAGGGCAGGCCTGGGCTGAGGGATCGCCAGTGGAGGTGAGTGTGCCTGGCCCTGCCCCGGTTCCGCAGCTGGGTCTCTTCTGCTCTGGTGACCTGCCCCCAGGAGTGTGCGGGGAGCCACTGGTTCAGGGAGGAGGAGGAGATGGAGGAGCAGACCCGAACCCAGCCTGCAGCCCGCCCCCCACAGCCATCTCGGACCCACAGACCCGCTGGCGAGGAAGCCACTATGGGTTCTTGTAACCAACTGAATTTGGGTGTTTGTTACACAGCAAGCACTGACTAGTACGTATAAATACAAAACATTTCTCTGCCCGACCCTGCTCAGATTGGCCCAGGACCCGGCCCTGTCCAGGACTGCCCCTGTCCCCGCAACATCATCCTGGCCTCCAGCTGGTGCCCCGGCCACTTCCAGCCTCTGCCCAGCCTCCTGCCCGGGGCCTCAGGATTCTGTCCTGACTCCTCACCTTGTCGTGGCGCACGAGGCCCAGCTGACCTGCCATGTGTGTCCCAGACACTCACTCACTCTAACACATGCTCACTCAGACTCACACCTGTGTTCACATGCACACTCACACCCACTCAGACTCATATCTGCACACTCAGACTCATCTGTGTTCACATACACTCACACTCACTCATATTCACACCGACAGCAGGCACACACTCCCTTCTACTCACACGCACACACACACACACACACACGCATATACACACCCATTCTCTCACACACTCAGGCTCCAGCTCCAGCTTCTTGGCCCTTGTACAAGCACTTCATCTGTGGGAATACCCTGCCTGGACCCCCTCCTTCACCTTGGCGTGGCTGTGCTGCCTCCTCCAGGAAGTCTTCCGTCCCCACGCTCACCAGTCGTGCATGTCCATGTCTGTCATTGGCGGCAAGTACCATGCCCTGCACACAGCAGGCATTCACTGTGTGCTAACTGGATCGGTTTGCCACAGTGTGTGCTGGGAGGGTGGCTCGGGCCCTCACGCACCCAGCAGTGAGGAGGGGGCTCTTTCCGGGGACCCCCCGGCCCAGCTCCCGGGGCCCTCTGAGCTCTCCATCCCGAGGAAGCAGCTGCGACCACGTGGGATTTATCCTCAGGGGCTGCGGGCCTGCCACCCTGCCCCCACCTCCTCTCTCCCCAGGGGCAGCACCATCTAGGACATTCCATCCCCCGAGATCCAGAACCAGGGGAGCGGATGGAACTGGGAGCCCGAGCCCCCGCCAGCCCGTTGCCCACATTAACCCCTCAGCCCGCGTGTGTCAGCTTAGCCTCCAGGGGGCCTAGGTCTCCGAGAGGGGGGATGGCAGCAGCCCTCGCTGAGGTCACAGGGACCTAGGAGGGGCCATCTTACAAGGGCTACCCATCCAAGGGCAGTTAGACTCCATGGCACCTGGAGGAGGGTGGAGGGGCATGCACCTGACCCCTCCTCCCCAGGGACATTGTCGAGCCTGCCCCTCCTGGCACCTGCACCGGGGGTCCAGCGAGGAATGGGTCCACGAGGAAGGGGCTGCTGGGAGCCCAGAGACCCCTCCCCTCCCCGCGGAGGTGTGAGTCAGCTCCTGTGTCAAGGTGTCTCGTGCTCTGGTGGGTGTGGATAGCAGGGCTCTGGTCTTCTGGGAGAGGGTGCAGGGGAGGGCCAAGGAGAGCCCTAGGGTTGGGCGGGCTGAGTTTCCTCAAAGCCTGAGTCACCAGTCTCTGAATCTTGGCTGACCCTCGACTCCCCTGCTGGGACTCCCTGCTTGGGGGCCAGCACCTTCCCAGCTGGAGAATCTGTGGGAATCCCTCAGGCGGGCTCAGCCTGCGACACGAGCTGGAGGGGCTGGGGCAGTAACTCCGGGCAGGACTACAGCTGGGCCCTGGTGCTGCAGCCGAGCCCCATAGGGGCTGGGGGAGCTTACGTGTTCCGCAAGGCCCTGCGAATTCGAGCCTTCCCCGAATGGCCTGCTGCACGGGACTTTGCCCCCAAACTTTTAGAAAGCATAGCTCCGCGGTTAGCCAGGAGAACGGATGCAGGCGCGAGACCACAGGCCAGGAGGGGCAAAACGTCCGGGAGGGAGGGGATGGGACTCAGGGGGCAGGAGAGACCCACCCAAGAAGCCGTGCCTTTCCTCAAGGAGGCTGGGAGTGAAGGACACGTGGAGGTTGCTGTCCACAGTGGCGGTGGGATCGCTAGCCAAGGACCCAGCAAGTCCCCTGCCAGGCACGTGCCCCATGGAGATGAGTGTCCAGGACCCTGGCAGGCACTGGGGGGGGGGGTACTGCAGCCTTGCCCGTGATGGCTCCAAGCTGTAGGGGTCCCAGGCATCCCTGGACAGCGGCATGCAAGATAAGTCCTTACGTCCCTGCACCTGCCGGCTGCCCAGGACTCTCCAGTGGGGACTGGGGACTGCCATTGTCCAAAGTTCCAACAGGCGAGAGTGGTCCCAGGTGTTAGGGGTTGGGGCGGGTCCAGGGGGTGCTGAGTGGCCGGGGCGCTGGGGGCTCTCAGGCCGTTTCTGGGGCTGGTAGAGTTCTAGTTCTCGCCTGGGTAGTGGCTATGCGGAGCGCTCCTCGTCTCAAGTCCCCTTCCTGTATGTCGGCTACACTTCGATTAAAAAAAAAAAAATCGAGGAGTTACATTTAAAGGGGGTGCGCCCAGGTGAGCCGCCCCGCAATTACCTGGAGGCCCAGCTCCCTCTGGGTTTTGAAAGTTGAGATTTCTATCGGTTGGGAGCCAGTGGCCTGTCACCCCGGAGGCTGGGCTCGGGGTCTCGCTGGGCTGGGGGAGGCCTCCTCCACCCCCAGGCTGGGCTCGGGTAGGAAGGGGAAGGGGATGTGAAGCAGATGACGCGCCCTGTGTGAGCGGCCAGCAGGGGAAGGGGCCCCTGGAAGGGGAGTCGCTGCCTGGCTCGAGGACCGCCCTAGCAGCGGCAGGAGGAGAGCATCCTGAGGTTATCTGTGTCCTGGTCACCGTGGCAAACGTTGGGAAAAAGAAAAAATTCACTTGAACAGCCCCAGTCCCGGCACTGGACAGGAGAGCATGCACTCAGGTGAGGCTGGGCGCCTGTACCGGCCTGCGTGCATGCGTGTGTGTGTGCGTGTGTGCACGCGTGTCTATGCGTGCACGTGTGTGCATCCGTGTGCGGTTTCCACAATGCGCACAATTGCCTCTAAAGAAATGGACATGTTCTTTAGAAAGAGGATGCTTTTTTGAATTTCAATTGGCTGTCTTAACAATGTCTGTTTAATTAGTGTGTTTTGGAGGGGAAATGAAGGAAAATTATAATTCATCTGAGAAAACGGCTGTACGTGCTCAGCTCTTCTATCGGGTTTCAGAGGAGACGCCCGGGGTCCAGCAGAGCCGGAGCCCAGAGCCGACCAGGACAGAGGGGGGAGGGAAGAGCTGCTGCGGCCAGAGGTCTGAGGAACACAAGGACAGGCTGATGTGCCCCTCTGGGTGCCCGCAGAGTGCTGGACACGGGGGCACGACGGGGAGCAGGGCCAGGACCTCCCCCCCCCCCACCACCGTGGGCTTCGTAATCCAGGGGCCATGGGTGGTGGCAGCAAGTTTCGGTAGAGAAGAAACAGGGAGGCCCCCTGGAGACCTGGGTTCGAATACTGAGTCCATCCATGTTCTTTGCCAGAACTCACCTAGACTCAGCTTCCCTATTTGTAAGATTTGCAAAAAGATGGTGCTGAGTGTGAACCAAATCAATCAATGACCAAGAAAGGGCTTCCCAAGTGTCAGGTCCTGGAGGAGCGTGGCCACAACGCACCTGGAAGGTTCCAGGGGCAGCTCTCTGTCTCCCAGAGGGCCAGGTCTCCGAGAGGCTCCTCTGCGCTCTACCCGGCCATCTGTGTCCTCCTGGCTCAGTGAGGCCGGCTTGGGGCCTGGCACTCGAGGCTGCATTGTGTAGTGCCGGATCCCCTGCAGTCTCGCTGGGCCCCGCTTCCCACAGCCGTGCACCCCCCTGAGGAGGTCCAGGGAGAGCCCTGCAGGCGTGTCCTATCCACCTGGCAGGCTCCCGAATCTCCCCACTGGCCCATGCCCTTCCCGAAGGGTCTCCAATCCCCCCGCCCCCCGCTGCCCTGGTGGTTTTGTCCTGGGCTGGGGGTGGGGAGTCCCGGGTTCCTCCTCCCCCGACCCGCCCCCTGCTCCTTGGGCGCCAGCCTGCACGAGTGCGCCAAAGGACTGCAGGCAACTCTTGCCCAACACGCTCAGGTGTCGGCTCCCATGGGAGGAGGTGGCTCAGGGGGAGAGGTGCGGGGGCCCCAAGTTCCAGAACAGTCTGCATAGCTGGAGTCTGTGAGGCGCGCCCTCCACAACACCCTTGCTGTCCAGTGAAGCAGCAGCTGCCCCTTCCTGGATGCCCACCGGCCGGACAAGGGGCGGGCCCTGTCCTCTGGTTTAACAGAACTGTCGCCACCCCTCGGGGAGGTGAGGGAGGCGGACGCGCTGGCCTCATGGGCACCATTGTTCATGACCGGCTGGCTCTAGTTC
Source organism: Ursus maritimus (assembly GCF_017311325.1). Classification (NCBI taxonomy): domain Eukaryota; kingdom Metazoa; phylum Chordata; class Mammalia; order Carnivora; family Ursidae; genus Ursus; species Ursus maritimus. Next base: position 57,558,736 of record NW_024424119.1, read on the forward strand.
CCAAACGTGACTCCAGAGCCCCTTCCCTGCTCTGGGGGGTGCAGCCCGACACGGGGGCTTCCTGCAGGGCAGGGCCACAGGGTGACCCCAAGCGCTCTCCCCGCTGTGGGCTTCCTCTGCCTGCGCCCCCTGCCCCGCCAGCCTCGGGCAGCCGTGATGTGGTGGCCGGCATGCCCACCGGCCCGGTCTTGCCCTCTCCCTGCCTCTGCAGCTCGCTCGGCCAAGCGCTGGGAGCCTGCGGGGTCCGCACAGCTGCCCGCCAGGCGCTGGCTTCCCTGCTCCCCATTGTTGGGCACCTGGGACAGCTCCAGCTCTTCGTAGTATGAATAGCACTGCTAGAACCGTCTTGGCATAAGCCGCCTCTTCCCCTCCTGATCACGTTATTTCCCTCTTGCAAGGGTTTGGGTGCTTTCCCTGACACGTTCTCTTGTGCACCCAGCAGCTGGCGGGATGCCTCCCGAAGCTGGCGGCCACCCAGGCTGCTGAGCTCGGCCTCTCACAGCAGATGAGACCGCCCCAGGAGCCAGGGGCCTCTCCCTTCACTTTCAGGGCGTGTGTCCAGCTCTGTGCCCAGCCAGGACCCGCATCCCCGTTCCGTAGAGTCAGATGCTGAGGCTGAGAAGTTCAGCCCTCCCACCGAGGTGACCCAGGGTGGTCTGACGGGAGGCCAGAGCTAGTTTCCAAGACCCCATCTGGACCCTTCTGGACCCACAGTGTCCTGCGGCCATCCCCAGGTATCCACTCCAGTTTCTTTGTCTCACTGTCTGGGGAAGTGTGTCTGCACTCCCCTGCTCCCACCTGCTGTCCCATCTCCCAGACTCCTCACGGGGCTCATGGGCCCTTGCGGAGCCAGGAGGACCCTGACTGGGCCATCCTGGGCCTCTCTGACGGCTCCAGGGTGGTCCCTGAGGGCCAGGACCTAACTCCCTGGTGTGCGTGTGCTGTCTGCAGGCAGGCCGCGTGCGGAAGGCCGTGGCTCTCCCTCCAGCGTCTTTGTCCCCACGGGCCTTGGCTAGAGCTAGTTGGACAGGTGGGTAGTGCACAGTTGGTCAGACGGACAGGTGGGTGGTGGATGTACAGTGGGACATGTCACAGAAGTCTCTAGAAGGGAGACATGTGAGCTGTGTCCAAGGGGAGAGGAGAGCTGACCTGCGTCCCACGCCCTGGCTGCATGTCAGCAGGGTTGGGGGGGGGGGGCCCTCTCTGTGATAGTTTACTGCCGGGAAGGACACAGCCAACTCCGGTCCCTCTCCTGAACCCGTGGCAGACATGACTAATCAAACGCGACTCCTTCTCCTGCTGAGCCTGGCTCCCAGCCCTCCTCCTGCAGCCAGGACCAGCTGATTGCAGTTGGCATGGAGGCCACCCTGGCCATCCCAGCCAGGGTGATTACTGAAGTTATTACTGAACCCAAATTCGACGGCCCCACCAGCCTGCAGGTACCGACAGAGTACTTGGAGGGGTACGGCTCCAACTCCTTCTCTGCTTGCCCCTCCCACCGGCCAGCCTGCTTCACTCACAAGACCCTCAGAGCTGGCTGGCCCCGAGGGGCTCGGTGCTGCACCCCAAAGGCTCCAGGCAGCCCAGCCGAGGCCCAGCCCCATGCAGGCATCATGCTGGGGGTGAGCCTGCTCACTGCTTTCCGGGCACCACGCAGGGGGCTGAAACCCCTGGCGTCTCAGCGAGCCCAGCTTCTAGGGCCCCATCTCCAGTGGTGTGTGCCAGTGGGTCTTCTGGCACGGGGCCTGGAAACCTTCATTTTTCACAAACAGGGCAGGGATCTAGGGCCACCCCTGGGAGAGCACAGCCCGACCCCTCCCACCCACCCCCTCCATGGGAGATATCTTCCCCAAGAGCAGGTCCCGCCTGGGGTAGAGCACCCCCACCCATAACCGTCACAGCTGTTGGGGTCTGCAAAGAGCCCTGGTGGGGGGGGTCTCACGTTTTGTTCCTCTGGATGGCCACACTGCTCTTCGCTTGGTGGGGACAGGCTGCTCCTCTCTAGACCCTCCCTCCCCTTTCTCCACCCCGCTCCAGTCCTCCCTGACCGGGCTGAGCCCCGCCTTGGTCTGGGCAGCTTCCCAGAGCCCGCATCATGGGCCTTGTCAGCCACACTTGGGGCCTAGTGTCTGTCCCCTGTCCCCAAATAGCTCTGAAGCGTGTGCTGGGTGCCAGGCTGGGGCCCAGACAGAACTCCTGCTTGGTTCACCAAGCCCTTGGCGCACCCTTGGGAGGCTGAGCGACCGGTTCTTGTCTGTCCACTCGGGTCTGCAACCCGGTTCTGTCCCTTGGAGCTGTGTGACTTTGGGCAATTACTCAGCCTCTCTGGGCCTCTTTTCCTTCCCTGGTGAAATGCGCAGTCATGCACCTGCCTAAGGCATTGGGAGAACCACATGGAACCAAGAAAATCAGGTACAGAACAGGCCCTTTATGAGGACTGTGCAGCGGAAGCATGGGGACAGCCCTGCCTGGAGGCAGCCGTGTGCCTCCCTGGGCCCTAGCCCGGCCCCGGGGAGCTGCTATGAATGGTGGTGCCTCACCCGACAGCCCATTCTCCTCCACTGGGACGGCAGCCTGCGAGCTCTGGCGCCAGGACGCGCTCTGTGCTCCGAGCCGCCGCCCGGCCGCCTCCCAGGTGGGGCCCACCCGCCAGCCCGCTGTGGCTGCCCACACGCCGCCCCCACCCGCCCGGCTCTGGGCCACACACAGCCCATGCTCCCCCCACCGAAAGTCAACAGACCCATTTTAGCAAACGTGGAAACCACAGAAAAGCAGAAAGTTGTAAACAAAGTGCCCTGAGGCCCCCTCCCCACCCTAACCTCCAGGAGCCGGCTCCCCGTCCGTCATTCCTTGCTGGCTTCTTCCGCTCCTGGTGGTCATGAATGCCCGAGCCCTCGCTCTGGCCCCGGCCCCACACCCAGGGTCTCTACCCTCCTGACAACCCCGGCCCTGGTCTGATTGACACGTGTTTCTCAGAAGGGGAAACTGAGGCACAGGAGGCGCTATGGCCTGGCGTGGGGGTGGGGGCGGTGGTGCACCTGGTGGGCCTCGGCCCCCAGGCACGAACCAGGGTCTGCCTGACCCCCGCCCGGGGCTCCTAGCCACGTGGGCACTGAACCTGTGCGAGCAGTGTTTACAAAGAGGAGCGTTAAGGGGACCGTCCAGGTTCCCCCTGAGGCTCATGCTGGAGGGGAGCCCGAGGTGGGATTTCCAGAAACTTGGACTAGGTGCTGTCTGTCCCGGGGCGCTAGGCTGGAGCCTACCCCCATGCCGGAGGCCAGGTGGGCTCAGCTGCGGGGGGGGCCTGTGCAGCCCCGGGTTCTCTCCCTCCTGACGCAGCGGCTGCATCCGGCCGGGCAGGGGCAGCGGCTTGGCTCGGAGGGGCGCCCACATAAATCACCCCTGCGGCAGCAGGCCCGCAGCACCGACCCGCGGTCCTCCTCGCCCCCACCTTTCCCGCCGCCCTCCGCCCCCACCACTCCCCTGGGCCTGCCTTCCCAGCTCGATGAGCCGCTGGCTCGCAGAGGGCTCTCTTCCAGGTGAACGTTCCTTAGAAAAATGACTTCATCACCACCTTGGGCAGCTTGGAGTTGGGGGAGGGCGGCGTGGAAGCCACCTCCCGCAGCTCCTCCAGCAGCTGGGCCCGGGGTGGCAGGAAGGCCTGGAGCTCAGCGCAGAGACCCCCACCCAGCGGGCCTGACGGAGACAGATCTGTGGGCCCAGGGGCTGCACGGGAATATTACATTATGATAACAAATCACTTTGCTGATTGGAACTTAATTATGTCTCTTTTATCTTGGTGACAGTCACGCACCTGGGCTCGAGGCCGGCTGGGGCGGGGGACTCAGCCCCTGGGGATTAATGAACCTGAGCCCTCCCCCACCCAGAGGAAGCCACGCCGCCCCTCCCCCTCTGTGGGGCAGGGGAGACAAAGGGGGCTTCTCCTGCAGGAGAATCCCCAGTCACCAGGGTCTTGACGGGAAGGGTGGGCCAGGGCGGTTTGGGGTGACCAGGGGGCTCTCCCCCCTCCTGCCCAAGCAAACCCAGAGGGCAAACTGACCTCAGCCAGACTCCGGGCCCCGACCCCTCGAAGCGAGCTGCCGCAGGGTAGGCATCTCTCGGCGGCTGACCGCGGAGCAGCCCTGGGATGGATGGTGTCCTATTCCCGGGGTAGCGGGAGGCAAACGAGGCAGCCTGTCAGTGTCGGCCTTCCAGGCGGGGAGAGGGACACAGCCGGCTCCTCTGAGCCCCAGGGTGGGACAGAATGGGACAGCGGGGCCAGCCAGCTTGGGTGAGCTGGGGCGGGCAGCCGCCCCCCCCCCCCCCCCGCCCGGGGC
>NW_024424119.1:57563084-57564095 GCF_017311325.1 Ursus maritimus
CCCCCCCCCCCCCCGGGCACGGGCCGACGATGGCCAAGTCCTGTTCAGAGAGCGAAATCCGACGAATAATCACCTTTCTGGGGGCAAGCGTACCCTGTGGATTTTTCTGGAATGGCTTTGATTTGGGAAATATTGTCCCAGGAACCAATGAAATCCTGGTATTCTGAAGTTCAGGTTGTGGCCCTGGGGAGTTCAGATCCTGGACTGTATTAACCAGAGGGACTTTAGCCTGGCCTGGGTCCTCGGTGAATGGCAGGTCCTGGGCAAGTTGTGGGCCTTCCGGGGCCTTGATCCTCTAGCCTGGAGCACAGGGGGAAGACCGCGAGCTCCCAGGGCTGGCGCGAGGCGCCACTGGAGCGTGTGTGTTTTCAGTTACAAGACCAGCCCTGGGAGGCCCTCGCCCTGGCCGGGGTGCCGTGCCTTAGGATGCTATTGTAGACTCCTGCACTCAACCCTGCGAGGGTCCCGCTCTTGGCCCCTCTGGACAAGTGTGGAAACTGAGGCCCAGATTGGAGACGTCACCGATGCAAGGCCACGCAGCTGCCAAATGGCAAAGGCCGGCTTCGAGCCGGGGAGTCGGGCCCGGTTGTTTGCTCTTGAGGGAGGCTCTCTGCCTGCGCGTCTGGAGAAGCGCACGTGCCCTGCACAGGCAGACGCTGTCCGTCCTGTTGTCGTGTAGATGACGACGGGTCATTCAGCAGAAAGCTGGTCTTGTTGTGCCCAAGACATGCGATCATGTGGAAGGGGGCGTGCATTTGGGCTCGAGAATACGGTTCCCACGCCGGGCCCAGGACATACACTGATCGTTCCAGCATGACTCAGTCCCTGGGGGCTCCTTTGCCCCCCATTGGAGAAGCTGGGACTTGGAGGCACATCCCTTGGGGGGCTGCCTAGGGTCGTGGGCTGGAGGCCCGAGGGCCCGTCCCAGCACGGTCCCTCGCAGCGCCTGGCCGTGGGGTGTGCGTGGGGCCCGTGCTTCACCTTTGCCAAAGCGCTGCCGGGGGGGGGGGG
>NW_024424119.1:57564105-57641571 GCF_017311325.1 Ursus maritimus
CGGGGGGCAGGAGTTTGCCTTCTGATAGACGCGCGGGCCGAGGCTGGCAGAAGGAACGGCGTTGCACAGACCGGCTGACGGCTGCTGAGTCACCGCACAGGGCCATCCGTCAGCCCGGCCGCTGATGGCAGGAGCCGAGGAAGATGTCATTGCTTTGGGGATGGGGAGAGAGGGTGGGGTGGGCCTGTCTTCCATCCAGTTCCCGGCAGGGGCTGGGCGTCGCTGCGTGGGGAGGGAGGGGCCGGGTAGGCAGTTCTGCTCCCTTGTGAGTGTGCACGGCTTACATGTGTGCGTCCGTGGGCGTGCGCTGCAGGCGTGAACATGCTTGGGGTGTACACGAGCCTGTGGGCTGCACGCATGCCTGTAGTCCCTGGGGTGTCTGGGGCACCCAGAGGCCCGTGCAAACGGCTGGTATCCATGCTGCGGTCCGCACATGTGTTCGCGTGTTTGCAGGCAAAGGACAGACCTTTGGGAGTTGGAGGCAAGACTGTGAGCTGGACGGGGAGCCCCAGATCTGCCGTTTGCTAGCAGCCAGATCTGAGCCCCGTCCCTCTCCCATGAAGACAGTGCTGATGGCAGAGCCGGCGTCACCGGCCCGCTGTGACTGTTAGCGGAGATTCCCAGAGTCCCCAGCGCCTGCCGCCACCTATGGTCACGCACAGAGCGCGTGTCCTGGGGGTGGTGTGTTAGTCAGTGTTCTCCTGAGAAGCAGAACCGATGTGTGTGTGAGTGTGCGCAGAGACAGAGGGGAGAGGTTTAGTGTAAGGCATTGGCTCATGCGATTGTGGAGGCTAAGAAGTTCTGTCATCTTCTGTCCACGAGCTAGGGCCCCAGAGCCTGTGGTGTAAATTGTAGCCCAGGTCCTAGGGCCCGAGAGCCGGGGCCGCCCACTTGGTGGGTAGGAGAGTGACTTCTTTGCTCGGCCTTTTCATTCTCTTCGGGCCCTCAACAGGTTGGGTGAGGCCCACCCACACTGGGGAGAGCAAGCCCTTTACCCCATCAGCTGATGGCAATGCTGATCTCATCCAGAAGCACCGTCCCAGACACACCCAGATATCCGCACACCCCGTGACCCAGTCACGTGGACGCAGGAAATGAACAACCACGCGGGCTTGCCGTACGTGGGTGTGCAGACGTGTGTGAGCACATCCACTCCCCTGGGGGTGGTGTTTGCACTTGACTGTAGCTGGGCGGATAAGTGTGTCCTGGGAGCCGTGTCTGCACACTTCTGTGCCCGTGGGCTCACCCTGCATAGGCAGGGGCTCACCTGTGGGCCCCCGTGTAGCCACGCCACGTCTCTGGGGGACGGCTGGTGATTGGTGTGATTCCTGCTGCTTGGCTCTGGTGAGGCTCTGGTGGCCTGGCCATCTCTGGGTGGGCTCCATGACAGTGGGGCCGCGCTCAGGGTCAACCCAGCTTGACGGCCGTCCTGCCGCACCTGCCAGGATGCCGGCTCAGACGGGGCTTTGGCATGGCCTGGAGGCCCCAGGAGCCTCCCTCCCTGCCCTAGCCATCAGAGCAGTGGGGGCACAGACGCGAAGGACTCACGGGTGCCCAGGGACCTGGAGCCACATCCCTAGCCCCTCGAGGAGGGCTGGCAGCCCACGGCAATCCCCGGCGCCCACCCTGGCCCTTTGCCAAGGAGTGAACCAAGGCCCTGCCAGGGAGGGCAGTGGCCTATCTACCCACCAGCTCCCTGTGTTAAATTTGCTGCCGATGCGTGAGAGTGCTCAGTGCTGGGCTGAGGCTCCGAGCGTGTGGCCAGCAGTGCCTCCCAGCCAGCAGCCCTTCTTGGTATGGGGGTGGGACGGCACCCAGAACCGACCCTCTCCCACGGAGACACTGCCTCCCCATCCCGGTCAGAAGAGGCAGCAGCAGCGGTGAGCAAGTAGCCTTCCGGAGCTCCAGCGCCAGGATCAGACAAGCCCAGGTTTAAATCCGGGCCAGGGGGCTTTGGGCCATTTGCTTCCCCGTTCTGTGCCTCAGTTTCCCATTCCTGCCTTGGGGCCTGGGAGAGGCATCGGTGAACAGGTGCTATGTGGTGTGAGCTCCGTATGGCCGCCAGGTGGAGGCTCTGGCTCCCTGCTGGCCCTGCCTCCTCCCAGCACCCGGGGCCGATCCAGATTGTTCCCCGGGCTCCAGACTGACCTGTCTTCCATCACATCTCAGTGAGATAGTCTTGTCCCTTCTGGGAGGGCAGGGCTCCTTGTCACCTGTCATGTGTCCACTCTCTCTAAAGAAGTACGTGCTGGGAGCCAGGCCTGGGGAGGTCACACAGTCCGACAAGGGGCACGGCGGGGAGGTGACCCGAGGCCGCAGGGCTCCCGGGCTGTGCTCACCCCCAGCTGTGGCACCCGCTGTGCCCCGAGCCCCAGGTGTCATGGCACTAAGTAGGTGCTCACTTAGCGGGCTGCTCGTGTGTGAGCGGCTGTGTTTGCACGGACATCGGAGGCCAAATCCGTTAGTTCATATCGCGGTGAGAATTTGTGGTAACGTCGAGATTCTTCCGTCGTTTGTCAACAACCAGGTAGAAAATAAAAACTGCACGCGTACGTGTCAGGATCCGTACCGGAGACCTGCGTGGGAGGCCGGGGAGGGACTGGTCAGGTTGGGAGTGGCGCTCAAGTTGACTTTGGAAGGAATGGGGATTCCTCCAGCCCCCACCCCCAGCAAAGGGCACCCCCAGGGGAGGGATGCGGTGGTGCGGGGCAGGCGAGGTCAGAGGTGGAGCCAGGCCCCGGGGGTCCTCCCCTGCCCCAGGTAGGAGCAGAGCCGTGGGGCGCTGGGAGGAGGAGCCCTGGCCTTGGCGCCCTAACCAGCACTGTTCCCGCTCATGTACTCCATCTCGGGTGGGTTTCTGTCTCCTGCTTCCATTCGGAACCTGCTGGCCCAGACGGCCCTGTTGCACGGGGCTGTCCCCCAAATCCAAAGTGGAAACAGATGGGTGTGTTCACGCACAGGGAACCTCACACCAGCAGGTGGCCATGGGCCGCATTCACGTCCAAAGCCCCGTTTCTGGGGGAGAAGAATGCAAAGGACATCCCGGTCGGAAAGGGCAGCTTCAGGCCATCTTTGTGCCAGAGGTAAACTCACTGAAGGCTGGGGCTGTCTCCCCTTCATCTCCCAGCCCTGAGCAAATAGGACCCGAGTCAAAATGGGCCAAGCGGACGAGGGCAGCCTGACAAACACCCCCAATCTCCCAGAGGTGCTGAGAGGGAAAGGAGTTTATTCGATATGTCGTGTTCGTATCAGGCTCAGGGCGACCTCTGGAACCCTAGCCCTGGCTGGAAACAGAGCTTTGGGATGATTCTCTGGGGATAGTTTTCACAGACACCTGATCCCTGAGGACCTGACCCCGCGAGATGGAGGCGGGTGTCCTGGGTGGAGGCCTGGCTTCCACTCCTCATGCGGTGGCCGTCACCCAGAGGGAGACATGTCTGAGCTCTGAGCCATTGGTCCCAGCCAGCCCGGGGGGGGGGGGTTGTGCTGTTACTCAGCGTTCTCCAGAGAGACAGAACCAGGCCGATGTGCAGAGAGGACTGGCACACAAGGTCATAGAGCCTGACAAGTCCTGATCCGCAGTGGGGAACAGCAGGTGGAGGCCCAGAAGAGCCAATGTGCAAATAAAGTGTGAAGGTAGCCACTGGAGAATTCACTCTTACTCAGGGAGGGCTAGCCTCTCTCACTTTCTCTCTCTAAACAAACCAACAACAACAAAGACATGCCTTCAACTGATTAGATGAGGCTCACCCACACCATTGTGAGCCGTCTGCTCTACTCAGTCCACAGATTCAAGTGTTAATCTCATCCAGAAACACCCTCACAGAAACAGCCAGAATACCGTTTGACCAGATATGTGGGCACCCATGGCTCAGTCAAGTGGGTCCTTGACATTAGCTGGCGCGTCGGTCTTGATGTGTCTGCCCGCACCTCCCTCCCCGGGGAAACAAAGGCCTCTTCCCGGGCCCTTCCTCCCCAGGGCTGGGTCCACACCACATACCGAGGGCTCCCCTGCCCGCCTCGCACAACCACACAAAGTGCTTTCTGATGAGGGTGACCCTGGACCTTTGGAGGCTGCCCGCGCCCTGCCGTGAGTGCTTCTGCAGCCCCAGGGCCCGCGAAGACAGGAGCTCATGGGTCTCCCCCGGCGGCTACCTGGGCACGTGTAGACGGAAATCCCAAGCTCTCACAAGGTGCCGGCTGGGAGCTAGCCTGCTGGTGGGGGCGGGCGGGGGTGGCTGGCCCCTGGTTTGGGGCGGAGTCCTTCTGGAGAGCAGGCCAGGCAGACAGAGCCAGCTGCGAAGTGTTTCCACTGGTCCAGTCCACTTCTCCCCATGCCCACACCACTGCCTGGGCCCCAGGGGCTCCCCATGACTACGTCTTGGAGTCCTTGCGGGGCCCTGGCCGACACGCCTGCCCCCCACGTCTCCACCTGACAACCGGAGCATCGTTCCGAAGTTCACACCTCTTTCTCCAAAACAACCCTCCGCCCCTCCTCCAAAGCCTTCCATGGCTCCCCAGTGCTCTCAGATAAAACCCAGATTGTACATGTGACTGGCCAGGCACCATGGGACCTGGCCGTGCCCGGCACCCCCACTTGGCCGCCTAGCGGGGCAGAGCTGCTTGCTGCTCGCGGTGAGCCATGCCCTCTCCGCGCCTCCGCTCAGGCTGTTCCTGCGCCTGCTGCACCCTTCCCTGCTCCCCTGACCCACCCTGCTCATCCTTTAGGACTGGCACTTCCTCTGAGAAGCCTTCCCGGACTCCACAGGCCACTTAGGGCCCCTGCTCTGAACTCAGGCTGCCCCTAACACATCGCTGTGACCCCCACGTCCCTCCTCCCAGAGTGTGAACTCTGCTTGGGCAGGGCCTGCACCGTGGACCGTCCATCCCGGAGACAGCACATCACGGACGTGCGAGGGACCAGCCGACGTGAGCCCCGCGCTCCGAGTGGAGCAGCTCACGCGGTGAGTGAGAGCAGGCACGGAGGCTTCTGTCATCGTGGGCCGTGGTCCCAGATCTGCTCATACCACACGTTCAAGACCCTCGGCTTTGGACCTGGAGGTGGCTGGTTTCCAGGCACCCAAGAAAGGACAGGACACAGGAATTACGGACCGGCCTCTGGGCTTGTCAAATCTGGCCGCACAGGTGTGCCGGCTGAGTCACGGGCTGGCAGAGCCCTCTTGGTGCACCTGTAGAATGCACAACTGGATGGGGGTGGGGGGCCACACTCCCCTCCCCCCGCTGTGCAGACACCTTCTAAGGACATCCCGAGTTCTCTTCTAGAAGACGTGGCTGCCCCCCCCCCCCGCCCGGTGGCCCAGGCCTCCCCAGGGGCCACATTCCGCGGGGCATGGTCTTGGGCCCCGCTGGGCTCTGTGTGGAGCACGGGGGTGGGCAGGGCTGTGGGGTGACAGGCCCACGTGCAGACGTTGTCCGGGCAGTGCCAGCCTCGAAGCGTGGGGTCCTTGCTCAGGGATCGCTGTGTGACTGTCCTCAAACCCAGCAGCTTACCAACCACAGAAATGTTGCGTCTGCCAAGTCCGGAGGCCGGAATCTGCAATCAAGGTGCTGCAGGCTGTGTTCCTGGGGAGACCCGTTGCAGAGGACGCTTCCTGCCGCTCCCGGCTTCTGGGGGTGCCGGTGACGCCAGGCGCTCCTCGGCTGCGGCTGCACCCCGTCTCTGCCTCTGTGGGCACATGCCCTTCTCCCCGTGTGTCCCCGCGTGGCCATCGTCTTGGGAGGACTCCAGTCCTATCGGCTTGGGCCTTTGCTGTGTATGTCTGCATAGAATGACCTTATTTCCAAACCCGGCCACGTGGGAGGTGTGTGGAGCCGGTGGTTAAGACCAACCTTATCTTTTTGGAGGAGGGATAGAATTCAACCCATAACAAGTGATTTTAAGGGTCAAAGATATCATGTTCGTAAAAGGCCTTGCCCCCGGCCTGGCTCACTGTCGGTGGCCCCCAGGAGGAATTAGAATCCCAAGTGTGGGCTCTGGCCCCTCAGCAGGCCATGTGGCTTTACCTCCTGATGGAGGGAGTGCCCGGCTTCTTCCGAGTGGCTTGGCCCTTGCCCCTTGCCCCGGCACCAGGACAAAGGCTGGGCGGCCCACATGGCCCTACTCTTGGGTCAGCTCCCAGAGCGCCATCTGGGGGGAGGCCCTGCCCATGGGCGGCTGTCCCCCGTGGACGCTTCAGGGCCCCAGCAGGAGCTGGGAAGCAGCTCTGGAGGCAGGAAAGTTCCAAAGCACCATCTTTGCAGGAGCAGTGCTGCCTGCAGTCTGGCCTGACCGACAGGCCGTGGAGGGGTAATGGGGTTTGAGGGTGACTGCTTCCCACAGAGTAAGCCCATTGAGCTAAGCCTTCCCCAGTCCAGAAGAACAAAGCCCAGGCCCCTTTTATCTTGGCTGCTGAAGTCCTGGAGGGGGGAGCACACAAAGGCTTCCTCCACCCCCTTCACCTCCTGGCCCACTCTTTTCTTCCCTTTATCATGCATTTTAATAGGGTCAGACCAAGATGGATGACCCCCACACCAGGAGAGGCCTAGGCCTGTCCTCCAGCTCCGGCACTCCTGCGGGCTGCCAGGAGGAAGCGACACACAGAGGGCTGAAGGCAACTTGCCCAGTCCCTGATGTGGGCACCCCCTGTGGGCACCAGGCGGCAGCCTCGACCTGAGTTCTAGCTGCCTTCTCCCCTCTCCCGTGGTCAGCGAGGCCACATGTGGGCTCCACTGTGATGTGGGAGGGGTGCAGGGGACCCCGCACCCCAGCTCCCACTCTGGCCGGAAGGGCAAGAGGTGGCCTCCACATTCACAGGTGAGCCTCCTCTCTGTCTTTCGCGCATCCGAGCGCTCATTTACCTTCATCACCCCCTCCTTTCCCTCGCGGCCCACCGATTCACTTCCTGTGCGCCGAAGCCACCGGCCACGCGGTGTATGTCCCCCCGGCGCGGGCTCACTGCCTTTCCAACAGCCCAAGGATGTGGACATCATCCTCCCATTTTCCAGAAGCAGAGACTGGGCTGCTGGGCCTCTGGGGGAGCGAAAAGGTCGGGAGGGTCTTTGTCCCAGCAAGGGGCCCTCCCTGACCCCTGGCCCCCTGGAGCTCGCCCCCCCCCCCCGGGGGGAGGGACCAGCTCCCTCCTTCGGGCCTCTGGGAAGCGGGGCTTGGAACTGGGCTCTCGAGTCCGCAGGTCCACTCCGCCTTTGCTCAGGTACAGAAAGTGTTTTGGAAAAGACGCGGTCTCCCTCCAGGGGGTCAATTCACAAATTAGCCTTAAAAGATAAACGTGGGGCTTGACATTTCCCCTAACAAGAGGATTGCTGGTCAGCTGCTCTGGCCGGCTTTGCCTTCCTGGGGCAGCTCTGTTCACAACAGCCAAAGATGGGACCTGCCCGAAGCCCACCGGCCGATGGACGGCTAGCAGAAGGTGCGTGTCCACACCATGGAATATTGCTCAGCCTTAAGAAGGAGTGAAGCGCTGACCCCCGCGGCCGTGCGATGAACGTCAGGAGCGTTCTCGAAGCGAAATAAGCCAGAACCAGAAGGCCACCTATTGCGTGAGTCCGTGTACCTGAGATGTCCCCAACAAGCAAATCCACAGAGATGAAAAGCAGATGGGTGGTTGTGGGGGGGCTGGGGAGGGGGGACTGCAAATGGCACGGGGTTTCATTTTAGGGTGATGGCAATGTTCTGGAATTAGTGGTGGTGTTTGCACGGCTCTGCCGATACACTAAGAGCCACTGAGCTGTATTCTCTAAAAGCATGACGTTTATACATTCATTATACCTCAATTCAAAAGATACCTAAATAAATAAATAAATAAAGCCGTAGAGGGGAGCTGTGGTCAGCCAGGGACTAGTGGGAAAGCCAGAGTATTAATAATGGCTGTTTTTTCATGATGGGATTATTAGCATTTTTATTTTGTCTCTTATCCTTTACCTTTGTACAGTTTTCCAGACTTTCTCAAATAAATTACTCTTTTGTTGTTGTTCTTTAAAAAGGAAACAACTTAAAAATCAGCGCCACGGGGGCACCTGGGTGGCTCAGTCGTGAAGTGTCTGCCTTCAGCTCAGGGCGTGATCCCAGGGTCCAGGGATCGAGCCCCGCATCGGGCTCCTCCACTATGAGCCTGCTTCTCCCTCTCCCACTCCCCCTGCTGTGTTCCCTCTCTCGCTGGCTGTCTCTCTCTCTCTGTCAAATAAATAAATAAATAAATAAAATCTTTAAAAAACAAAAATCTGCACCACGTAGGATCAAATGCGTGTAGAGGGCCCCTCTTGGGCAGACGGCTTGACGAGTCGAGGACCATGTCTTACGAAAACGCACACGTGTGCACTGCACTCTACAGTTGGCTGACACCTTTCCCTGGCATCGTAGCTGGCTCTGGCCTGCCTCTCTGTGTCACCTTGGGAGAACTCTCTAGGCTCGACCACCGTCCCCTCGACCACCGTCCCCTCAGACTCAGCCGGGACGCGTCCCCAGCCGTGCACGCCGTAAATCCTGTCACCGGGCAAGGGGAGCCAAGGTCGGCAGGGCCCGACTACTCTGTGCTGAGCCGGCCCCTCGCAGGGGAGCCGGTGGGGACCCCAGCGGAGCTACAAGGCCCCGGGAAGCCTACACTTAGGAGCACCAAAAGTCATGGAAAGAGACACTGACAGGTCACCAAGAGCTGAGTCAGGGAAAGGGATCAAGACTGGACACGCCGGGGTGACCGGGCGGCCTGAGGCTGGGGCCACCTGGGTCAACAGGGCCACAGACGGAATGCAGAGGACACAGATTCTTAAAGAGAAGCAGTAGGGGCACAATGATATGGGGGTTTGCCAGGAAGCCCCCGAAACTTGATGCCACATCCCTCACCTGCAAGGGCTGCTTCTCAGGCCCCGGACCTAACTCCGTAGTCGGGATTTTGTATTTATTTTCTTCGAGAGGCTTGCAAAGTGTGGATGCCCCTGCCTCGCAAAGCTTGGGCCTGCCCTGATGTGGACATCTGTCCGAGCCCCCGAGGGGGACTCCTGGCTGAGGGGGGCAGGGGCGGGCCGTGGGCAGGACCCCTGCAGCCCGCGGCTCACCCCCTGCCCCTCTCCCTGCAGCGGGACCCTGAGGCTCCCGGCCCGTTCCTGAGCCTCACTGGCCCCTCCTGGTCCCTGGGGCTCCATTCCTGCGGCTCCTTCAGCAGGAAACAAGCTTCCTCGGAGACTCCACTACCTTCCTTGAGAGCCCCCCCACCCCCGCCTTGGCCCCTGGCCTCCCGTTCACCATCTATCACTGTAAATACCAAACCAGAAACCCTGCAGGTAGGACACCTCTGCCCTGGTCACTGCCGTGTCCCCACTGTGCCACCGCATAGAAGTTCAACCACCTTTCTCTAAATAGACACCAGAGTCCAGGAACGAATAAAACCAGACCTTGCCCATCCACGTCACCCAAACAAGCCCCTGGTGTAGGTCTGAAGCCACAGGAGACCGAAGGGGCGCAGAGCCTCCTGCTGGCGGCGTCCTCATGCCCGAGCCTCCCCGGCCTCTGCGGTGAGCTTCGTGGCCCGAGCGCGGCGTGGGCCCTGCAGGAAGGCCCCATCCTGGCTCCGATTTCCTTCCCACGCTCAGCGGAGTCCCTGCCCTGCCCTCCTACCTGCCTCTCCCCCGCCCCACTGCCCATTTGGGGCACCCAGCTGGAGCCCATCGTGGGGCTGCAGGCCACCCCGGGCTTGGCAGAAGGGGTAACTGTCCCCCACTGGGCACCCCATCCCAGCCGAGCCCCACGGCCACACAGGCGTGCTGCCTTACTTTTGACTTGTCATTGTCGATAATGCCCTATTAAAAGTTGAAAATACATTTTCTTCCTGCCGATCTTTTTCCTTTTCATTTAGCAAACATTGATTTTTCCCCTCCTGCAGATGGAATAGAAATGAAATCACACACGTCTCTTTGGGGTGATTTAGTTGTCAGAGCCGGAGGCAGTGGGCAGGCGCGAGACTCCTCCTGTCACCTCGTCCACGGTCAGTCCCCTGGTGACCTGGGACAGTCATTCAGCTGTTCTCCTCCATGCGAGCACCTGCTAGAAAATGGGACCTGCTGCCCCTGTCCTGGGAGAGCAGGAGGCCCGACCTGCCATCCAGGGGAGACTCCTGGGAGGCTCAGAGGAAAGCTTCTGTGAAAAACCAAGTTCAAGGTTGTGTCAACACCAAGCACCATGAAGTGGCAATTATCCAATTAACTTGATTAGTGTAGACAGAACTGCCAGCGTCTGCTCTGCATACCCACTTCCTCCTGTCTCCCAGGCTCGGACAGCTGCAGCAGAACGAGAACGAATGTTGGAAAGGAGAGCCTGGGCCTCCAGCCACACCCTGACTGTCCCTCTCTGTGCCTTGATCTCCCTGACTCTGGTTGGAGGTGGGGGGTGATAAAGCCTCCCTGGCAAGTGCATGGTGAGGATTTATGGGCTCCCTGCAGTGAGAGTTCTGGGGAGACCAGGGGAGCAGATGCTTAAAAGGAGGGCACAAGGGCAGGGTGTGGGTAGACCCACTGGCATCCAGGGCCTGACGCTTCCATCAGGGTCAGTATGGGCAAGCTAACCTGTGCCTCGGTTTCTTCATCTGTTACATAGGGATTCTAATAGCCTTGGTCTCAGAGATGCACAGCACAGGGTGAAGGTGCTGACAGTGACGGCAGTGGTGATGGTGGTGATGAGGGTGCTGTTGATGGTGATGGTTGTGGTGATGGTGATGGTGATAGTTGTGATGATGGTGATGATGGTAATGACGATGGTGATGATGATGATGGTCATGCTGGTGATAGTGGTGATGCTGGTCATGATGATGATGATGGTGGTGATGATGATGGTGATGATGTTGATGGTGATGGTTGTGGTGATGGTGATGGTGGTGATGATGGTGATGATGATGATGGTGATGATGGTGGTGGTGGTGATGGTGATTGATGGTGCTGTTGATGGTGATGGTTGTGGTGATGGTGGTAGTGATGGTGGTAATGATGCTGTTGATGGTGATGATGGTGACGGTGATGATGCTGGTGGTGATGATGGTGGTAGTAGTGATGGTGTTGATGGTGGTGATAATGACAGTGATGTTGGTAATCATGATGATGGTGGTGATGGTCATGATGATGGTGATGACGATGGTGATGATGATGATGATGGTGGTGATGATGATGGTGGTGATGATGATGATGATGATGTTGATGGTGATGGTGATGATGGTGATGGTGGTGGTGATGATGGTGATGATGTTGATGGTGATGGTGGTGATGGTGGTGATGATGGTGATGATGTTGATGGTGATGGTGGTGATGATGATGGTGATGATGTTGATGGTGATGGTGGTGATGATGATGGTGATGTTGATGGTGATGATGGTGATGCTGGTGATGATGATGATGATGGTGGTGATGATGATGGTGATGATGTTGATGTTGATGGTGATGGTGATGGTGGTGGTGATGGTGATGGTGATGGTGGTGGTGATGATGGTGGTCGTGATGGTGGTGATGATGCTATTGATGGTGATGCTGGTGACGGTGATGATGCTGTTGGTGATGATGATGGTGGTAGTAGTGATGGTGTTGGTGGTGGTGATAATGACAGCGAAGTTGGTAATCATGATGATGGAGCTTGTGATGGTAAAGATGATGATGATGATGTTGCTAGAGATGATAAAACCCCTTTCTCGTGGGCTCTCTGTATGGCCAACCAAAGAAACAGCCTTGCCAAACAGCCCCTCCAGAGTGATCCATCCCCCACTGAAAGGCGGAGGCTAATTCCTCTCCCCTTGAATTTGGGCTGGCTCCACAGCTTGCTTGACCAATAGGACCTAGTGAAAATAATGTCACGTGACTTCCAAGTCTAGGTCACATGAAATCTTGCAGCCTTCTTGACCCACAGGCCTCTTAGGACATTCTGAGCACCCTAAGTTTTGACATAAGGTGTCCCTCTGTCCTGAGACACCATCCTGGAGAGGCCACATGTAGGCAATCTGAGTGACAGTCCCAGCTGAGCCTAGCCTTTGAGTTATGCTGCCTAAGAACCACACGTGGGAGTAAAGCCATCTTAGACTCTGCCTGGCTGTCAGCTCAATGCCACCAAGTGAACCCAGCCAATGCCACGTGGAACAGAAGGGTTGCCGAGTGGGACCCCCAATGGCTTACCTGACCCATGCATTGTGAAAGATAGTGAGACACTACGTTCGGGGGTAGTGCAGCAATAGCCAGCTGGAGCGAAGGGTCTGGATGGTTCTGGTGTGAGTCACATTCCAGAGGAGCACGTGTCTACAGGTGTCACAGACCTAGGTCCCCTGTCCTTGTCCTGATATGGGGTCCACTTTAGACGAAGAGCAGTTCAGCCCTCTGACTTCTCAGCAAGGGGGCAGGCAGGTGTATTTTGAAGCTGGTGGTCACAGAGCTGTAAAATGTCACAGAAGGAAGGCCCCGTATGGGCCTGGAAAGAGCTCAGCTCAGTGCGAAACAGGAATGGCCCCCAGGCCCTAGGGGGGCACCACCAGTGACCCCAAGCACGCCCACTCAAGAGCAGGGCAGCCCTGGAGGACATGCCGAAGGGTGCCACCCCAGAAGCCCCTGGTGGGCCCCCATGCTGACCACAGCCTGGCACTTTCTCCTGCCGGGCCCTGTGAAAGAGGGAGCCCCTGGGTGGTCCTGGGTTTGCTGCCTGGGAGGAAAAAGGGAGAGGGTAGTGAGGAGGGAGCAGGACTATGTGCCAGGACAGAGGGGAGGAGGTGCCAACACCCACGAACACAGACCATGGTCAGCCCTGTGCTTGCAGAGCCTCAGAACTGGCTTGGGGGAGGCGACTTCCTTTCCCACCCGTTTAATAGATGAGAGTTTCAGGGGCTGTACCAAAGTCACAGTCCTGGGTCAGGATTTGATCTGGGTCTACCTGACCCCCAGCCCGTGTCCCTTTCCCCAGGGCCAGCTTACCACAAGTCCGAGGGTTTACACATTAAGGGCGAGGGGGCCATTTCTGAGATTTTCTTCCATGGAAGGCCCCAGGTTTTGGCCACAGTGAGGAAATAAGCAAAAGCCCACCCCTTAGGTAAAGTTCGGAGTCCTCTGATCAGATAGGCCCAGCACGCATCAGTAACGGTATTTTATTTTGGGGGCTTGGGGAGAAAATGCAGCCAAGTGCTAGGTGGCCAGTAGAGCCCGCGGCTTGCTGTTTGGGAATGAGGGTATCTTTTTAACACGTACAACCCCCTGCTTGTTCCTGACCTCAGGAGGATGCAAGTCTGTTTTTACTGTTAGGGTGATGTTGGCTATACATCGGTTATTTTTTCTGTATCGTTTAAAAGGAAGCTCTACACCCAAGGTGGGGCTTGAACTCACGGCCCTGAGATCAAGAGCCATGTGGTCCACCAACGGAGCCAGCCACGGGCCCCATTCGTTGCTAATTTTTTACAGATTCTCTTTTGCAATTTGAGAAACTTTGCTTCTATAATTTGCTACCTAATTTTCTGAGAGTTTCCATCACGAATGGATGACGAATTTTGTTAAATGCTTTTCTGAATCTTTTGAAATAATCATATTTTTATATGAGTTTTCTCCTTTCATCTGTTAATAGCATGAGTTCTGTTGGCTGTCTCTCAAATGTTAAACCAACTTTGTGCTCCTGAGTTACAGTTCAGTTGGTCGCTGGGTATCCCTTTTCTATATCGTTGGATTTAATTTGTTAAAAATTTGAAAAGAATTTATATAAAATCTCTGAAAAAACATTTTTAATAAAATCTTTGATAAAAGATTTGAATGACGGAATTCTTCAGTGAAACCATCTGGCCTGGGGTTTTGAGAGGATATTTTATAATAAATTCGATTTCTTTTATAGCTATAGGGCTGATCAGATTTTCTATTCCTTCTTGTGTCAATTCCGTAAGGTCTCTCTTCCAAGAAATGTGTTGATTTTGTCCACATTGTCCTATTTCTTGGCATAATGTTGTCTACAGCACTCTCTCATTAGTATTGGTAGGGCCTGTGCTGATAACCTCTCTCTAATCCTCACACTGGTGATTTTTGCACTTTTAATTTTTTTCCTGATGATCCTCCCCAGGGGTCTGTCAATTTCTTTGATATTCTCAAAGACCCGGTTTTTGGCTTTGTTCATTTTCTCTGTGGTCTGTTTCTATGTCATTGACTTCTGCTCTTTATTTCCTTCCTTTTTACTTACTTTGGATTTAGTTTGCTTTTTTTTCTTTCTTTCTTTTTTTTTTTTTTTAAGATTTTATTTATTTATTCGACAGAGATAGAGACAGCCAGCGAGAGAGGGAACAAAAGCAGGGGGAGTGGGAGAGGAAGAAGCAGGCTCATAGCAGAGGAGCCTGATGTGGGGCTCGATCCCATCACGCGGGGATCACGCCCTGAGCTGAAGGCAGATGCTTAACCGCTGTGCCACCCAGGCGCCCCTGCTTTTTTTTGTTTTTCTTAAATCATCTTAACATGAAACCTTTGGTTGCTGATTTTAGGCCTTTCTTTTTTCCAAAATAAGCATTTAGAGCTATAAGTTTCCCTCCCAGCACTGCTTTAGCTGCATCCATGAATTTGGATGTATGGGGTCATTTTGGGATTATAAATGTATTGCCTGCAGCCTGGACCCAGGAGTCCCACCCGTGATCCTAGTTCCAGGCTCTGGGAAAGAAGTCGGCCATGATGCCGTGAGTTCTTTGGGCCACTGTGGAGAGGACGGGGTCACCTGCTAGGTGTCTCTCATGTGTGCATTTTTACACCCACCCCGCCCATCTCAGACCTCACCACCCTCCTCCTCAGAAGCCGTCCTGCCACCTCTGCTGTGGCCACTGTCACCACCGGCCGCATGACTCCGTTCATGTCATTGTTTCAGGTCACTGGTCACGCCGCCTTGTGCCTGAGTCTGTTCCTCTCTCTGGACCTGTCTCCTCGTGGGTCAAGGCAATGTCTTGGCCTTCCTGGTTGCCATCAGTCTGTTCTTCTTTGACCTCAGAAGTCTGTCTTGCCTCCTCACCTAGGCTGTGGGTCATTACTGTGGCCTGATAATCAGGAAAACGGACTCCTCTTGTCCTCAGAGCCAGCCTTGCAGAGGCCCTAATGTCCCATTTCACAGATGAGGAGTGGAGGCTCAGACAGGCGGGGGGTCTCGTCCAAGCTCCCAGGCACAGGGCTCAGGGGGAGCGGGAAATCCAACAGAGACCTCTCTGCTGCCACAAGCTGTGACATCCCCCACGGACTGGACGCGCTCTTGGTGACCTTCCGCGCCGTTGGCTTGCGGCAGCTGTGGAAGCGGCACGTGTCCTCTCGTTCCAGCTGGGGATGCCGGCGGGGGCAGGCGCGGGCCCTCTGCGTCAGAGGGGATGTCTCCTCCAGAAAAGTCCCCACCAAGGGCTGCGAGCCAGCCGCCGAGGTAGCTGAGAGGTGTGGGCGCCCGGCTCACCAGAGAAGAGCTGGCCTCCTGCCTCCCACACAGGTGATCTGGGGGGTCTCCGGGAGTTCCCGGGTCCTCTTCCAACAGTCGAGTTTTATTTTTTTTTAAAGCAAGATGTATGAAGTGTGTGTTCGGTATGTGCACCGTGCCAGGGTCTTTGGCGCTACGACCGCCCTGGAGGGGGCTTCTCAGGCGAGGAGACCGGGGCTCAGAGCCAGGACGCAGAGCCAGGCCTGCCAGGCCTCTCAGGACGAGCCACAGCTCCCTGCAGCCTGCCCTGGAGCGGCCCGGAGAGTGTGGGTAACTACCGCACAGAGGTGCTGCCCTTTGGGTTCCATGTTGGGGGGAAGAAGCCAAAAGGGACCTGCGGGTGTCGCCCTGGGCCAGCGTAGGCCAGCCACAGCCCCGTGGGGACACCAGAGGCCAGCCCAGGACTTCCTGGCAGCCCCAGGCAAAGACCCTGGAACGCCCCGGGGCGGGGGGGCACGGCTACAGTACTTTCAGGCACCTTTCATCCCGGGACCCAGCACACCCAGTGCCCATCGCAGGGTCTGCTTTCACAAGACGTGAGGCTCAGATCTGCACCCTCAGTGAGCACCACTGATCCAGGCACAGCAGCGACACTCAGCGGGTAGCACGTACCTACTGTGCGCCGGACCCCTGCGCTGCGGCTCTGAGCTCACACGCGCTCCCAGAAGGGTCGTGAGGCCCTCGATTTGAGGGGGAGGAAACAGGGTCAGGGTGGCCAAGGTGCTCGCCTGAGCCCCGGTGGCCTGTGAGTTGGCAGAACAGGGATTCAACCACGGGCCCAGCTCTCTCTGTGCCCCCCACCGGGGGCCCCCCAACAACAGGGTGGAGGGCTGCCTGACCCACAGGAGAGCTGCCGTCTGTCCGGGCACCTTTGCCTGCCTCCAGGTCAGAGAGGCCCGAAAGCCGGCTTAGCTCTGAGCTTGGCTGTAAATGCAGACGTCCCGGGAGCCGCTCGGGGCTGGTGGTCTGGCCGGAGGGAGGAGAGCCAGCACTAATTCCCCTTCAGAGGGCCGAAGGGGGTAATCGCAGGAGCGACACGGCTGAGAAATCCTGTTAGTCCCTTGCTTAGCTCCCTCGTGTGGAATGGCTCCTAGACAAAGCCACTCCTGGGGCGGCCGTGCGACGAAGAGCTCAGGCATTCAGGGAGGGCAGGCGGCTTGGACCCCAACAGGCACTAATCCCCTACAAGCTCGCAAGAAGGGGAGTTAAAGGCAGCGGGGGCGGAGGGGGGGCAGCCTCACTCAACTCCAGCATCTGCTGGAAGCTTCTGGCCTTGGGCAAACCCCTCCTTTCTTCTGGGCCTCAAGTTCCACTTTCAGTGGTCTGGGGGCATCTTGCTCGCTAGTTCTCTGGAAGGCGGTCTGGGCAAGGTGAGGCCACAGGCTCTTCTTGGGGCTCAGGCTGGTGGGGGCCCAGCCCCTGAGCTACGCTGGGGTGGAGTTGGGGGTGGGGTATGCAGCAGTCCCCCAACCTCCTGCACGGGCCAGCTCAGCCGGGCTTTGCCCCTGGGCACCAGGCTCCCGACAGCGCCCTAGCAGAGCTATGGTGTAAGGCAAGGTCCCTGCCGTCTCGAAGCCTGGCTCCTCCTTGCCAAATGGGGCCAACAATGGCATTTATCTCTGCGAGGGTAGTAGCAGCCAGGCCCCTGCCACCTGAGGGCCGGTGCCCCTGGGCTCAGACTCACCAGACTCCCTGGCCCCTTTCCACAGCACCTTGGCTGGGTGCGCAAAGCCCTTCCAAACCTGAGCCACCCCATGACTCCCTACGGAGCATCTGCTGCCACCATCCCTGCAATTGTCCCCACCCCACCCACCCAAGTGCGGTCTGACCTCCCTACCCGGAGGCTTTGCCCTCCCATGTCCCCTGGCCAGACCTGGCCTACCTCCAGGCCCTTGGAGCACTGCGCCTGGACACCCGGCCAGAGGGCCCGAGAATGCCGTCTGGGTGTCTCTGACCCTCATCTCTTTCTCCTTGATCTTGGGTCCTGCCCCCTCCCTGGGTGGCCACGGGCTGGTACCGTGGGATCTGGCTCATGGGGCATGTGTCACACCTGGGTGTCACCTGGAGCTGGAGGGAAGAGGGTCCTGGGCTGTGTTCTCCCTCGTTGCCCCCCACCCCACTCACAGGAGGCCCTGCTGAGGGAGGGTGGCATTTGCGGGGTGCTGGGGTCCAGGGCGCCGTCCTGTGGCTCAGAACTTCTGGCCGAGCCCAACCATTCACTGTGTTGGCAACACACAGCTGGGAACAAAAGCCAAGTGCCTCTGCGTCAGCTTTGAAAACCACTGAAATGATCTCACTTGTCGTTCTGTGGTCCAAATATTTTGGCCATTTAGACACAACCTTCCGTGCTTGTGAAATTAAGTGTGTTATTAATCCTGCCTGGCCCAGTGACAGGTGGGCAGATCAGATAAATACGCTCGCAGCCAATCAAGGGGAGGGTAATCGTGTTCTTATCCGTACAAAGTCGACACGGATGAGGCCGTGAGCCTGTCACATGGGGGCCACGGGGGTGGGGGCAGGCTGGGGGCTCTGAGGGGGGGACACAGGACCCGCGCTGGGGTTTCAGACACGTTTCAGACAGGCCTTTGTTGACCCTACTTTTTTCTGATTGTAAAGAAATAAAGGGTCATGACAGAACAGGAGGAAAAGTACAAAGGAGGCTGTGAACACTCCCCAGCTCCATCACTAGGCTCAGAGCTGTGAGCAGGCGCGGAGGCTGGGGGGTTCCTTCCCGACTTCTGTGTTTGCGTTTATAACTGGGGTCCTTCCGTATGGAACTTTAAACTGCTGTTTTTCACTTGGCAATACGTTACTTCGAGCACACGTGTGTAATTAGCAGGTCAACCCCAAGGCTGTGAGGCAGCATGCCACCTCCCCTCGACCCCTGGCCTTCCTCTGAGACTACGTCCTTAGGACCCCGCACGGCCTGGGGGACACCGGGCTCGGCCTCGGGCAAGGTTCCTGCTCTGCTCCAGGTCCCGCCCAGGTGCTGATGACCGGGGCATCCCCAGGAGAGAGTTCTGGAACCCCACACCGGTGGGGAGGCGGGCTTATTTTACGGAGGAGGGAAGCGAGGTTGGGGGAGCGGAACGATGGGACACCTCACTGAGTCTGAACCCCGGGAAGCGACACCAGTCAGACTCTCAGGGTGATAGCATTCCCGCCAGCTAATGTTTCTCTGATCAGTGAGCTGAGAGGACCAGCAGCTGGGCTGTGGCGTGCCAGCCAGCAACTTGGGACCGGCAGTCCCGGGCGTGGGTCATGTGGTGCAGGGACAGCCAGCTCCCCCAGGAGCTCTCAGCCACACTGTCTGCGCACGGGTGTTGCGGTGTGCGGTCGGCAAGAGCTCGCCTCACTGCTGCTGTCCCTGTGCCCTCCAGCCGGCTCGGAACGGCCCCAAGGGCTCATGGGGAGGCCCTTCAGTCTGTCCCCTCCTGCCTTTCCTGGAGTCAGGCTTCTCTAGAGCTGAGACCCAGGAGCCCAGCCAGCAAGGCACAGCTGGTGGGGAAAAGCCCTGAACCAGCTCAGCTCGAAGGGGCCCGAGCCCCATCCATGGGCAGACTCCACTAGAATGGACCTGGAATACCAGGGACCAGCATATAAACTGTGTCACAATCTGGAAATTTCTGCCACGTGGCTTCCACTGGGCAATGCTGCGGCCTGGCCTTGGGCACGTTGCCTTTCCAGACAACTGCTGGGCTCTCGGCTGAGAGGTGCCCTGACCGAAGGTGTGTGGGGAACTGCGCCCCAGCCAGGCCTGATAATCCTATTCGCTGCCCCGTTTATTCAGTGCTAGCCCGGGGCAGGCCTGGACTGGTGGCTTTCCAGACATTATCTCCTTTGACCCACGCTTGAACCCCACAGGGCCAGTCCTATCACCCCCCCCTCAGCTGGGGTTCCCTCCTGTTTCAGGTGTCTGTGACTCTGCCGTGACGGGGTGGCCCCTCAGGAGTAGGGGGTGGTGGGCAGGTTCGGGGGCCCCCAGCTGGCCCTACCTGGGGTGTGGCCCCTTCCCTGTCTTCCACCTACCCTCCCACACCAGGGTTGTTGAGGAAATGTAACTGAGCAAAATGTTAGACTCCATCCTTTCTGCAGGTTTCTCTTGGTTCCAGCTGCTGTATTCATCTCTCCAGTCTCCAGCAGTGGGAGTGGGGGTGAGGGTGAGGAGATGGTCCTTTCCAGAGGCACGTTAGAGTGTGTGTTGGCTGGCTTACTTCTCCATGAAAATACTTTATGACGGTAAAGAAAATCTTTTTAGGGGGAAAAAATAGTCAAATGTCATTCAGTGCATCTGAAGCCTGCTGGTCCCGGGCAGCTGTCCAGCCTGTGCATGGGACCGGTGACCCCCTGGGTCTCCATTTCCATCCCTCCTGAGGTTCCATTGCCCCAAGGTGGGTGGGGACCCTGCTGCTTACATCCTGGGGAAGAGGGTGAGGAAAGGGGGCCAGGGCGGCACCAGGGGAGGGCAGCCAGCCCATTCCATGAGTGCCCACTGGGTGCGGGGCACTGGCAGGGTCTGTGGATGAAGTGGAAGGAGCCCGAAGTACAGGGGTCCACTGCTTGAGAGAGGCCCGGGGACTCACCACGTGGACAGCAGGGACTCCTGTCCAGTCCGGTATTTATTGGTGGAGATAGGAGCCCCACACATGACCAGCACTGCTTACAAAGCAGGAGGCTGGGAATATCAGGGGCAGGGGGGCCTTAGCAGGAGCCAGGTCTCCCCGAAAGGGGTAAAGTGAAGGTCTGTGCCAGCAGCGGGGGAAACACGTGCTGTGTGTCCTGCGGCTCATCAGCGATGCTCAGGCCTGCTGCTTACCTTTCCCGTCCTCAGTCCAGCCTCCTCTCCCTGGGTGGCGGGGTGCTAAGGCCAGGTGCAGACCCCAGGCACTGCAAGCAGTTGGGTCTGGGCCCCTCCTCCTGGGCGACCTCATTTCCAGGACAGCCCTGCCCCTCCCGCCAGTGTCTCAGCTCGGAAGCTCCTCCTCCGGGGAGCTGGGACCCTCATTAGTGGGACAAAGGCCAATTGTCACCATGAGCCGGTAAGGGTAATTCGTAGGCCTGGGGACGGGGCTCCCTGACGAGGCTGGGGGCTGCCCTCGGGACCAGGTCGGGTAGGGTGAGGGAGGGTGGTGGTGGAGGGGGGTAATCCTCTTTTGGGCATTTCCCAAAGCAAACCCTAAAAAGCTTCCTGTGAATAAATGCCTCTGGGTATTCGAGGGGCCTTGACTCCCCCAACCCCCATGCTGAAGGCGCATTGCTGGGGTAGATAAGCTGACGTCCTGGGAGGAGAGGATGCTTCTCTGAGTCTAGAAGGACCAGGCCTGGAGACAGAAATGGGGATCCTGAGAACCCACCCCCAGGGCTAGGAGGGGGTGCTTTTTCCTTCCCTCCCTCCCTCCCTTCCTCCCTCTCTCTGTGACCATTTCCAGCTCCCACGGGAGGGGGGGGGAATAGAAAGCTGGTGATCCTGGGTCCCTGGCCTTGGGAACATCAAAGACATAGACACATGGAGGCACATGGGGTACAGGTTGCCATGGGGCACAGAGAAGCCCTAGCTAGACTTGGGGGGCTGTGCTGGGGGAGGGTGGTCGTCAAACTGCCCAGAGGGGCCCCTCGGAGTGGGGCCTTCATTTGTACTATGGGCTGGCCAGCTGTGGGCCACGGTCCAGAAGAGCCGTCCTGCCCTGCCGGCTGGCCTGGGGGGTGTGGCTTGTGGGAAGGGCTGGGTGCTGGCCCGCTGGAGGAGGGGAGGGCCTGGCCGGTTTTCTTAGGAGTTTGGACTTTATCCCTCGGCAGTGGGGAGCATGAAAGAGTTTTGAAGCAGGGAGTGACTGACTTGGGGGCGGCGGACAGAGGGTGCTGCTCTCTGCTGGGTGGAGGCTGGGGACAGGCTGACAAGTCGGGGTCTCCAGCCAGAGAGCGTGGGGCCCGGGCCTGCGGTGGCCTCCTCCGCGGAGACCCTGAGCCTCAGCCTGAAGCCAGGCCGGGCCCCCCAACGCCCCCCCTCCCCGCCGACGTATGCCATGAGCCAAGGGCCCGTCTTTGCCCCCACGTGCTGGCAGTCTGCGGGCGGGAGCCTCGGCTCTCGGCACAGTGTCTCTGGATGCGAGCACCAAGGAGCATTAGGGCAAACTCCTTGGTTACTTTTCCCATTCTTCAGTGCAAAACGACTCCTTTTTATGGCCGCTATCAATAAGGCTCCCGCTCCCTGTTGCCGCAGTGGCCACATATATAATATTTAAACCACATTGGTGGGTGACAGAGACGTACGGATATTTTTAATCCCAACAGGCTATTACGGTTCATATCATGTCTGTCAAATAAATATTATGAATCATTCCCCGTTATCTTTATGGGGGCAAGTTGACTCCATCAGTGAGATTGGGCACGGCGGCTCTCCCTGAATATTTATCCGCCTCTTCTGTATACGTATGTGTGTAGAGGGAGATTCATGGAGCAATTGTCGATAATGAATGCCCCCGATAAAACACACTGCCTTCTTGCGGATGGGCGGCGTCTGGAGAGGGCACGGGGGGCGGAGCCGGGGAGGGGGTGCTGGCCTCCGGCAGGCGGTCAAGGCTGGCACCGGGCTGGGATTCTGGGCGCGGGCCCCTCCTCGGCTCCCGTGGCAGATTCCTGTGGCTCCCGTGATCGATTTTGCTGCGCACAGGTTCTCCTCATGTGCCAGGAAGGGTCCGTGGCTGGCGGTTCTTCTCTTCCACTTTATCAGGGACCACAGATCAGAGAGGGTCACGTGAGGGCTGGTGGCCCAGCCAGGCGGTGGCCTCCCCTCCCGGGACCCAACCTAGCACCCAGTCTTCCCGTTTTGCTGTCTGGCCCTTCGCTCTGGAGTCTGGCCTTGCCTGGCCTCCGCCCTGCCCAGCTGACCCCCCACACTGTGTGGAGCGGGGTGCTGGAGCCGTTTGCTCAAGGCGGGGTCCAAGGCCAGTGGTTGTCCCGAGGCTTCCCCTATGAGTCTTGGGCCCCTGGTGCCAAAGCCACCGCACAGCCCAGAGCCAGTCACTGCTCCCTCAGCCTCAGTGTCTCCGTCTGTGAGATGGGGAAACAGAGTCTCCGTCTGCTGGGTCAGGTGGTTGGAAGGAGGGCAGTGCCTGGCAGTGCGAACAGACCTGGCACCAAGAGGCTCCTAGGAAGCATCCGTGTTCTCTCCTGACTCGGAACTCTTGGAAGCACGGGCCCCCTCCAGCCTCCTGGCTGCCCCCCTCCCCCCAGGCAGCTCCTTCCAGGAGCATCTCTTCGGAGGGCCCTGGAGGGAACCCGCCGTTCTCCGACATCCTGGTCCTTCTCCACTAGCTGGCCCCTATCCCCTTAGGCCTTAGGCTCACTTGAATGGCTTCGCCCAAACTGCCCTTAGCTTCCTGGAGGTCTGGAACTGGGCTCCCTCCCGTGATGGAAGTAAGTGGCTGCCTGCAGGACTGGGTGCACAGGGCCGGCTGACCTCTGAGGCCAGGAGCTGCTAACAGGTGTGGTGGGGGCACTGCAGAGCTGCAGGCATTTCACAGGGGGCCAGAGCCAGCCTCTTTTCCTCTCCCATGCCCCTTCCTCTCCCCTCCCCTCCCCTCCCCTCCCCTTCCCTTCCCTTCCTTCCATCTCCCCTCCTCTCCCCTTTCCTCTTCCCCCCTGCTGTCCCCTCCCCTCTCTGCTTTTCTCCCATCCCTGCTCCTTCCCTCCACTAAGCAGAACACGCTGGAGGCCGGGTGTGGACAAGCAGCTTTCCCGTGTTCTCCAGACTGATGGAAGGACAGGATATCACCAGGGGTAGCTCCATCAGGCCTCACTGTGATTTTTGGGCAAGCCCTTGCCTCTCTGGGCTTCGTCCTCACCTCCCAGCTTGGGTCATCTGTCACCACAGACAGAAAGTGTTCCCCCCAGAGGAGCCATAGAGTCGGTAAGAAAGGGCCCTCTGGCTTGGGTGTTTGGGGACAGAAGCAGGCCACGCACTCATGAGGATAGGTGTGGGTGCCCAAGCCCCAGCTCTGCTTGCTGGGGGGCCAAGGGCCCTGAGCCCCTATGAGGTCCTGCTGGTCCCCCACTCTGGATCACATGGACCCTCTTTAGGGGAAGGAACCAAAAGCAGCCGAGGTACCCCTTGGTGTCCCAGGAACTGCTGGGAGCCGTCCACCCAGACACCAGCCTCAGGGGCCCCTGCCCCGCAGACGTGGGCCTTGAAAAATATTATTCACCGAGTGATTCCCGAGAGTGTTTACAAGACTGTGCCGAGACAGGCACATGAAATAGGCCAAAGTACCTTAAAAAGCATCCCTCAGGGATGGTTTAAAAGAAAAAAAAAGCCCCAAACAAAAAACAAAACCCTCTTAGATCTCAGGTTGTAAATAGATGAATATTACTATAAAAACATTTTTGGCTGCAGAAGCACATGGCAGGAAGGCCGGGGGCGGTTTTTTCCATGGTTAGCTGAGACCTGGCCACTCCAAATGGGGCAGCCACCGTCCCGGGCGGTGTCTTGTGGGAGCATTTCCACAAAGAGCCCCGGCTTCAGGGGAGAGTGAAAAATAGAAATAACAAGCAGCACGGGCATTTTCCATCAAGGAGCTGAGTTTGCCGAGGCCCCCCTGGCCGCCGGCGGTGGCTCTAGGGCGCCCTGCACCCCGCACCCCTGACCAGAAGGCGAGGCTGCGGGCACCTGTGGCCAGTCTGGCGTCTGTGGGCCCTGAGGCTGGATTTTAAGCGGGTCTGTGGTCTCGGACCCCGCATTTCCTCCGCTGTCCATATGAAGGCAGGAGCCCCGGAGAGAGGCAGGGGGCTGGGTGACGGCTCCTTGAATCTCTCTTAGGAACAGAGGGCCCTTCACCCCCTTGCCTCGTCGCCTGTGTGCCTTCCCTGGGGGCCGGGAGCCCATGTGGAAATTGGCCTGCGTGTGGCTCCGTCTCCAGGCCCCGATGATTCCAGAGTTTTCCGTGGAGGGGTGGGGCTGGGGAGGGGCTGGAGCCCCCGGTGCCAGGCTGCCCACTGTCAGAGGTGACTTCAGATGCTTGAGCCCAGCCTTCCAGGCCTCCAGGACCGGCTTTCCTACAGGCGCCCAGCGAGTTCCGACCTGCCCTCCAAGCGGGCTGCCTGCTATTCCTTCCAGAAGCTGAGTAACTCCCACCTCCCGGCCAGTGCTCACACCGGTCCTGCTGCCTGCCCTCTGCCCAATGAAAACTCCCTCCTTCAAAATCCAACTCGAGGACCAGCAGTACCCGGAAGTGCCTGGGGCCCCCGGCTGCTTGTGGCCTGGTGTCCGCACCACTTCCTGTGTGCCCACGGCGCTGTGCCTCCAACCAGAGGCCCCTGTAGACATGTCCTGTCTCTGGTTGGGCGGGGGCTCCCGGAGGGCCTCAGTCATCAGCTGGTAATAATAGTAGCAGTGGTAGACGGAGGAGCTGAGCTCACCGAGGCCCTCCCACGTGGTGCCAGACTCTCCTGTGTTATCTCACTTCATCCGCACAGTGACTCAGGGAGGAGGGCGTGTCATCCCCACTTCGCAAGTGAGGAAACTGAGGCCCAGTGAGGGCATCGACCTGGCCCGGCTACAGGGCTGGAGAGGGGCAGAGCTGGGATCTGGCCTATGCCTGTCCACCTGGGACCTCACCTCCCCCTGAGTTAGGGCTCCACAGATGTTTGTTGAATGACTGAATGATCCACAAGATTACTCACCTCTCTCCTGCCCCTCCCCACCCAGCCTCACCCCCATTCTCTCTGTCCCCAGACCCAGGGCCTTGGATTATGGATAGGCTGTCCTTACAGGACGGTAGGAATGCAGCTTCACTGATGGTCACCAGCCTGTGCAGGCTTGCACCCTTGGTGGCCCAGAAGGTCCAAGCACAGGACCTGGGTTCAAATCCTGCCCTCCCCCTCACTGCTGTGTGACATGTTCCTCTACGTCACCTCTCAGCCTGTGTGTCCTCCCCAGTCAGGTGGCTTGTAGTGTCCACGGCCATGGGTTGTTGGGTGACTCTGTCAAACAAAGGAGTGGGCACTGGGGTCCTGGGGGGCTCTTCTTCCCTGTCAGTTGTGTCCAGTCGGGGCCCTGCACAAAAAGGGCATCTGGCCTCTTCTGTAGTTGGAGGGCAAGGTGTGATGACGGTGCCCAGTAGGCCCGGCTCCAGAAGGGGCACTGATGGCCTACCATAGCCACGGGCACACCGGGGTCTACGGAGGCGGGCCTGAGACCTGGGGCTAGCACTGGGTAGGCTCTCCGTGCACACGCGTCGCTGCTCGTTTCTGCTCCTCGTCAGAACTTTCCCTGTGTGCTTCCCTGCCCCCAGCCCCTGCAGGAGGAAATCAGTTTTCGAAGCTGTGCCCTGGGGAGTGAGGAAGGGTGTGATGATAGTGGCTGAGGGCTGCAGTTAAACAGGCTGGGCTGGAGAGAAGGCAGGGAGCTGCATGGGGGGGCGGGGGGACGGTCATTAGGGGGCCCAAGAGCCAGCGAAGGGGAGGTGTTGTACAGCAGCGGAGGGGACGGTGGATCAAGCAGAAGCCAGGGGGGACAGTGCAAGCCAGGGCCATGGCTTATGGTTGTGCTGGCTGCGGGTGGTGTGGGGGGTAGCTCTCCAACCAGGCCTTGTTCCTGCCCAACCCCCATGCCCCTGCCCCACGTGGAATGACAGCCTCCCTCCAGGACAGTTCACAGTGGCCCTCCTGCGATCCAGCTCCTGGCCGTCAGGTGGAAGGTGGGTCCTGCTACTCCCCATTTCCCAGACTAGAAAGTGAAGCCCAGATGTGTGGCAAGGCTTACCCAGGGTCACACAGGTGGCAGCCAGGCAGTAGGACTCCCTTCCTTGTCAAGGGCCTCAGCCTCTGGGGGTCTCTGGGCATTAAGGCCATCCACATTCAGTCTTCACCTCTCTCTACGACATCGCCCCTCTGGCCCCAGGACCACCATGTGCAGCCGGCGTGACCGGCTAAGGCCCTCCACCACCTGGAGCCTGGGTCTCCACGCTGAAGACGGGTGCAGCAGAGCACCAGCTTCGTGGGGGCTGGTGGGGAGGGGGCGCCCCTGGGCTACATCTGCTCAGCAAGGCTCACCCCACGCAGGTAACTCATGAAACCCAACTCCTGCCGCGGAGCGGTCCCGGGGCCAGCGTGCTTCCTTTCGGTTTTAAACAAACGAATCAGGAATCTAAAAGTCAGGGGAGAGAAGTAGCCACCGGCCCCCAAAGTCAGCGCCCAACTCACGGCAGCTCCTCCCCAGCCCAGTGCTGCTAAAGAGAGGTCCCCAAAGTCGGGCCAGCATGCAGTGAGCTCGAGCCACCCCCCCACTCCCGCCCCTCCGGGCTGGCCAGTGGGGCCGGCCACGGGGCAGGGCAGAGTGTGTCAGGGGACCGCGGGTTCCCCTGGGCGTGAAAGTGGGGGACGGCCAGGGGACATGTCCAGAAACTAGAGGGCTCGCTGGCGGAGGCCTAGCCCGTGCCCCCGCGCGAGCCCGGGCCCCCGCGGGCCTCAGTTTCCCCACGTGGCGGCGGGCGGGGGCCGCGCGCAGCGCAGCCGGCCGGCCGCTTTGTGTGGCCGCCCAGACAATGGCCCGGCCGCGTAGGACTCCGCCGCCCGCCCGCCTCCCCCTCCGAGCGGAGGGCTGGGGACAGCGGGGAGGGAACCCCGCGCCCGCCCCTCCCCCGCCGCCCCCGCGCGGCTCCCTGGAAGCCCCGCCGAGGCCAACTCGCAAGTTTGCGCGGCGCCCGATCCGCGCTCGCGCTCCGGCGCGCGCGCACTCGCGGGGGCGGGGGGGGCGCGCGGGTCCTGGGGGCGCGCTCGCCGGGCGGAGCGGTCGGGCCAGGCGGGGCGGCGGCGGCGGCGCTGCGCCGATCCGCGCCCGTCGCGGGCCCGCCGCCCCCGCCGGCGCCGCCGCGGTCAGGGGAGCAGGCGCGGGCGCGCGCGGCGAGGCGCAGGCGCGCAGGCGCGCGGCGGCGGCGCGCAGCACCTGTTTACATTGTTGGGCGACTTTTGCAACAACTCGCCGCGCCGCGGCCTCCGCGCCGCCGCCGCCGCCCCGCCGCCGCCGGCTCCCGCCGCCAGGCCCGGCCGGCCGCGCCGGGAGACCGCCGCGGTCGCCCCGCCGTCCCGCTGCCGGCCGCAGTCGCCGCCGACATGGACACCAAAGCATTTCCTGCCGCTCGGTGAGTGCTCGCGGGCCGGGCGGGTGGGGCGGCGGGACGGCGGGGCGCGTTCCCGGCGGCGCCCGGCCAGCCCGCTCGGCCCCGCGCCCTCCGCGCGGCCCTCGCCGAGTTGGGGCGCCGGCCCGGGGCGGGCGGCCGGGCAACTTTTCCCGGGCCGGCCGGGGCGGGGGGCGCGGGTGCCGGGCCGCCCCTCGGTCGCGAGGCGGGAGCGGGCAGCGGGCCGGCGGCGGAGGCGGCAGGGCGGGGGTGGGGGCGGCGGTCGGCTGCGGACGGGGGTCCCGCCCCGGCTTACCCCCCACCCCCACCCCCCCTCCTCGGTTACGCTGGTCCGCCTGCGGCCCCGGGCGCGCAGCTCCCGCCGGGCTGCGCAGGGACCGGGCCGGGGCGGGCGGAGCAACTTGTGCGCTCCTAGCCTGCGGCCGCCCTAGCACCAGGACGGCCTGTGCGCCGCCGCCCGGGCTGCCGAGGCTAGCAGGCCGCCGGCCCTGGAACGCGCGGGACCCCTCCTCCCCTAGAGCAGCCCAGGCGCGGGTGGGCAGGGTCACCCAGGGGCCGTAGCAACGGGAACATCAGACCCGGGGAGGCCCCATCCCAGAAACGGGGGCCCCTCACTCTGGCTCACCGGGGTGTTGTGCGGGGCGTTCTGGGCGGGGGGGTGCTGGCCCTGCACTTGGGGGAAGGACACCCTAGAGGCGCGGAGGCTCCGTTTTCCAGTCCTCCTAGTGCTATCCCGCCCAGGGGCTTCCCTGTCCCAGACTGCCCCCCGACTCCAGGCCCCGACCTACGTAGGAGGAGGAAGGGGCTTGGCCAGGGGCCCCCAGTCGCTGCCCTCCCTAGGCTTTGGGAGCCAGTGAGAGGCAGGGAAGGGGGAGGGGGTGGGGAGACTTTATGAACGAGCGCCGGGAAGGATATTAATTTGGTGGTGGGGCCGGCAGCCAGGCTGTCAGGCTGGGTGAAGGATCTGTGCTGAATGGAAATTAAAACAGCTGATTATGAATGAAACCCCTCGGTCAGTCGTCCCCCGCCTGCCCACCTCCCTGCAGCCTGGGGCGCAGTTTGGCCACCAGGTTGGCAGTCAGGACCCAGCAGAGCTGCAGGGACGTTTGCTGAGATTGGGAGGTGGAGGGCAGCCAGCGTCGAGCTGCCCTCCACCCCCCCAGGGGTCAGGGTGAGGATCTGAGCACCCGCAGACACCCCGCAGCCCACTCACAAACGGGGGTGCCAAAGGGAGACTGGAACAAGGTTCGTCAGGTTTGTGAGATCTAGGAAAACCCCCTCTCTGATTCTGTAAGATGAAGACCTCCAAAGGCCACGCTCAGTGCCCTCCTTGCATGAGCCCGGTCCTCCCCAAGGCCTCCAGGGGTGGGCACTCACGCCCATTTTGCAGATGAGAAAACTGGCTGGGAGAAGCTGAAGCCACAGAATGCAAAGTGGTGGATTTTGGTTTGAACCTCCAGTCCGTGGGTGCCAGTGTGTGTGGAAGAGAAAAGAGACCTAAGTTGTTTCTCCTTACCCCCCCCCCCCCCCCCCGAGGCTTTGCGCATTCATAGGCACACACGCATGTGGAGCTGGGCTCTCCCAGAGGATGCCTTCTGGATCAAGAATGCGCCGCTCTGTCTTTGACCCCCGCCCCCGACGTGGCAGGGCCCTGGCTGGGTACCGGGGGCAGGAAGAGTCTCTGTCTCTGACGTCCTGGGAGCGTCCTGGGAGACGGCACAGGTACGGCCGGGGCTGCAGGCTGGCGGTGCTGAAGTCCCTGTGGAAAGGAGAGGTCCTGCCTCTGAGCCAGTGTCCCAGGGACCTGGATGGGTCCCTCAGAGACTCAGAGGCTTTTGCTGTGCCAGGCTGGTGGCCTCCCAGCAGCCCAAGCCCCGGGCTTGAGTGGAGAGTCCTGGGCTCTGATGACATTTTATTTTTTTCTGAGCTTGTGACCGGCTCTGAAGTGCAGTAGAATTGAAGGTCCGATTAAGCAGCTACTTGACCAAGCTCTTTTGTAAACACAGCCTAATTCCTCATGGGGGTGAGTGTTGGAAGGCCCGCTCACTCGTCCGGGGCCCGGCTGGCAGCGCAGGCCAGCCCTGGCGCTGCTGGGAAGGCCGCACCGCCCGCCTCTTGGGCTCGCGGGGCCTTGGGCAGAGAGGGCCTCCTCCCCCAGCACCCACTGCCTCAGGGCTTGGTGGATCTGGGCCCTTGCTCTCGCCCACCTGAGAGTCTCCCTACCGCTGCCCGTTGAGCCGCCTGGTGAGGGGCAGGGACGAGCCCAGGGTATAGATCTAGGGGCTGAATATGTGGCCCAAGGCACCCCCTGCTTCCTGCCCCTCCTCCCCAGTACTCCCCACACCAATAGGGGAGGCCTGCATTGGCACCCATCTGGGTGGTGGGGCCAGAAGGCTGGGGCTGCAAGGGAGGCCTGGAGGTCTCAGGCCTGGCCAGACCCCGCTGGGCTGGCAGTGGCTCACTTGCCTGGGGGGAAGGGCGGCCAGTAGCAGAGTGATAGCTCCATTGGCCGTCCTCTGGGGGACTCTCTGGGACCTGAGTGAGCTTGGAAACCTGGTGAGGGGCTTCTGGTAACATCAGAGCCCTGAGGGACCCAAAATAGAGCACATTCCGGGGCCTCCCGAAATAACAGGGTCACATGACTCACGGGAGGCCGGGCTTGGAGTCTGGGCTTGGAGTCCGGCCTGCTGAGGCAGTTCTGTCTCGGCCTGGGCACTGCCGACTGTTGGGGCGTTTGTTTTGGTAAACTCCGGAGGGGGCTCTGTTTGTTGACAGGAGAAGTGTCGGGGCGAGAAAAACAGCCCTCGCTGCGGCCTGACCGTGGCCGAGGCCTTGCAGCCTGCAGGCTTGCCTGGACTGAGCTGCCGTGCCTGGGCCCAGCGTGCAGCCCTGACCCGCTCTGCCCAGACATGGGTGGAATGAGCTGGCCCCAGGAAGAGCCGTGCTGGGAGGGCTGGCGGCTGGGAGCTAGGGTTAGGCAGAGTTGAGCCAGCCGCCCTGCTCACCCAGGGGCGGCTGCCGGGGAGTTCGGGCTGTGCCTCCAGCGGTGTCTGTCCTTTAGGGCCTGTGGGGAACTGTGCCTCCTCCAGGAGGCCCTCTGCCTGCTTTCCCTGGCCCCCACCTCCCCCCCACCAATGTCCTCTCCTGGGAAAGGAGGAGGGGGTAGCTGTGGAGTTGTGCAGGCACAGAATGGGTGATCTGGGTGGGTCGCCTGCCTGGGAGGGGCTGGCTGTGCATGCCCGGGACCCTGGCATCAGGAGAGCGGCTCCGCGCTGATTCTAGGTGGCACAGACTTTGGCTGCACAGAGGTTGGCCTGGCAAAAGCCTTAAATGCCCGGAGCCCACGGGAGCCGCCTGCAGAGTTCCGTTTTCTTGGGTGGCACGGGCTCTTTCCACCGTCGGTGTGTTTCAGGGCTGCGGTCTCGAGTGGCAAATGAGGCCCATTCTCTGGGAGAGGAGGCCCCGGGCCAGCTCAGCCACTCTCCACCGGACACGGAGCCGGGGCTGCAGAGCTGGCTCTGGGGCTGCAGAGCTGGCTCCGGCCGGGCCCTGTCATCGGGCTGAGGCTTTGTAAGCCAAGACCTTCCCTTCTCCACTGGCTTCAAGTTCGTCCAAGTTTGTCTTTTTTGTCTTTTGTAGCGGGCCTTGGAGGCCAGGGCTTTGAGGTGTCCATTCCCTTGGGAACTGGCCATCGGCGGTGCTAGGGATGGGGCAGGGGTCCAGGCCTTCGGGACTCTGGGTGTGTGGACTCAGAGCCTTGGTGGCTGGTGAGGCTGGTGCCCGTTTGGGGATCACCTTCGAGACCTTTGTCCTGACGCTCATTAAGCGGATTGATTTGAGGGATGCTACGGAAGGGTGGGGGAGAGGCCTAGTCCCTCCTGTCCAGCCCCTCCCCTGCACTGCCCTGTGCGTGACGTTTATGTTCTGGGAGATGCGGTTCCAGCTTTCTCCCTCCCCTCCGCCCCCTCCAGTCACGCCCCTTCGTCACTTGCTCCCTACACCCCCCGCCTCTGGAATGACCCTGCCATCCCTGGGGTGGAGGGATGGGGGGACGAGCACGAGGAGTGGCACCTTCGTGCAGGGCTGTGTTCTGTTGCTGGGCTGGTGGTCCCGTGCCGGAGGTCCAGTGTCAGGGGTCCAGTCCTTTCCTTGCTGCCGTGTGGGGCCTGCCTGTCTCTCAGAGCCTCAGCTGTGCCTCCGTCAAATGGACTCGGGGGTTGGCTCCTGCCGGGTGCTGGGGAGGACAGTCGGTTTTCTTCTGGCGGCCGCTCTTTGGAGGTGAGGTCTGTGGCCGAGGGCTCCCTGTCCCTCCTGCCTGGGTCGGGGCGTGGCCCGGGTCTGGCGTGCTGGACGGACCCGGACCCTGAAGCAGAGAGGATGGCTGGGGCGCTGACGCGGAAGGGAGGGCGCCCCCAGCCTCTGTGAGCTGAGAGAGCACTGAGGTGGCCCCTCCGCAGGTGCCCTCACCCCTCCTGGGTCTGCACTGCAAGTCCTCTCCCTGAGGCCCAAGACAGGCGGGCGGGACAAGGGGCTCGCTTGCGCCCCCCTTCCCCCAGCCCGGTGCGAGGTATGCTGAGCCTCGCAGCTGTGCCCCAGCACCTCGCAGACGGGGACGTTGCACCCCGGAGTTACAAAGCAGTTGCGGCGCTCGGCAGCGGAATGAGCGCGAAATGGGGCAGAAAGCAGCTAACTGAAATTGGCAGGGCCGGTGCAGGGGAGAGTGGGGGCGTGCACACAAGTGTGCAGGGCCTGGGTGCATGCACCCTCACACTCTCCCTCTCAGACAGCGTTGGCCGCACCGAGCTCTGGCCCCTGCCGTCAGGCCCTGCCTGGCGCTCTACCCAGAGGTGTTGGTTACGTGTCCCTGTGTCTGTGTCTTCTTGTCCCGGAGACCTGCTTCCCAGTGTCCCCGCATCGCCGTGTCTCTGTGCCTCTGGGTGAGTGAGGGGGCCTCCTGGGGCCTGATTTCCTCATCTTCAGAATTGAGGCGGGCCCCCGTGGTCCTTGCCCACCCCGTTTGTCTAAGCCTCTCCCAGCCTGCTCTGGGCTCTGCTTTGCCCTCCTTGAGGGCGCCAATGGCTGCGGGCTTTGGGCGCCTGCCGTGGCCTTGCTTTGCAAGACCTCACGAGGCTTAACGGAGGCAGGCTCACTGAGCGGATGGGGAAACGGAGCCCTTCTGCGAGGCCTGTCACGGCCTTCGCGGAGCCTCTGGGTCAGAACTGTCCCCCTAGGATGGGAGTGCTGTTTCCCCCAGGCCTGTTGACCCTCCGGGAGCACCGTCAGAAGCCACTTGCCTCCTGGGGCCTGGATCTGTGCCCTGTCCTGGCTCCCTGGGAGCCCTGTATGGATCTTGGGCCCACGGGTGAATGAGTGTTCTGTTCTGTAGGACTCAGTGGAGGCTTGAAGTTTCACTGTGTCCCTTCTGTCCCCTTTTACCCACTGGAGGGCTTCTGGGGAGTGGAGACCCTGATCCTTATCCAGGGTTGTCTTTGGTGTGGGGGGGGAGGGTGGGGGCTGCTGATGTCTGGAAAGCCATGGGCTGGGTCAGCAGCCAGAGGCCCAGCCTGAGGACCCCTGTGGCCTGGTGCGCACCTCCTCCCCCACCAGGACTGCGTGTTTGGCAGCAAATTCCTGAGGGAACTAGGTGACAGGTGGCTAGAATGGCCACACCAGGTCTCCAGGGCAGGGCGGGGCCTTGTCTCTGTGCTCATCTTTCCCAGCTCTCACATGAACGTATGCACACACAGGTGCACGTGTGCACACGTGCACAGACGAACCCCCACATACACGCATGCGTGCGCACACGTGCACACACCCACACCCACGTGTACACACATGTGCACACACACACACACACACACACACACACACACTTGCGAGTGCAGGCACAGATGCACACGCCTGGTCTTCCCAGCCTATCCTAATGCAGCCTTGACAAGCGTTTCCTCAGGAGGACCCAGGCCTGGGGGCATCTAGGATACAGCTGCTGGGTGCTGGCCTGGTCCTGCCGCCCCACGGAGGTCGGTCTGAGGAGCGGAGGGCTGGAGAACCTTCCCGTTGGAGCTGCTTCTGTCATGGGCTCTGAAGGAGAGGCAGGGCTGCAACAGGTGGTGGGGGGAGGGGTCCTCCGGTGGCAGGGACAGTGGAGACAAAGGCCCCGAGGTCCGGAGGCCCGGCTCTAGGCCCGCGTGGCTGCAGCTGGGAGAGGCGGTGGTGTGTGAGAGGAGGCCCGCTATAAGGCAGAGTGCAGTGTGTCTGCGTGAGTGCCTGGGGTGCAGGTCAGGTGTGTGGGGGCCCGGGGGCCACGGGGGGCCGTGCGCGGGGTGGTGTCCCTAGTGGGAGTTAGGCCTCCAGCTCTGTGCAGCGGGTGGGCTCGAGGCAGGCAGGAGCTGGAAGGAGGAGGGGTCCCAGGTGGGCCTGGAACCCGACTTGGTAGGTGTCACTCTGGGCTGCTGGGCCAGTCAGTGCAGCAGCCTCCTGGGGCTGGGGTGGGGGGTCAGGCCAGGCCCTGGGGGCCAAACCACGGATCACTGCTGTCCCTGATCATGGGGATGGGAGAGTAGTCTTTTCCCTCCCAGCCCCTGGATTTCCTCCTGTCACCTTCTCCCTTCCTGGTCCTCGGGCCCTTGACCTGTCCTTGGGGGGGAGATGCTGTCCAGCCTGTGCACCCCTCCTGTCGGTAACTGAGTTATTCTAGGGCCTGGGGTGCTAGTGGGGCTCTGGGAACGATGACGAAACAATCTGGTGATCAAAGGGGCTCAAGCCCAGGTCTAGGAAGATGAGTCCTAGACCCAGGGCACCCGATCAAGTTGGGGGGACAGGCTGTCCATAGGGGGCAGGGAGGCTGGGCGTCCTGGGGTCAGAGCAGGGAGCTGAGGGCCCTGTTGGGACTGGCCTTGGGCCTGGAACCACAGGGCCTCAGTGTGAGGCATGAACTCGAGTTCCTCCCCTCTGGGACGTTCACAACTGGCCCTAGGCTCCGAGTTCATAGGTGACTCTAAGCTCTGTTAGCTGGGGCTGGGGACGAACAGGGGAACTCTTGGTCTGAGACCCTGCTTCTGGGTTGACCCAGGGCCTGGCCTCCCTGCACCTCCGTGCACCCATCTGAGCAGCAGTGGTTTCCAGCCGTGTCTCAGTTTTCCTGCTGTGCTTGGGGCGCAGGGCCGGTGAGGATGGGTCTGAGCAGGGGGAGCCTCCAGCGTGCAGGGGAGGGGAGGGGAGGGGAGTGCGGAGCTGGGCCTGAGCCAGGCGGTGTGTAAGTCCTCTAGCACAGTGGATAGACCCCGTGGAGTTCAAAGCCAGCCCCGGGTGTGGCCTCCTGGCTGTAATGAGGTTACTGATTCAACAGGCTTCCTGGTGCTATGGCCCAGAACCGAGGGAGGCTGGGAAGCCCCGGGGAAGGATCTAAGTATCCCATAATTGACCAATTTAGCTTAAGTGTCCGCACCGGCCCCGGGCAGAGGTCAGGCAGTGACAGCCCAGGTGGCCAGAGTCGCCGCGCTCACGGGCTCCCCATGGACGACCGCCTTGTCCCGAGCTCTCTGGAGAAGCTGCCCACGGGGCCTGGAACCCCCTCTCTCCCCTCCCCACTGTCCGTGGCATCGGTTCTAAAGCTCTGTCCGTAGCCACGTCCTTCTGGGGGCCT
This sequence comes from Ursus maritimus, assembly GCF_017311325.1. Taxonomy (NCBI): domain Eukaryota; kingdom Metazoa; phylum Chordata; class Mammalia; order Carnivora; family Ursidae; genus Ursus; species Ursus maritimus. Next base: position 57,599,327 of record NW_024424119.1, read on the forward strand.
GGCTCCCTTCCCCAGCCGGAGCGGGTTCGGCTGGCCACGGCCGTTTGTGTGCAGTGCACGGCACGGGGCGGTGGGCGCAGTTTGGACTCGGTGCCAGGCGCCGCTGTCAGATCCGCCGGCCCTTTGCCTTGCTGTGCCCTCGTGCACCCATGGGGTCATTGTGCTGCCTTGTGGGGACCAGTGCGGATTCGCTGAGGCTGGCTTGGTGGGGCGGGGGCTTGGCCCGTGCGCGCGTCTGATGTGCTGGCCGCCCACCTGCCTTCCCTCGCTCCGAGGTTTCCTAGGGCGCGGCCCATTTCAAGAGTGTGCGATCGTGCAGCACCCAGCACAGGGGTCCAGGCCATGCTTGGCTGAGTCAGGACTGGGATGGAGAAGACCCCACGCCCGGCTGTGCGCTGTCAGTGACAGCTGGATACCCGCACTGTGGACGGTGCACCCAGTGCCCCAGCAGGGGGCTGGAGGGTTGGCCCAGTCCCTGCTCCCCAGGAACCCAGGCCCTGTGTCTGGAGGACCCACTTTGCTCATCGTTTGCCCCTCAGAGGCAGGGCCCGGCATTGGGCGGCACTGGTCAGTGACCGTCGAGGTGACCGTGTCGGCCACAGTGGTAGCCATGTACTGAGCTGTCCCCAAGCCGAGCTCCCTGTGTGGACAGGCCCACAAGTGGGGCTGTTTTGGCCACAGTTTTGGGATGAAGGCTTCGGGCTCAGGGAGGTTGAATGACGTGCCCAAGGTGCTCTGGCTGGTGAAGGCCCTGAAGGCTACCTCTGGAATCTAAGCCGAGGCGGGGTCCTTCCTGGAGAGAGTTGGTGCCTCCTGTGCACCGCCCTGGGGATTGGCTTTGTCCGGAGTGGCCTTGGGGGGCTCTCAGCAGACGCTGTTGCTGCTGCTCCTGGGAGAGGCTTGTACAGTTGAGCTCTGGGTGGGGGGCGTCCCTTGGGCCCCTTGTCTTGCCCTGTTTGGGTGCAGGGCAGAAGAGCTGCTTCTGTGTGGAGGTGCAGGCCAGGGCGGGTGGTCGGCCCAGGTGTGCTCTCTGACTAGCTTGCTGCACTCCTGGGCAGGCGCCTCCTTTCCTGGCCTCGGTTTCCCTGGGGTTCTCTGGCTGCCAGAGGTCTCTGCCCTTCCCTCCTGGTACCTTGGCCTGGTGCCCATAAGCTGGTGGCTGTCTGATTGGGGTGTCACAGCTGGGGACCAGCTTCTCGGGAAATGGCTCTGTGCCATCCCTGGGTTGAGGGGGACAGGCCCTGGGCTGGAGGTGAGGTGCCTATGTGCTAGGAAGCCACGGGCTCTGAGTCGGCTCGGGTGGGGCATGGGGTCTCTCTGGCGGGGCCTAGCTCTGGGTCTGACCTGGGAGTGTTAGGGTAATGGGGAAATCGTGAACCTTATGGATGGGGGCCTGGCATTGTAGGTGGCAGTGGGGGCATGCTGCCATCACCCAAGGCCAAGCCAGCCTCCTCTCTCCTTGGGCTCTGACCTCCCCCGCCTGGAACTCTCCGTCATTTTCCATCACCCCCAGTGTGGAGGCCAGGCCTCTGCTCTGTGTCACATGGCCCTGGAGCCTCTCCTGCCTCATGAGGCACCACTTACTGTTCTTCCTTGCCTTCTCGTGTTCACGGGAGAGGTGAGGAGTGAGTGCTGGCTCTGAGTAGGAATCTGTGTGGCCCTGGGTTGGCAGACTCACCTGTCTGGCTTTCAGTTTCCTGTAAATAGCCTGGGGAGGCTTCACGGGAGAGTTGTTTTGGCAGTTGGGTTTTGAGGCATGAATAGGAGTTTGTTGGGTGGGCTGTGGAAAGGGAATCAAGGTAGAAAGAATGGGTGGACCCTTCCCAGGGATTTCTGGCCCCAGCCAAGGATTTGGAGGGGAATGCCCGTGTGGGTATCGGTAGGGGTCCTCCCTGGAGGATTGTAGAAGAATCTGACAGCATGGCCAGGCTACCATGGCTTGCCTCGCTGGCTGGGTATAGGTCTGTGCTGGTGAGGAAGCATGTGAGCCGTGGCCGGCGGTGGTGGTGGTGGTGTGTGTAGTCAGCTGGTCTGGGAATAATTAACCCTGTGAGGAGTTAGAGTGGCAGAAGGCCTGGCTCTGACCTGGCGGACCCCATCCGAGCTGGTTGCCTGCTGGCCTGATGTCCCCTCTACTTCTCAGGCCCTGAGATGTCCTGGTCTGGAGTATGACCCATACGGGCCCCCCACCTGTCAGACTAGCTCAGAGCTCTGGTTCCTGGGGTGAGTGGCCATTGCTGGGTCCCTCTCTGGGTGGAGCAGCCGGGGTGGGGGGTCCGTTCTTCACCCTGCTTCTCTGTCCCCATATCCTTGGTCCATCCCTGCAGTGCCCCCTGCTGCAGCCCCTGTCCCTTTCCCGGTGGCAGCTAGGTGTCATTTGCCCTGGGGCCTCCTGTGTGAGCCCTGGGCTGTCTCCTCCCTGCACTGAGGAAAAAGCTGATGAGGCCAGAGTCCACGGGAGCTGGTGGAGCCGCCCCCACCCCACCCCTGCCCCTGGACTTTCTGCCCAGGACCAAGGTCGGAAGGAGGGCTGAGAGGTGGGGACCATAGGCATCGGGTGCTAGGCCGTGACCCCTGGGGCAGTGCAGTGCCGGCTTTGGCCTTCCTGGGCCCACATGGAGGGGAGGGACAGCAGGAGAGCAGCCAGGGCCTTCCTCTTCCTTTTTCTGTCTCTGGGGGCACAAGGTCAGGGCTCCAGCCCTCCTGGCCAGCCGGGCGCGAAGGCTGGAACCCCAGGGAGCCTTCCGTGCCAGAGGCCGACCCCTCCAGACTGTGGGCCTGGGAGAGCAGTGGCACGCTTAGGGCCCCCTGACTGTCCCATTGCGGCTCTGCCATGTGAACTTTGCCACTTGGAGCACGTTACTTCCTCCCCCTTTACCGGTTTCCTCGTTGGTCAAGTGGAAGGAAGGATGTTGGAGGAGCTGGAGGTGGGAAGCACGGCGGCGTGTGGCTGCTCCTGGCCAGGACCCTTGGCAGGCATGGCTGCTGGGGCGCGGCTCTGTCCCCCGTGGGTCCCTGAGACCGCAGCCGCCCCTCCCCCGCCTTGGGGTGGCTCCGAGGTCTTGTTTGCGGCCGAAGCCACGGTGCCAGGCGCTGCCCCGGCCTTGCGAAATGTTTGTTGATTGAATTAGTGCACCCTGCAGATGCTCTCCTGCCCTCTGCACTTCAGAGGGGCCGTGGGGGGAGCCTACCCCTCGCCAAGCTGGCTTTTACAGCTGTTACCCGTGTGCAGAATCACCCTTCTTCTGGGGGTCTGCCGACCTCCGAGGGAGGGGAGTCCCTTAGTGTGCAGCCTGGTGCTGGTTCCTGGGAGCAGAGCAGGGAAAGTCCGGGACGATGGGCCGGGAGCCCGCCCTGGAGGGTCCCCCGGGGCCTGTGAGGGTGTCAGACGCCCAGGTGCACAGGGGGCGGAGCCTCAGCCCCAGAGGACCACCCATGTCAGGACCTGGTTCCTTCCTCTGCCGCTGAGCACATCTGTTGAGTGTGGGTCGGAGGGGGTGGCGGGGATCAAGGCCTGGCCAAGAGGTTCAGAGCAAACATCTCGCCTGCCTGTTTGTTGTTCATCCATCCATCTGTCCATCTGACTGGCTGTGTGTCCGTAGACATCTGGCTCTGCTGGGGTGGCAGAGTTGAGTGAGGCCCAGCCCCCAAGGGGGTGAGTGGGGTTTAGAGTCAGAGAGCAGAGCTGGACCCAGTGCTGCGAACTGACAGTGGGTCACCTTGGGCCAGATTTTTAAAACCTTTCTGGGCCTCGGTTTTCTTATGTATAAAGTGGGGCCGATGGCGTATCAGGGCGGTCACGCGTAGTGAGTGTGGAGCTGAGGTTGGCTAGTCTGATGTCATCCCTGCTCTCACTCTGGGGGAGGAGACAGTGTGAATGTGGTGGGAGGAGGGCATACTGAAGGCCGGCAGGGCATAGGAGTGTTACCAGCTTGCCCTGGTGTTTGGTGGGTTGGGCCTTCTGCACTGGGTCCTGAGGGATGCATAGGAGTTTGTCTGGGAGAGGTCAGTGTCTGTATGCTCGGACTGGTGTGTAAGCTTTGTCTGGTCAGGGGCCACCCCAGAGCAGAGCTCCTTGCCTCTGGGTAGAGGGGACAGCTGGAGCTCCAGGAGTTGGAGCGGTTGTTGCTGCTGTGTGGGAAGCAGGGCTGGAGGGCAGGGTGGGAGAGTGGTAACCAGATGGACATGGCCTCAGTGCCTGAAAGAATGATGTGCCTTTCACCCAATGCAGAGAGCTGTAGAGGGGCAGTTTTGGGGGTGATCGGGACTTTGGTGTGGGATGCGTTCTGACCCCCCAGGAGAGGTCTGGTGGGCAGTGGCCGTGTGGGGCTGGAGGGCAGGGGAGAGGTCAGGGCTGAATGTGCGGCTGGGATGTGCAGCGGGGGAGGCAGGAATGCCTGGCAGCGGGAGGAGGTCACCCCTCCGGCCCCACAGAGGGCAGAGGTAGAAGCAGGCCAGGGCCCCGGCCCGGTCAGTGGGATCCTTGCAGGCTGTGCCCATAGGGTGGTGGAGCTGGGCTTTGGAGGCAAGACCCCCCCTCACCTTCCCTTTTCATTTCTCGGTGCTGCTTTTTGTGGTGGGGACTGCTGGCCTGGGGCTCCCGTGGATGGTTCCCACTGTGCCCCTGGCCCCCGGCTCTTGGATGGTCTGTGGGAAGATGTTTTTGGCAGCCGATGGAAGAGGTTCCTTCCACCTCCGGCCCCCTGCTGCAGCTGGGGGACAGCCGGGGGTGGCGTGTCCTAGATCGCCAGCCTGGAGACCGGGCCCCCCCGCCGCCTGCGCCCGGAACGCTCCTCCCTGGGCACCTGCCTGGTGCACGCTGGGAGGCACCTCAGGCACGGGAGGCTGGTCCTGGGCTCCTGCCGCCTGCTCCCTGTGCCCAGGGAGCCAGGCAGTGCGGAGCACGTGACCTGGCCGAGCAGTCTGGTCGTGGGTCCCAGCTCAGTGTCCGCACCTACCAATCTGGCTCATAGTAGCTCTGGGGTGCCTGAGGATCGCGGGAGGTAGGGAACGGCCTGGATGTGCAGGGCCTCTCTGGGCCTCCCTCCTCGGGCTGGAAGGGTGGGCCGGTATGCAGGCATGGCCCTCGGCCTGGAAGCCCCCACCGCCAGGCGTTTGATTCCTGCCGACTTTTTCTGGCTGCAGTGGGATGGAATTTACGAAGAGAACATGCCGCAGCCTTCAGACGGCCGCCTCGCATCAGGGCGCGGTCTGAGTCCTCCCAGCCGCGGGCCCGTGGGCAGCTCTGCTTCCAGGCTGACTGGCGCCCGCACCCAGGGACTAGGGATGCCTGGGCCCTCTGACCAGTCCCGGGGTCACGGCACAAGGTCACGTCTCCCAGTGCCTTTGGCGGCTGTAGCTCTTGGGGGAGGCGTGCTCCCCGCGAGCGCAGCCTGCAGCCCGAGCCTGAGACTTATCCGCCTGCGGGCAGTTACTGTGTCTCCCGCACTGGGCAGCAGGGCCGGCGGATGGGAGCGGGGAGGGGCCGGCTCCAGAGCCCACGCTGGCCCTGGACGCAGCTGATAAGCCGCAGAGCTCATTATCAGAGGGGCCGCCAGTGCCCCTCACCCCTTCGGCCAGCACTTCAGTCCAGCCCCAAGCCGGGCCCCGTGCTCTGTCCAGCCCTGTGGGCGGGGGGGGGGGGAGGCAGATCATGGCCTTGGGGGAGTGATCAGGCCTTGTGGCGGGGTGTCTCAGGGACCCCAGAGCGCGGAGCTGGCCTGCCCTGGGCCTGGGCCTCTCTGCCCTGCTGACTCTTCACCTCTTGGTGTCCCATTCTCTCACACCCCGCCTCCCCTCAGTTTCACAGAACTAGGGGACTGTAGTCACCAGGTCACTGTTGTCCCTCTGGCGGCCTGGACTCATGCTTGGTGCCTGGCAGCCCCCACCAGCCTGAACCCGGGGCTGCGAACTGCGATCCGGGCCAGCGGCCCTGTGCCTGTGGCAGGTGGGCTGCTGGAGTCTCTGACCTCAGGCTTGGCCCCAGGACCTGGAGGTCAGGGGGCCCAGAGTCTCCCTCTTGTCCTCGGCTCCCAGCCACGGGGACCCCCACCTCATGCTTTCTGGCAGGCTCTGAGGGTCTGTCAGCTGGAGGGTGCTGGGCAGAAAGGACCAGGACTGGGTGGTGGGCACGTGGCCCACTGCTCCTGTGTTTTCCCCTGCCCCCACCCTCGGGGCCCCGTCCTCCCCAGACTCTCCTCGGGGGCTTGGAGCCAGACGCACACCGGGCAAGGGACCTGGCAGCCTCACTCCTGTCTGGAGCCAGAGTGCACTGTATGAGTGTGTGAGAGAGCGTGTGAGCCTGTGTGAGCCTGTGAATGTGAGTGTTTGTGAGTATGTGTGAGCACGTGAGCCTGTGTGAGCGTGTGTGCCTGGGAATGTGTGAGTGTGCAAGCCTGTGTGAGCATGTGTGCCTGGGCATGTGTGAGCCTGTGTGAGCGTGCAAGCCTTTGGGAGTGTATGTGCCTGGGCCTGTGTGAGCCTGTGTGAGTGTATGCGAGTGTGCAAGCCTGTGTGAGCCTGTGTGAGTGTGTGTGTGTGTGTGAGCGTGCGAGCCTGTGGGAGTGTACGTGCCTGGGCATGTGTGAGCCTGTGTGAGTGTGTGTGAGCGTGTGAGCCAGTGTATGTGTGAGTGTGTGTGAGCCTGTGAGCCTGTGTGAGCGTGCAAGCCTGGGTGTGTGTATGCACGTGTGTTCTGTATGCCCTGGCCAGCACAGTCATGTCCAGGTTGCAGATGGGCCTGCTGTCTTGTGGGCTGGCTCCCTCAGTGAGGGCCGAGCTGACCATGCAGGTGTGTGTGTGTGCGGGGGTGGGGGGACCATGCAGATGGGTGTGTGCGGGGGGGGTGGGACCGTGCAGGTGAGTATGTGTGCGGTGGGGACCGTGCAGATGGGTGTGTGCGCAGGGGGGACCGTGCAGATGGGTGTGTGCACAGACAGGCCTGGACAGGTCTGGGCCAGGCAGTGCTAAGGAAAGCAGCAGGGGCTGGCGGGCAGGTGAGTTACATGAGGAACTGAGGTTTTCTTGTGAGGGCCAGGGGATGGAGAAGGCTGGGAGCCGATGTGTGTTCTAGGAAGACAGCCGGCTGTCATGGGGAGGGTGGTTTGTGGCCGACTGGTGCCGGGTCAGACTGGTTATGTCATCCCCAGACTTCCCTGGCCAACCCCTATAGCCCACTCCAGTTCCCTGGGGAGGGGCCGTGAGCGTCAGATCCAGGGGTGGCCTGCGAAGGCTCCTGGGGTGACAGGGCACTCTGCTGTAGCACATGGGGGCTGCTGGGGCCCACCCACAACACACGCCCACTGCTCCAGGCCCAGGCTGAGTGCTGACCCAGCAGGTGCCTTACTGAACGGGGCCAGAAGTGGAGGGTCCTCATGCTGCAGAGGGTAGGGAGGGGATGGCACGCATGCTTGGGCCCATGTGGACCTTCCTTGCCCTTGGTCTGGGTGTCTCAGCTCCAGGATCAGCTCACTCTCTTCTGCACAATTCTACACCCTGGAGAATGAGCCAGACCTGAAGCCAGGGTCAGTCATGCACACTTTAGTATGAATGAGCCTAGTGCTAATCCTGGACAGGCCCAACAGGAAAGGATAGGAAGGAAGGCTTCCTCTGATTGTTCCATGAGGAAGTTCAGGTCTGATTGCCTCACAGAGAGCTGGGGCCAGCCGGGAGCCAGATCCTGTCTCTCGCTGTAGTCCGGTGCTTTTATTTTCTGACTTCCCATCTTGGGTGGCAGAGTGAGCATACGGATGGGGCACTGGCAGAGGGGAACGTGCCCGGAGGGGAACCTGGCAGACAGGCATGTGGGGGCACCAGAAGCCTTGTGTGGGCTGAGGGGTTGCACCCCTCCCTCCCTCCCTCTGTACCCAGGAGGTGGGTTTGTACCCCATCGATGGGGGCTCAGCTCCTTGCCCAGGGTCACCTGGCTGGTTGGCGGCAGAGCTGGGATTCGACCCAGGTCCTTGGGATTCCTCTTTGAGGCTCCGCTGTGTAGTTGAGGTCTTGGTGGCAGCTGGGGGGGGGGACATTCCTCATCTGGGAGGGGCCCGGTGCGAGCCCGCCTTGGGGCGTTAGATGCCTTGTTTCCTACACAAACAACCAGGGCTGGCTGGAGCAATTTTATTTTTATTTCCTATTTTTACTTCCCCGTTGGCTCTTTTTAGCAACTCTGGGTCAGATAGGCCCCCGCCCTCCAGTCTCCACCCGGCTTCCTGGCCCAGGCCTGGGGCCTCAGAGAAGATGAGTATATGTGACTCCAGGGAGGACCCGGCAGCTTGGCTTGCACTCACTTGGCGACGGGGAGCTCACTCCCTCACCAGATAGTTCTGCAGTGGCCTCTTTTCATCCTCTGGGACCAGCCGGGGGGGCGGGGTGTTGGTAGTGGGTGTGTCTTGGTGCATGACTCCGTTTCCTCACACCGCTCCCTGGTTCTCAGCTGGAGGCTGAGGCTTGGGGTGGCATGGCAGAGGAGAAAGGGTGACTGGTAGAGGCGTAGGTGCTGGGTGGGGTGGGCCGTGGCCATGCACGTAGATAAATATGCAGTGTTCCTGCCTTGGACCTGGCTGGACAGGGTGTGTCGAGGGCAGGGCTGGACTTGGCCTTGTTTAGACCATGGCCACCAAGGGCCCTGGGCCAAGCCCCTGAGAGACTGGCTCTGCTGTGGGGTCAGCAAAGCCCACCCCCAGGGCGGGAGTCATTGGAGTGGCTGGCCAGCTGGGGTCTTCCTGATGGGTGCTGCTGGCTGTGGGGCATGTGGAGACCCCAGGTTGGGGGCGACTCCCTAAGGGCTCATGGCCCAGCCCGGGGTGAGGGGTCTTGGGGACCTGGTCTGCCTGTGTGAGCACAGCTAGGCAGCGTGCCGGCATCTGGTCCTGAACTGTGAAAGCAGGCTGGAGAAAGCACCAGACCCCCGGTGCTCCTGGGCTCTAGTGGGGTTGGGGTGCCGGATGAGCTCACCGCAGTCTGCCAGGTCCCCGGTGTGGCCTCTGCCAAACCGAGGCAATCCATGTACAGACGAGGCCTGGGCTCAGAGAGGCCAGGCAGATCTTCAAGGTCACACAGCTTGGGGTATGGGGTGGCTGATGCTACACCCTCTCCCTGTCTTTCATGGACGGGGAAACTGAGTCACTGAAAGCCAGAATACTGTTGCCAAGGCCCCACAGGTGGCAACGTGGGACTTTGCCCTGTGCTGCCCTTTCCAGGCCTTCAGTGGAAAGGGGCGGGGCAGAACAGGGTCGGGGGGAGCCTGTAGCGAGGGGGGCAGGGTTTATTCAGGACCCGCCGTGGGCCCTGCACAGGGTGGGGGGCTGCAGTGTCCGGATGGAAGGCCTGGATGGCTTGGATGTCAGGGAGCTGCTTGCCTGGATGGGGCCATGGGATACAGATGGGCCCACCCTGCCAATACTTACGGCGCATGCTGTGTGCCGGATGGCCAACGACCGGAGCGTGGACGGGTGGGTCTGGATGCGGGCTCAGCGGGTCGGGAGGGCTGCCAGGGTGACTGAGGACAGATGAAGGACGCAGACTTGGTGAGGGGGTCTGGGCCTGGCCTGCCCCACTCCGCGCTGGCGAGGCCCACTTTGTGTCTGTCTGTCATTGGCGGTAATGGCAGGTGCCAAGCAGCCATTGATCCTGAACCCATGCTGCCGAGCCCCACTGGTACCTGGGACCCTCTGCCATCCTGGAGGTGCTGGGTGGGCTTCCCAGGTACAGCCTGCAGGACCCCGTTTCCTGCAGGGCAGCAGATGTGGTCTCCCGGGCTGACATGGGCAGCCCTGGCAGCGCTCAGGTCTGTCTGGTGAGGATGGGGGCTTCTGGCCCTAGGACGTGGTGGACAGCACTGGGGGACGAACCCGCCCGGCCTCCCTCCTGGCTCTTCCGGCCCTGGCTGGCCCAGGTGAGCAGGGCAGGCAGCCGTAGTCCCCTGCCAGAGTCCTGCGGTGGGAGTGAGGCGGTTGGCGCATGTGTGCACGTGTGGGCACCGGGATTGTTGGTAATCCCTTGATTACAGGCCAGGAAACCGAATCCCGCAGCCGAGGTGGGTGGGGGGCCACCTCCTCCCTGGAGAGGCCCAGAGCTTACGGGATTTGTCCCCGCCCCTTGGGAGGTGGCGTATGTGGGCAGGGGGCATCTGGCCGGTGGGGCTGCCTTGTTAGCACAGGGTGGAGGGGCTCCTCTTTGTAGCCGAGGAAGCCACGTGTGGGTTGGGTGGCTCTGGGGTGCTGGGGCAGCTGGACTCACAGTCAGGCCTTCACAGCTGTGTGGCCTGGGCCAGCGTCTCCCTCTCGGAGCCCACACTTTGTTTTCTGTGAAGTGGGGTGATGACACTTGCTCTTTGGTGGGTGTGAAGGTGAACCCAAGTAGGGCCAGACCTTCAGTTCTGGCCTGGGAGCAGGGAGGAGTGGTGGCTTGGGGCCCCTCTGAACCTCAGTGTCTTCATCTGCCCAGTGGGGAGAGGAGTTTCTTGCTCTGGTGCTGGGACATGGGGAAGATTGCCCGTCAGCGCCCAGTGGCGCCTGGAAGGTGGGGAGTACTCAGTGCTGGGCTGGGCAGTGTGGAGAGGATATGAGAGTTCTGCTCTCCTGGGAGGGGTGGCTTCGGGGCAGCTGGCTCCAGAACCATCCTGGGGACCAGGAATCCAGGGTCAGGAAGTGGGACCTGTTGCCAGGTGTGGCCTTGGCGTGGACTGGGGGGTTGCGTGGACTGGGGGGTTACGTTTCCTGTCTGGTCCCCGCGGGCCTCTCCCTGGGTTGGGTAGGGATGGGTGTCTGGGTGGGTGGGCTCTATCTGGGAGGGATCCCTGGGTCTCAGGGACCAGCCCCCAACTTGAGTGAGCGAACACTGAGCCCTGGAGTAGAATGACTCTGGGTTCCCCTTCTTCCTTCAAGCAAAGAGGATCTTTCGTAACTGTGGGAAAGAGCATTTCTCCCAGAAGGCGGTGGGGGCGGGGGCTTGGTCAGCAGATATGACGTCCCCCCGCCCTCTTGCTCTCTGCCCTCCTGCCTGCAATGTCCTCCGGCCCTTTGCCAGCCCTCTTGGCCCCAGCAGGGTGGGGTGGGCATGCCCAAGCAGCTCTCATCCCAGACCTGGCAGTCTCCCGTGGGGGTCCCCACGGGCAGAGTGGGGCCTCCAGACGATCCTGGCGTTCCTGGCGTGCCCTGTGTGTTCCCATCTCTGAGCCTGCGTGTGGACGGTGCCCTCTGCCTGGTGCACCCTCCTCGCCGCTGCTCTTCCATCCCTGCAGCCTGATTCCACTGGGCCTCTGTCCCCTTGAAGCTGGTCCCCAGGCCTGAGCTGGGTGTCCCTGTCCTCTGAGGGTCCCTTCCACCCCCATCTGCTCCATACCCCAGGAGGGGATTGGGACAAACACAGACAAGTCCACTTTCACATGCCTGGGCCCTCTTTTCCCCAGCTCCAAGGGGGTCCCTTCCAGCGCTGGGGAGTGAGGGTGGTGTGGCTTATGGTCCTGGGAGGGGCTGCTGCGGTGGCAGGGGGCCAGGAGCTGGCTCACTCTGCCAGGATCTGGCTGGTATGCAGTAGGCGCTTGGCAGGGCTTGGGGCCAGTGGACTTGGCTTCCTGCCCATGCTGCTGCAAGGGTCTGTGATTCGGGTCCCACCCCTGTGTTCCTGACTCAGCAGCCACAGGGTGGGGGAAACCAGAGGTTTCTCCACAAAACCCCAACCCTGGGCATCTGCCACAGGGCCCAGATTTCTCTCCAAGGTGGGAAGTAGAGCCTTGCTTCCTGCCCCTGGGTTCCCAGCAGGACCTTGGGGATGGGGCTCGATCCAGGGCTCTGGGCTCAGCCTGGGGGTGTCTCCCCATCCCCTACCCCAGACTGCACTCCCCCAGTGCACCGCCTTCTGTAGCTCCCCAGTGCCTCCTGGCTTGGCTTTCCTTCTGCCCCCCTGCCCCTCCTGCCACTACACGGGACACCCCCCAGTTCTCAGGAGCCGGGCTGACTTCTGCCTCTGGTTCCCATCCACGCTGCTTATTCACCTGCCAGCTTCCTGCTCTGTCCACACTTCACATTTGCGGCCTCCACCAAGGGCTCTCCTGGTTTGGGTCCCCACCACCCCTTGGCGGCAGTGCCTGGTGTCCCATCGCCCTTGCGGCGGTGGCAGGACGGGGTTCGGAGCCTCGCTCCGTGTCACTGTGGGCCTGACAGTTGGGTGTGGTCGTGGAAGGGAGCACTGAAGCCCTCCGGCAGGGGCCAGCCCTCTGGGGGCTGGGGGCTGCCTGGCGGGGTGTCAGGGCTGGCACTCACAGGGCCTTTGCTCGAGCTCCTTGGATAGGCGCCTCCAGCCCTCTGAGGCTCCGGCTGCCCTAGTGCAGAGGGCCTGTGGAGGAGATGGAAGGGGCTGCACCCCAGAGGCCGTCAGGGAGCACCTGGTAGGGGGCGGTTTGGGGCAAGGGCCTCAGTTTCCACACGGTCAGGTGGGGAGACCAGCCCCCACTGGGTGTCTCGGGGCGATGTCTGCACTGCCTGAGGCCGCCCCTGCTTCCTGGGGGCGGAGGTGCTGGGGAGGGGGTTGAAAGTTTGGGTCGAACGCAGAGATGGGGTTTCGCGTCCCCTTGGCTGCAAGCGGTGGGAGCATGTGGTGGGCTTGTGGCCCTCCGGGGCCAGCGTGCAGGCAGCTGGGCCGGGGTGTGGAGCCTGGGGTCGAGAAGCTTCTGTTGGGTCTGGGTGGCCTCGGGACAGCAGGGACCACCACCATGCGCTGGGGTCTGGGGGGTACACGTTGTTGTCACTCGGACCTTGTGTTCTTGGCCCGGTCCCTCCTGCCGGGTCTCAGTTCAGCGTCTAATGTGCCCCCCCCCACCAGGTGCCAGCTGCCTGCTTGAACCCTAAAGGTATTTGTGAAACACGAGCTAAAAAAGGTGCTTCCCCAGGGGGTGGGGGGAGCGCGAGGACAGAGAGAACAATTGAAGCTGAAATTAATTGTGCCGCGCGGTTTTCCTCTTGCCCCCCCACTCACCGTGGATGCATAATGCATGACCAGGGAAAGTGAAAAGTAATTAGAGTCTCGACTCACCCGCTTCATTCATGACTAAATCTGGGTCAGCTCCTGGCACAGATAAGCGCATGTGGGTGCCGCGCGGTGGGACAACGGCAGTGCTACTGCACCCGCATTGAGTGCTGTGCCCAGATGCCCCCCCCACAGGAAGCCCTCCTACATGCCCCCCCCCACCTTGGGAGGCTCTTTCCCATGCCTGAGGCCCAGTGTCTTCTGTGTCTGATGTTGTCTTTTCCCCACCTTCCCTGTAGGGACCATGTTGGGGGCTGGCAGCAGCTTTTGGGGTGGGGCACGTGGGGGCATGGGTGACAGCCCAGTGGGATCTGCTGTCAGGGACCACTGCTTGCAGCACTCACTTGTTCCAGAACGCTCGACCCCGATCGTGCTGTCCTTTTTAGATCTCTCCCACGCTGGCATGGTCCTTGGGGTGAAGTCCCAACTCTGGCCCTGGCACTGGTCCCTGCAGGGGAGGTGGACCAGCTGTGCCAATCTGCTTCCTGTTGCTAGAATGTTCCCAGCCCTCTCCCTGCTCATAGCCTTTGCACGTGCTGTGCCTCTTGAATGCTCTTCCTCATATCGCCCCGTGGCCCCCGTTTTCTTCCTTCTGATCTCACTTGGGTGTCACCCTCATGGACCCACTAACTGCTGGTGGCCTCTCCCCCACGGTCACCCTCGGCTACCTCAGCCTGCTTGTTTTCCTCTGAGGGTTTGTTGCTGGGGCTCCTGTCTGCCCCCTGACCGGGGTGTGAGCTCTGGGACTGTGGGTGCCCCAGGGACTGCTGGCATCCTCATGTCTTCAGCACAGGGGGTGCAGGAAGAATGTGGCTGAGCCCCCACTTCTGGGGTCTGAGGCTGCCCGTGCCCTCTGTCTCCTCCCATTGATAACCTTGCAGAGACAGTAGGGTACCCTTAGGGAGGGGTGAGGAAAGGTGCTGCCTCTTGGGGACGGTCCTTGCAGCATGGCTGGACTCTGCATAGTGAGAGCTCTTGGGGGGCCCTGGGTGCTTGGGGCAGTGTCTGGGTAGGGGGGCGACAGTGGGGGTTCTGGCCAAGGCTCCACCACCTTCTGACTCTTCTCATCTTACAGGAAGGGAAAACAGGTCTGAGGGCAGCTGTTCTTCCTGACTCAAGGCCGCTGGGGAAGGTTGGGGGGTTATTGGGCTAGACCTGGTCCTTGGGGGAGGATCCTAGGCCTTGGTGGGAGGGCCCCTCTGGCCCTGAGGGTGGACCCTTGGGGGAGGGCCCTGGGTGGTCACTATGGAGGTGACAGGCAGAGGTGAGGTGGGAGCCGAGAAATCACCCTTGGACAGATGGCACGGGCAGCTGGGGGCAGAGCCTGGCAGATAAAGGGTTACAGATCGAGGGAAGTCATAATGTTTCTAATTTTCCCTTGTGATTTAATAAAAATGTAAATCTTGGGCTGGAGGACAACCTACCTCACCACGGTGTTGACCGAGATTAATCGCGGGCTCCTGGTGGTCAGCCTGCCTTTGTCTCCGCGCGCCTGAGCCTGGTGCCTCCGTCGGCTGGATAGCGTGGGGCAGACGCGGCGCCCTCCGCCTGGCCGGATGGGGAGCTGGAATGCGGGGGGCCGCCGCCGCAGAGGTGTCAGGGTGTCTGCTGAGGAGGAAGGCCCGGGAGGAGGCTCCCCTCTGACTCCTGCACCCCCATCTCTGGAGGAGCTCAGGGGCTAGGCTTGGATGACCTGGCGCCTGCGGTGACCATGGTCAAGTCCCGGGTACGTGGGGCTGACGTTTGAGGTGAGGTAGCAGGCAGAGCCTTGGAGGAAGAGCGTTCCTGGCTGAGGGGCGGCGTGTGCAAAGGCCCTGACTCGGGAGTGACCTCGGCCTGCGAGGGTCTGGCCACGAGGTGGGGGCAGGAGTCGGGGCCGGCAGGAGGAAAAGCCAGGTGGGCTGCAGCTGGGCTGGGGTTGCGGGGCCTGTCCTGACAGCCGTGGGAAGCCCTTATGGGGCTCAGTGAGGAGCATGGCCTCTGGTGGCGTCTGGGAGACCCTGGTCACGGGTGAGAACGGTCCAGAAGCCGTGAAGAGGTGGGGGCGTGCTGGTGGACCTGGGCGTAGTCAGAGCCACAAGCGACAGGCCAGGCTGGGGTTCCAGGAGCTCGGGCTGCCTGGGACGTTTGGGCCTGGGGGGTCGTGCTGTTTGTGGGGTGTGGCAGGGGCAGAGTCCAGAGTTCTGGGTGGGCGGTTAGGATGGCGGGGCGGCACAGGGCTGCGTGGAGACTGGACTGATGTCCGGGCTTGAGGGAGAAGCTTGGGTCTCTGGGGTCGATGGTCAGAGCGCGGAATGTTCTAGGGGCAGCATTTTGTCAGCTGACGGGGGCTTGAGGGTGAGGACAGTGGCTTTTGCTGGTGTGGTGAGCACAGGGCCCGAGGGGCATGGGGATGCGGCAGTAGCTCGAGGAGGGCGAGGGTGGCAGGGCTGCCCTCGGAGCTCGGGACTGTCGGGGGGCACCCTGCTGCAGGTTGGTGCGGGTCACGGCTGGCGGAGCCGCACGCAATGGATCCAGGTTCAGCCGAGTTCAGAGGCCGTGGGGACTCTTTCTCAGATGGTCACCTCCCTTCCTGAGAGAGGTCACTCCCACGTATGAGACCCATACCCGGCCCTAGGGTCCGCTGTGAGGGATGCCTCCTGGGATGCTAGACACGGAGGGAGGCAGCTGGGCCCTGGGGGGTTCACGGGCCCGAGTGAGAGTGGCGCTGTCCCCTGATGCCAGCTTGGCCACGTGCGAGGGCAGCGACGCTGTCTCACCACGGAGAGAGGCTCCGGCAAGGGCATAGGCACGGTGGAGACTCAGTGAAGGGAGGCCTGGTGCGGAGGCGGGGGTGCCGGGCCGTGCCCCGCTGCCCTGGCAGAGACCCGCAGTGCCTCTGGGCTCACGGTTGGCGGTGGGGTGTGGGGTGTCCCTGAGCACCGCCCCTGCCTCACGAGCACCCTTGTGGAGGCTTTGCCGGGAGGGGGGATGTGTGGCCAGAGCTGCAGCCCCCAGCGTCCTGCCCCAGCCGGGCCTGAAGCTACCGCCCCGTACGCCGGTGACTTGGGGCCTTTCTCCCCCCGCCGGCCCGGCTTGTGCTCGGTCGCCTGTGCGCCGTTGGTGGTCCTGCTGAGGCCAGCTCTGGGCAGGGGGCACCTTGGCCTGGGCTCAGGGCGTGGCCAGGTTTGGTGCAAGGGGAGCAGTAGGGTGTGGACAGGGCCTCCGGCGGGCTCTGGAGGAGGGGACTGGTGTCTGGGAGCCAGTGAAGGAAAGCAGGCTGCTTGGGCGGGCTGTGTGTGGGTGGACCTCAGTGGGTGGGCTGGGACCTGCCCCTGCGGCCAGGGGGGTGCCAGTGTGCTGGTGAGGTTCAAAGGTTCTGTGGAACTGAGCGAGCTGTGCCCCTGGGGGCAAAGTCCCTGCCCCTGGTGGCGGTGACCAGAGGGATGGGGCTGGGGGCAGGGGTCTCTCAGCCCCTAACGCCCTTCATGTGCCGGGAGTATGCGTGGATCGACGCTGGCGTCTGGTGGGCATGGGTGGGTCAGGGCCAGCAACGTCAGGAGAGCGCGAGCTGGGTCAGATCTCTTGGGCCCACCATCTGGGCTCACGGGGTTGGGGGTCTGTCGTTCTGTCCAGGGCTGCACCCTGGGATTTGAGTGTGTATTTGGCTCCAGTAGACCCCAGAATTACAGCTGCATGGCCATGAATCCCTGGGGCCGAGCCCGTGGGTATCGCCCACTGGGGAAGGCCGCTCCCAGGGGGGGCTGTGGAGGGGGCAGGGGGGCGGGCAGACTGCCCGTGACGCAGCTGCGTGGATAGTGCACGCCTTCGCTTTCTGCCCTCAGCCCTCCCCTCTCCTTCCGGCCAGGCCTGCCTGGAGGTCCCTGGCCCTGCTGAGCCCCCTTCGCCATGCCCTGGACCCTCATTCACCCCTCTGTGCAGAGCATGCGCAGGCCTGGGGTCAGGACGAGCAGGCTCTGGGCCGGGCGGGCTTCTCGGCCCAAAGATACCGGGAGGCGTCCTGCCTGCCACGCGCTTTGATTGAACAACCTGTCCGGGGCGACTGGGCAGCTGGTCAGTGTCAGGCTCGCACGGCAGGACGCGCGGAAGCCGCCCAGTGCTCCGCGGGGAGGGAGCGAGGCGGTGAGGGAGGGGACGGGCCACGGGGGTCCCCGGGGACTGGTGCTGCGGAGCAGAGCGCTAAGCCCAGCTCCGGCCTCGGAGCCCCTGGCCCCACTTGCAGCTGGGGCTCCAAGGGGCCCTCTGCGCCTTTGCCCCTCAGTTCCCTCGTGTGTAAAGGAGGGTGCAGGTCGGTGTGGACAGTGCGCGGGCGGCTGGAGGCTCCCTGGGGCTGCCTGCAAAGAGACTCGTGCTTTCTCGGAGGCCTGTAGTTTCTGCCCTGCAGTGGGCACCTGGCGATGGCACCGGAAGGATGGTGCCCGTGGCCCTGGCTCACTGCATACCTGTGTGGGAAGTGGAAGGCACCTGCAGGCTGGGGAGCCCTGCTCTCGGTGCCCAGCCTGGCTGAGGCCGGGGCCTTGCTCCGCCTGTCCTTCCCCTCCTTCTCCTCGGGCGGGAGTCTCCTGGCCACCCTCGGGGGCTGCTCCTTTGGGATGGTTTTCTTCTCTGTTCAGAGGCGGAGGTGGGAGGGAGGTGGGCCAGGCGTCCTGGCCCCGCTCTCACTGCACGTGGGGACACTTTCCAGGGAACTGGGGGTCCTGGGCCCCTGCTGGCAGTTGAAGCACCTCCCCTCCCCGGCTCTGCATCCTCGTCTGGACCTCCGCTGGCATCAGCACCTCCGGCTGTGGCTCCGTGACAGGCCGAGGGTGCGCGTGCCAGAGGCCAGGTGTCACATGCCTTTCTCACCTGGCCACGCTCCAATTCTTTGGGGTGGGTGGGCAGAGCTTCTCCTCTCCTGGTCAGTGTCCCCTCCTGGGACACAGGGGCAGCCCACTCAGCCTTCAAGAGAAGCCTTTGTAGCCTTGAGTGTGACTGCCCACGTGCGAGGCAGTCCTGGCCTTAGGGGCCGGGCGCCCAGACATTTTGCTCAAGAAACGTGGTGCTGGGGACGGGCTGGTCCTTCTGGAGGGTTGGACCAGCATTGGAGGTCCTGCCGTGACAGGACTGGGGCCAGGGGGTCATGGCTGTTGACCTTGGGCCCCAGCATCCTTCTGCCGGGACTCACCCACTGGAGGCCCCCTGACCAGCAGCAGGGTTCCCGAGGCACCCAGAGCAGGGACACAGGGAAGGGAGGAGCCCGTGGCCCCGGGGACATGCAGGGTGCTGGCTGTGGGGCAGGCAGGTGTCCGGCCCCTGCTCCGTGGGCTCTGCTCCTCCAGACTGCCCTGACTTTGTCAACCCAAACTCGTGTCCTCCTGGCTCGGGGAGGCCCTGGAGAGGGTAGGGATTCTACACCTCAGGAAACGTGACCCCCTCCCCGGCTTGTGAATATTTC
Source organism: Ursus maritimus (assembly GCF_017311325.1). NCBI lineage: Eukaryota > Metazoa > Chordata > Mammalia > Carnivora > Ursidae > Ursus > Ursus maritimus. The sequence continues at coordinate 57,617,787 of NW_024424119.1, forward strand.
ATCAACGATTAAAAATTGAAGCTGAACTGTCCGCTGCTCGGGGAGGGCAGAGGGGGGGCGCTGCTTCCGTGTCAGGCCTGTTTGAGCATTCTTCTTGGTGACGGAGCCATGTCAATTAGAAATGGCATTGCAGTTTAAAAATGCTGTTCTGTGGCCTTCTTTAATTAAGGCCGAGACGTAATCACCCATCAGCTGCCGTGAATGAATTTTTGACCATCAGAATGAGAGGTGAACGGGGCACAGCACGGTCAGAGTGGGTGTGCAGGGGGCCTCGGAGACATTGGTGGGGGCCACGCAGAGGCTGTGGCCGGGCCTGGGGGTTGCAGTGGGCATGTGAGTTGGTGTGGGCGCTCTGGTCGTGCATATGTGTAGGGTTGGGTGGGGGAGCCTGGTCTCTGTGCGCGTGTGCGTGTGTGCGCCCCCCCCCCCCCCCCCCCCCGTGCGGGGCTGGGCGGGGCCCGGATGGCTGAGGTCTGGCTTCCCGCTCATCAGGAGACCTGCCGTGCTTGCCGTCCCTGGTACCTGGGGAGCTGGAGCCCTGAGGTCACACAGGCAGCTTGGGGCTCGCCAGGGCCCCAGGAGTGGTGTGTGAAGGATAGGCAGGTCTTGGGTGCAGCAGGGGGACAGTGTTCTGGGCCCTGGGGCGGAGGAAAACAGGGCCCTTTCCCCGGGCTGCACAGGTGGGTGGTTGGATGGCTGGCAAGACAAGACGGGCAGGCCAGCTGACACCGGGCTTCCAGGCCTGTGGGAGCCTGGGCTGGGATGGACAGTGTCACTCCAGGTGGGCGTGTGGGGATCCCTGGCGGGCGCACTGGGTCAGAAGGACAGGGTGGTGGTGGCATCCGGCCAGGCCTGGTGGCTGCTTGCCAGGGCCCTCCAGGGTCTGAGAGGCCACATCAGGGCCCCTGGGTGCATCACAGGCACCAGGGAGGGTGCAGGGGCCCTGCTCTGGGCCCCTAGGCAGGCAGCGCAGGGCTTGGCAGTGCTGCCCTGCCCCTCCCAGCCTCGCTCCTGCCCAGCAGCGGGCAGAAGTGGCCACTCGCCAGGCAGCAGACTGCCCAAGGCTGAGTGTCTGGACCACCCAGCCTCCAGCCACTCTCCTGCTGGGCCTCTCTTGTTTTCCTTTGGCGGATCGGAGCTGATCCCGGCTGCTGGCGGGTGCTGAGCAGCTGCTTGGCAGGCTGGCTGGACTCGGGGCGTCCCTTCCCCCAGGCGCAGGTGCCGCGGAGTTGGCTGGGGGGCCAGTGTGCAGCGCCAGCACGGGGGGCGGCTCCGCGCTCTGTTCTTGCTGTCCCCGTGCCTGTCCCGCAGGGGCGCAGAGAGGGTCCTGCTTGCTGTTGGGTACAGTTAGCTGCGAGAGCAGGGGTGCTCCACTCCCTTTGGGGATGCTGAGGTGAGGCCTCAGCTGGCCTCTCTGGGGTGGGGGGAGCTGAGGGCTGAGTCTCCCGAGGTGGGGGCCCATATGTTCTCTCTCCGCATCTTCCCTGGGCGTGTGGCTGTGGTCTGCAGTGCCGTCTTCTCCCTGCTTTTTTGTCTCTCGTTGGAGACTCCACCGCGCTCCCTGCACGGGCATCACTGGGCAGTGTCCACCTGGCTGGACCCTGCGGCCGTGGGTGGCCGAGTGCGGTGCTTCTGGCCATGTTGTGCGGGCTGGGAGGGGCAGGCCCGTAGCTGGGGGTCCTGGGGGCCGGGGACCCACTGAACTGGCTCAGCTGGGGAGGAGGTGGGCTCGTTTTCTTCATGGGGTAGAGGGCTTCTGGAGGCGTGTTCTCAAATTTCCCCCGAAGGTGGAGTTTCTGGCGGCCCTTTGTGGGGGACCCCGGAGTCTGGTGGCCCGGGCTATGCGCCTGCACACGTGCCTGTGTGTGCATACATCTGTCTGCGTGCAGGTGTGCTCACACCTGTGCACGTTGGGCTGGTCTCCCTCCAAGCATTCCTGGCTTTAAGCAGAGCTTCACTGGCTTTCAAGAGTCCTGACTGCCCAGGGATTCACCATCAGCTTCTTGGAGTCTGTCTGTCCCCGGCGCGCACCGAGCCTTCCTGTCCTCCTCCAGGTGGTGCCTGGCTTACCCCTCCCCTGAGTCAGCGGACAGTCTGTTCAGTCCACCTCTGGGCAGGAGGCTCGGGGTACCCTCTGTGTGGTGATGCCAGGCCTTGGGAAGGGAAGGGGGTGCCTTTGGAACGTGATTCGTTTATAGGGCTGGGTGTACCCTTTTGGGAAGTCAAGCCTCCTGCGATCTGAGTTTCCTGACCTCTGTTGGTCAAGGTGATGTTGGCAAGACCCTGGGACAGCTCGGAACCTATCCCCAAGCCAGGCTGAGGGTGAGTGCAGAGGCTTGGTCTGCGGTTGGGGGAAAGTGTGCCAGAGGCGCTGGTTCAGGTGGGGGCAGGGTGAACGTGAGGTGCTGCCTCAGAGAGCAGTGCTCCCGGGCCCCTGGAGAAAGGGGGCCAGGACTCACACCATGACCGCTCTTGTCCGGGAAGAGACCTCTCCCACCCCTACCCTGGAAGGCAGAGGTGTGTGCAGCCGGCATTCCTGCTCCAGTTGGCGGAATGGATGGGGCTCAGCGGCGAGGAGTCTGGGCCCCGAGAGTGTGGTGTGCTGTGCTGGCTGGGCGACGTCCGCCAGGGAGGACGGGACAGGAAGACGCACGTGCCGTGTGGGGTGGCCGAGGTCTGCCACCTGCCGCTGCTGCTTCACTTGGACTCCTCCACCCAGAGCTGAACGATGGGGCCTGTTTTTGTCGAAACTTGTGCAGAATTTTGCACCGCGTGTGCCCGGGTTACTCTGCGTGCTCTCTCCATGAGCAGCCTGGTGCAGAAGGCCTGTGGGGTCTGCCGAGTGCTGGGGTGAACGCGTCGACCCCGTTGACTGTAGCCTTGCATCGACCCGGCTGCCGTTCAGGGTCTTGCGCCCGGGCCGCACCCCAGACCAACTAGATCAGCAGCCCTGGGGGCGGTGCCTGGGCGCTAGGGCCTCTCTGCGGCTCCCTGGCGATCCTAATGTGTGATCAGGTGAAGACGCACGGGCTAGGCGCGTGGGGGCCGCATCAGCGGGGGCCCTCCCCCTGGCTCCATGCATGCGCACATGTTCGCGTGTGTTGGGCGTCGCGTGAGGTTTAAGTCTTCAGGAGCTCTGTTGTTGCTTTAAGTCTCAGATCTGGGTCAGACCTCCCTCCTGGGCCCCAGGCCCTCCGTATTCCTCAGGCGGCGCTTATCTGAGTTCTCCATCAGCGGCTTCCCTCCGTAGACCTGTGCACTCAGACTTTCCTTGCCGGCTCCCATGGCCTTGGGTGGCCTCAGGGGCTGAAGGAGGTCTCACTGGGGAGTTTGGCAGCCTGCCCCAGAGTTCTGGGGTGTTTGGACCAGAGGGACCCCCAGAGACTGGCTCTGCTGCTCGCAGGAGGCTGCATGAGTGGGGTCTCCGTTGTAGAAAGGCCCAGGAGACATGATTCCAGGAAGAACGTGCATTCCTCTCTCATCTGCCCAGGTTGGCCTTGGGGTCCGGATGGGGCTGTGGCTGGGCATCCGTGAGCCCTTCTCTGTGTCTGGCTCCCCTTTGCGCACTGGCAGGTCCTCGGGCTTGCGTCTGACTCTTTTCTCCTCCGGCGTCCATCCTCCCCCGGAAGAGGTGTGGGCCCAGGCCCCAGGATCTGTGATGTGGGCTTCCTGGGTTGGTGTGAGCAGTGCTGGGGGGGCCGGGTGGTCTGAGCTCCCCAGCAGGGCCCTGTGGCTGGTCCACCTTGGAGGGGGCAAGAGCCCTTGTCCAGCAGGTCCGGGCCGGCCGGCACTATTAGCCGAACCAGCCCCACCCTCAATGTGGGTCCCAGACGCATCAGGGAACACTCCTGCCCCCACCCCCTCCTAGCCTCAGCCTCCTGGTTTGCCCTCGGGAGGGCTGGACTGGTGAGCGGTGCTCAGGGCTCAGCCAGGCCTGGTGGGGGTGACGGTTCCTTGCTTGTCAGTTTCTCAGTGGGGCTTCACTGTCTTGGGTGGGGTTGTGGGGAAGGAGAGTCATGGGCCGAGATTGAGGGGGGCGGTGGAGCCCAAAAGGAGAGATAAGACAGCATGTGTCTGTGGCCAGGGCCCGGTGAGGGCTGCTGAGGGTGGGGGAGGTACCCAGCTTCTGCCCTCTGTGTTCTTCTGCCCGGAAGGCTGCCGGGTCCTGGCAACACCACAGAGACAGGTAGGGACCCAGCCGTCATGCGGCCTGCAGTGCTGCTGGGGACTTTCTCCCAGGGCCCTGGGCTCTGCCTGCCCTGGGCTCTGCATGTCCTGGCATGCTTTGTGGCACCTTGGTCCCAGGGGAGTGGAGGGTTTGAGGCTGGCCTGCTCTCTGGTGTCAGACAAGCCCTGGGTGGGGGAGGCTTGACCATGGCCAGGTTTGGGGACAGCCACCTGCCCTCTGGGATGGCTGCTGGGCCTCGATGTCCCCCCCCCCCCCAGAGTGGCAGGGCTGTGCTGCCCATGGGGAGCTGGCTGGGAGAGCGTGAACCCTGCTGGGCTTGGTTTCTTCCCTCCCACCCTGGGGGGCTGGGGCAGGCAGGGGTCTTTCTTGGGAAGCGGTCGTGCCCCCAACCGACTTCCCAGCCCCCAACCGTGTGGACTGTGTCAGGCTGTTGTGGGTGACCCCCACAGGGGAGCAGGGGCCCTGGGCAAGTTACTCAGCCAGCCACTCTGAGCCTGGCTTTCCTCCATAGTGAAACCCAGAGAAAAAGTCCTACCTTGGGTTTTTGTAAAGTGGAAAAGAATCGTCTAGCTCACACCCAGAACACACACAGGGCGTGGCAGTCGGGCTGGGCTCATGAGAAAGGTTCCTGATGGATGGCCTGGCCAAGGGGGCTGAGGGATCCCACTGTGCGCGCCCCGCGTACCCGCCACAGAGCCCCGCACGTGAGGGCGGCTGGGCCGACCACCCTCTACCCAGGGAAGGCTGGGGGAGAGTTAGTGCCTCACCCAAGGGCGCGTGTCCCTCTCCCCCTCTCCCCCAGTGAAGGGCCTAAGAGCCCTGGGTGCCAGCCACATGGCGGTGATGATCCTGGTTAGGGGCTCTCGGACTGGGACACCCAGCCGCGGACGGGGAATGGTGGACTCTGTCATCGCGGTCCTGCTGGAAGGACAGGTCACAGTGTGGCTGGTAGCAGGTTTGTTCTGCAGTTGGGAAAGAGCGGCTTTGTCAGGGGGTACGGCCACCCCGCCCCAGCCTCACCCTGCCCCGCGGACGGCTCAGCCCCCACCCTGTGACAGAGGGCGTCTCCCTGGGGCCCTGCTGGCCGGCCTCCTCTCAGCCTGGCACCCAGCAGGCAGGTGGCCCAGAGCCCCAGCGGCCAGGCCCCTGCAGGGTGCCCCCAGGAAGCCTCGGGCCCTGCACAGGGCTGGAGAGCAGTGGAGGCACAGCGAGGGCAGAAACAAAACAAAACAAGAACCCACCCCCAGCCCTCAGCGCACACCCCGTGTCTCCTTATCTGTCCCACAGCCTGTTGCAATCGCTTGCTTGGTGCGGCGGAGAAATGCGATGCAACAGATAGTGTCTGGGCCAGTCCGACGGGTTTGGTTCCTGCCCCAGATGGAGGGGAGAACCTGGCTGGAGGTCACTGCCTAGGAGCGGGCGACAGCCTCTTGCCTGCTCAGCTGGGCTCCTGGCAGGTCCCAGGAAAGGGGCCTTTGCACCGAGCTGGGTCTGGCCTCGGCCCCGCTCTTGTAGCTGTGATGTCAGGTGCTTCCCTGGAGGGTTGGCGGTGGAGGGTGAAAGAGCTTGCCTGTCTGCTAGGACCATTCACAGCGAGTGCAGACAGGTGAGGCGCAGGCCCGGGGACAGCTGTGTCAGTGGGGAGGGTGGCAGCTTCTGAGGCCCCAGTGACCATCGCCCCCAGCTGTGGCCCTGGCGTCCAGGGGACTGGCTGTGGTGGACATAATCAAGAGCAGATTTTAGGTAGAAAATGCTTTACCTAACCAGAAGTCAGATTTCTGTGAGCCAGAATCTTCTGGAACACAGACATGGGCCAGAAGTAGGCGGAAAGGAAACTTGTATGTAAATCATGGTTTCTTAATAAGTTTATCGGTTTTGCCCTGGTGACCTTTGACTTATCTTATCGTAGGACAAGACCTTGGGGACAGTTTGTAGCAAACCCGAGTTCAGCAGGGAGAAGTGACAGCCAAGGAGGAGGCAGAAAATACCAATTGTGACCTGAGCCACCCAGTGGAAAGCTGGGGATGCCTCAGTTGTCCACGGTGCCCCGGGGAGCACGGGGATGTGGTCCGGAAACCGAGCGTGGGTGGCCCTGGGATCTTTCTGACACTCTGGGGCATGGTTGGAATGAGGTGTGATGCTCCTGTGTGTTTTCATGGACAGACCCTGGTTGTCATCTCCTTCACAGCGGTCCCCACGGGAGGCCCTGAGTCGCTGCTGTGAGTACCACCCCAGTGCACTGCCCTGGCCCCCGGCCCCTGGCCCCTGGCCAAGCGTGAGCTCTTTCCCTGGTCAGAGCTGAAATGGTAGGCCCTGCCCAGCAGCCCAGCCTGGGTGTCCTGGCCTCATGAGAATCGTGGCCTAATGAGCCCTGAGCTGGGCAGGAGGCCAGTCAGACTGTTAGTGGCCACATTCAGGCAGGAGGTAGGTGAGCGTGCAGGGTATAGTTGGGGTGAGGAGCAGGATATGGACAGTTGCAGTCCTGAGAAAAGGCCTCCATTAACTTGGGCTGGGGTGGAGCTTTCAGGAAGGCTTCCTGGAAGAAGCGACAGTCTGCATGTCCAGACAAGGGAACAGCATATGCAGAGGCCCAAAGCTGAGAGAGAAATTCTGGGTTTGTGTGGGGAGATCAAGAGCTGGGGCCAGGCGGGTCTCAAGAGACCCTGTCTGAGGTCTGGACTGGACCCTGTGGGAACCGTGGGAGCACTGTGTGCGGGAACCAGAAGGTCCAGTTCCAGAGAATTCTCCAGGAATCCAGGAATCTGGCTTTCCAGGCTTCTGTTTGGGTGTGGTTCCAGCAGAGCAGTGCTGCCTCAGGCTGTTCCCCGCCCGGCTCCTGGCCCAGGCTGTCAGCAGGACCGGGCAGGGCGCTCAGCCCTGCCAGAGACAGGCCGTTCCCGGTGCGGGCCTGGGCCAGGGCTGGGGTCTCCGGGAGATGGCAGCGGCCGCCTTGGGAGTGTTGGCAGGTCTGAGCGTGGCCTGCGTGTGAAAGCACGCTGCGCAGGCGGGCGGAGGGCCAGGAGCCCTGCGATTTGCCATGGTGAGCTCAGGGAAGGGTGTGTGGGGGGGGGTCCCAGGAGGGAAGGAAGGAAGAGGTGTCGGTGGTGCCCTTGTGGGCCAAGCCTCCCCCTCACCCCCCGCCACGGCAGAGGGGCCCGTTCAGTTCAGGGAGCATTTATTGAGCACTCCTGGGTATAGAAGCTTGGGGTGAGGCCCAGGAGGAGACCGGGTCTGCAGCTAGAGGGTGGGGGGCTGGGCGGAGGCCAGGCGAGGACCGGGGTGCAGAAATGGCCTTGAAGAGCTGTCCTTGGCTGCCTGGGGTGAGAGCGAGGGGGTGAGTGTGCCTTTTGGGTTGGGCTCTGGGGGTCCCTGCTCCATCCGAGGGTGCCTTAGGGCCAGATTTGAAAGCCACTGATCTCACTGTGTAACTGGGGGAGACTGAGGCCCGGCAGTGGACACCCAAGGGTGTGCGGAGCCTGATAAGGGCGTGCGGGGCTCAGTGGCTTTAACGGGGCTGCCCCGGGGCCTCTTATGTTTTGGAGCATGCCCTGACATAATTATCCGGCAGTAATGAGCCAATTAGTTGCTGTGGTTGCCCCCCCCAACCCCCACCGGGCACTTTACTCTCCTGCCTTCACTTTCCCTCCTCCTGCCTCTACTCTCTCTCTAGTGCTCCTGCCCGGGCATCCGCCCTCCTCCCAGCCCCCCAGCCCCTTATCCTCCTCTCAGGGGACACTGAGCATGGCTTTGTCTGCTGGAGGTGCTGGGCTGCGGGGTGGGACCCTGGAGGAGGTGGCTAACACCCCTTTCCCCATCAGCGGGCCTGGATTGATTTTTCCTGAAGATTGATAAAGACCCCTCACTCACTCTGCTAATAACCCAGTCAAAAACCTAGTAGTCATCTGTGGCCCGCATCCCAGGAGAGGGCAGGGTCCACGTGGTCCTAGGGTCCAGAACCAGCTAGGGTCGAGCCCTGGTGTGAGTAGGTGGCAGGCTGTACCCCCACTCCCACTGGGGTTTGGAAGGTCCCGTGACAGCTTTCGTGCTCGGGCCGCGCCCCAGGCTGCCCTGTCTGTGTCCCTCTTGGGCAGGGCAGCCCGGAAGGGGCTCTGGGTAGGCCTGGCCTGTGAAGGGAAGGAGCTCACATAGCTGAGGCTCCTTGTCACCCCACCGAAGGGCAGGGGAGGGCTCTGGAGCCGCCCGGGGTCCCAGGGCTGGCAAGGGGGCAGGGAGCCAGGCAGGGCAGTGTCGCAGTGACGTCATCCCCAGGGCTGGTTTCCTCTCGGCCCCTCCAAGGAGGACTTTTCCTAAGGCCTTCCTTTCTCTGTGTCTTGCCTGGGGGCGTCCCAGGGTCCCTGGGCTGGACTGGGAGCTGCTGGGAGCTGCAGGCCTTGCCGACCCGGCCACGGGGTGCTGTGCCGGCGCCTGGCTGCCGCCTGAGCTGTGACACGCTGCACATTCGCTTGTCGCCAGGGGTGGGGGCAGAGCAGGCAGGAAGCAGCTGCTCCTTCCCGCTCCCACCCCTGCTGATCATGGGATCGTGCCCCGTGGGCCTGCACCAGCCCCGGGTTCGAGGGTGGCCCCCCTGAGTCGGCTTCCTTTCCCGAAGGACTGGCGCGGAGACAGTGTGGGCCCCAGGTGCCTCTCCAGATGCTGCCGCTGCGGCTCACAGCGGTGCCCGGGTCTGCCGAAGGCTCTTTAGCAACAGGTCGTGGGCAGGGAAGAGGTGCTTTGGGCCCTGGGCACAGTGTGGGGCCAGGCCTGGGATTGGGGCCACTGAGAGAGGAGTGCTGGCTCGAATCCAGGTCCTGGGGCCCTGTGAGTGGGGGCTGCCCCCAGTAGGGCCACGGCCTGGGACCTCTGCCTGGGCTGGAGGGTAGACACGGGACTGACGGGGGCACACCTCAGGGGGGCTGGGCTCTCAGGAAGTCAGAGCCCCCCAGGACTGCTGTCTGTAGCAGGGAGGGCTGTGGGGAGGGGGTTCCTTCTCTGGTGGCTGTCAGAGTCCCTGCTGAGCCCTGTCTTCCTGGTCTGGGGTCTGGGAGCCCCCTCTGGTGGTCTTGGAATCCAGGAAGCCTGGCAGGGTTTCTGGGGTGCCTCCTGCCAGAGAAGCCCCACACTGTGTCTGGCTGGGCCCACAACTCCCTTTGGTAAGCGCGTCCTCTCCCTGCTTCTGCTCGGCTCTTATCTGATGGGAGAGAGTGGGCCTTTTAGTGTCAGACTTGACTTTCCCACATGCCCTGCCATCTGACTCATCAAATTAATGTAGTAACCATTTTGCTGATTTGTTTATCAGCTAGTGATTCTGGAACTTTCTCTGGGTTAGGCTCCTGGTCCCGGAGCTAGAGGGGAACTTGGAGATCCTGTTTAATGTTCTCATTTCACAGATGGGGAAACTGAGGCCTCCCTCCAGGTGAGTGGCTGCCTCTATGGTGTTCCCATCCCCTCCTGGACACTGCCCTGGGTTCCATGACCAGCTCGAGCTGAGGGTCCACTGTGTGCAGGGGCCTGTTTGAGGACCTGCCCCACTGTCCTGTGTGTCCCACTCTGTCCTTCTCTCCCTGCCCCGTCCAGCCCCAGTCCATCCGATGGGGGGCGGGCAGGTGCGGGTGATACCTTGGGCTGAGGGCACGGAGGTGTTGGGGCTTCTGGGGACCCAACACTTCTTCAGGGACCCCGTGCCCTCAGTGGCAGTGCCATCAACTGTTGGTGACAAGCTTTTTCATGCTGTGATGTGTGTTTCCCAGCTGCCAGGCAAGCGCCTCATGGATCTGATTCAAACCAAAGGGGCTCTGGAGGTTCCTTGTTTGGGAACAGGCCTGTGACTCTCAGGGCTGCCCTCCATCTGCCTAAGTGACCAGGTGGTGGTAGAAAGTGCTGGAACAAGAGCTCAGAGCCTGAGTACCTTGGGTGTCCTCCCGGTCTGACCCGGGTCAGAGATTTCCCCTGCCAGTCTGCAGACTGGGGACAATAGTGTCTGTCCCCTGCAGCGAGCACCCTCGGGAGCCAGGATAGTCCCGCTGCCTTGCTGGGCTGGCGGCTCAGCTCCTGTGGGGACAGCCCCTGCAGTGTGGCCATTGAGCTTGGCCGGCTTCCTGCTGGTGGGAGGAGCTCCAGCTGTGGCCCTCTCCCAGCCTGAGCTTGCCCCTGGCTTGCACCGCCTCTCCTGGCTTTTGTCCCATCTCCCCTGTCGGTCGGCTAGGGAAGGAACATGGTTCGGAAGGGTAAGCTGTGCTTGCCTTCAGTGGGTCCCCATCACTGCTGGGCTAACCCTGCGTCCCTCAGCCCCTGCCCGGCCTGGAGCCTCAGCGCAGGTGCAGGCGTCCCCCAGCCCAGACCACCCCCACAGGGGGCTCCTGCTCCTCTCATGTGTCTCGGGCAGAGGTCTCTGCCTGGGATGCGAACCTCTCCCGGACCCCTTCCCCCAGCTGGGGTCCCCATTGGATGCTCCTGCAGCCCGCAGCATTTCTTCTTTGTGCCTCAAGCTCCATGATTTGGGTGGCTTGTCCCCGCCTGACCGTGAGCTTGGAGAGCGCAGAAGCCGAGCTGGCTTCGTGGCCACTGTGCGCCCAGCAGCCTCCCTGGGGCACACCGGGTGAATGCACTCCGGAGCTCCTGAGCACCTGCCCCGAGCCAGGTGCTGGGCTGGGCATGGATGCATCTGCAGCCAGTTCCTCCGAGGAGGAGAGACGGCGGCGGGGTGGCGGGGGCCGGGCGCTGCTGGAGTGAGACTCAGGGTCTGCCTTGGAGCCAAGCCCACCACCGCTTTTCGTGTGTCCCTTGTCATCTGTGGCTGAGCCAGGCTGGCGGGGCTTCGCTTCACTTCGCTGCACACCTGAGCCCTCGCCCTCCCTCCCTCCCGCACCACTCTCTTCCCATGGAGCTGGTGAAGCGGGTGCCCCTCCCTCCCCCCTTCCCGGGAACTCCTGGGGCTGCTGCAGTGCTCTGCCCAGGGACACAGACCCTCCTGGGGTCACTGTGTCTGGTGATGGATGGACCCCGAGTGGTGGCTGTGGGCCCGTGGGCAGTGGGACCTCATCGCTCTCTGTCCCCACACATGCCGCCGCGGCAGGGCTGCTTTGGTGGCGTCCCCTCCCCTGCAGAGCTGACAGGCCGCGCACCCACCCCTTCCCTGCCAGGAGCAGGGAGGAAGGCGTCCATTTAGAGGATCAACTAATTTCACACCTCACTGGTTTCCCATCTGAGCACCCATCCCTGGTGGGCCTGGGCTGGACCCCGCACTCAGGCTCTCGACTGAGGGCCTGCTGGCCTGCTTCTCGCCCCTCACCCCTGCACGGGCGCCTGTGTCTGTGGCTCTTTGCTGCTGTCTGGCTTGTGGGACGTGCTGGTGCCATTGCCGGCAGGGCCCCAGGTGGTACGCATGGCCAGAGGGCCGTATGACGTGCTGGCGAGGACGCCGCCAGGAGCCCTGTGTCCGAGCCGTGCCGGGTACTCCGAGCAGTCTGCACTTGGCCGATATGATAGTGCCGCTGCCCGTCCTCCCCAGCACGGTCGGCGCTGCGCCTTTCTGACACCCAGAGCGCCCCACATCCGGGGCAGTGCTGATGGCTGGGGCAGGGGGATGGCTTTCGGGCAGGTGCGGCCCTGTGACTTGTGAGTGGGCCTTGGGTCCCCGACTTTCTGTCATCTGCACTTGTTTTAGCCGTGTGGGGAGAGCCTTCTATCAGAACTTTCCAGCTAGAAAAACCCAGCTCATCCTGAGAGAGGGTGGCTTTCTCCTCTTCCCATGCTTCTCCTCCTGCCCCCTCTTCTGGACTCTCCCACGGTGGTGACGGGACTGTTCTTGTTTTCCCTCCAAATCTCAAGGTGAATTAAGACAGCTCGTTGAGCCAAGCTTCTGAGGTCCACAGTGTCTTGTTCGTGAAGTCCAGGTGATCAAGGACAGGGTACAGAAGCCCTGGGGTGGGCAGGGCAGAAAGTAGGGTGAGTGTCCGACGTGTGGGCACCGGGAGGCCCAGCCGATCTGCTCAGAGGCTCCAGGAAAGGCCTGGCACTGGTGTCTTTGTTGACAGTAATGACAGCAGCCCCTTTTGGGTCCCTACCTGTCACGGGTCGCAACAGCCTAACAGGGCAGTTTACAGCTTGGAAGCTGTGGCCCACCTGGACCTGGCCTCCTCCAGACCCTCTGGGTGGCTTCTTGCTGGAGGTGACCTGGGCTGGGGTCTGCCGGGCAGGGGCAGGGAGGTGGTGGCCGTAGGGTGGTCTGGGAGTTTGGGGAAGACCATCTGTGGGACCGTGCTTTGCCCAGTTCTGCTTGTGGTGACTGCGGGGCTGTCTGGGACCCAGCCGGGGCCCCTGGTGTTGGTGGGTCAGGAGAGAGGAGCTGGGCGTGTAGGCTCCGATGCCCAAGGCAGGGCTAGCCTCTTGGCCCTGGCTGGTGGCCCTGGCCTTTTGATTGTTACAGATGAGGACATCTATCCCTTCCCCTCTGTGTACCCTGCGTTCTACAGAGGAGGAGACAGGCTGGAGAGGGCCGTGCCCTGTCCCCGTCACCCCGTGTGCAAGGGGATCAGTCCTGCAGTGTCCGGGGGCGTCTCCTACGGTGATGGCTGTGCAGGTTTGGGTGGGGAACGTGATCGGGTTCGGGATACCGGTTGCGCACCAGGCCTTGGGAAAGCATCCGTGTGTGCTGTCTTGTGGGGTCCTCTCAAGAACCCCCTTTAAAGATGAAGAGATGGAGACCCAGGCCACACCCCAGCAGCCCAGCAGCACCTGGCCAAAGCCCCTCTGCCTGTGTGCTGTTTCCTTTGGGGGCAGTGGTGCCCAGGTGGGCGAGCCAAGGAGGCAGTTGGGTCCCAGGCCCTGGGTGTACCCGGAGCGTGGGCTGCCCCTGCCCGTGTGGACGGAATTTGGCAGGTACGCCTGCCCCTAAGAAAAGCAGCTGCACCATTGCTCCCGCGTGAGACCTGAGTGTTCTTGGCTTATCTGTGGCTTTGCACACAGCGGCCTTGGTGCGGACAGGGGGCCCTGGTGCCGTGTGCGGCCAGGCCCCCTGCTCCTCCGGCCTTAGCCATTGCTAGCCGGACGAGGCGGGGTGCCAATCCCAGTGGCTTGGGCTGTGTGTGGACTGGGTCCTCACTGTCCCTCAGTGGGCCAGTTGGGCTGGTTTTATGTCTGTCCATGGTGGCTGCAGACCCTGGCTGGGGCTGGCTCCGAGGGGCCAGGCAGACTCGTGGAGGGGCACTTGGCACGCTCCATAGAAGGAAGGGAAGATGTGTCAGGCAGAAAGCGTCCCCCCATCCCCGTCATCCTGCCCAGCTCAGGCCCGATTTGGGAGAAGGGTTCCATGTGGGGTGGGGGGCTTGGCCAGCCGTGGAGGTGCGTACAAACACCAGCAGTGAAGCTGGGCCCTCTGTGAGTTGGAAGGTCGGGGTGGGGGGTCAGGCGAGTGCTTTCTAGGAGCATGTCTGTCTTGGCTGGAGCCTTAAGACCGTGGGGTTTTTGTCTGGCGCTGCTTGCGGCCCTTCCTTTCTGCCACTTCCTCAGCATTTCAGGCCAGCCCCCGAGAGCTTCAGCGGCAGCCTTGTAGAGGTGCCTTGCCAGCCCCAGAGGGGAGATCGAGGCTCGGAGATGCTGGGGCCCCCGCGGAGTGGCCGTGGTCCTGGGGGGGGGGGGCGTCTCCAGCATCGTGCTGCCTGGGTGGTCTGCGACGTGTGGGGAGGGGGAGCGGCCTCTCCTCTCCCACTGCACGGCTCGCCGCCCCTCCCGGAGCCACGGGCCTTGGCACGAGCTCAGGAATCCCACATTATCTCAGCCGCTTCCAGCTTCCTCAGCAGGGCGCGGGGCTGCTCCCCTCCCGCACCGGCCACATCTGGAACCCATTACCTTGGGGTGTCGGCGCGGCGGGCTTCCGGGGCCGTGCAGGCAGCACTCTCCCCGGCATCAGCCACAGCTGTGCCCCTGGCCCGGCCCCCTCGGACAGGAGAGGCTGGCCTGGGGCCAGCGTGGCCGTGGGAGGGCAGGGAGAAGTGTCCCTCCCCAGTGGGCGTGGGCCTCCCCGTGAGGAGCCAGGTGGGGCTGGAGAATGTCTCTGGCTGGCCTGGTCTTCCAGCTTCCAGAACCAGCACCTGGAAATTCAGTGTCAGGGTCTGAAGGGCCCGGAGGGACGGTCCCCGGTGTGTGGGGAACTGAGGGCCAGAGAGGCGGGTCCCTTGCCTGAGTCCTTGCAGTGCCCTGGGACCAAGGACTGAGCCCTGCCTCCTAGACGGCGGCCCCTGCGCGCTGTGGAGACTGTGCTCCTAGGAGGGGCGGCCGGGGTGGCGGTCTTGGGCCTCAGTGGGCAGGTGGCACAGAGAGTGGTCCAGGAACCCGCCGCCTGGGGACGGGATGTGAACCCAGGCGGACTCTCAGCCTTTGGCCAAGCTGTTGGGCCATGCGGGGAGTGTGTGCTGGGCTTCTCTCAGCGGGGCCTTCGAGGGGCGTCCTGGGCATGGAGTTTGCCCCGAATGCCGCCTTCAGGCCTTCATCGCCCATCAGTGCGGCGAGCGTGTGGGGGCAGATGCACCCGCGGGGGGCACGGAGCCGTCCTCAGTACCTGCAGATGGAGAACTGCGCGGGGCGCTGTGCCATCCTGTCCCTCGGCGGGTGCCACCGAGGACCCGCCCCGCTTGTCCCTGGCAGCCACGCTGGTTCTGGGCCCGGGCTCAGCCCACAGTTTTTGCTGACCCTGCAGGAACTGCTAATTAAGCTAATAGTTCCCAGAGCTCCCTGACATCAGTTGACGGGATCAGCCTTGCTGGAGAGACTCAGTGATAAGACGCTCCCCGCCTGCTTGGTGTAATTTGTTATTAAACAAACACTGCTCGGTTCATTATGAAGCCATCTCTGTCCTCCTCGAGGTGCCGCTGGCGTCGTCGTGCTCCAGGCCTGGGATGCCCGGCCAGGGCACCTGGCTTCCGGGATCCCTGGGAGCTGCAGCAGGTACGGACTGGGGCCTCCCTGGGCCCTGGGGTTTCCTCCCACTCTTTGAGGGGTGAAGCCAGGGGCTTCCCCAGCCTGGGCCAAGGGGTCCGGGGGAATAGCAGCTTGCAGAAGATAAACAGCATGGGAGTGGTCACATTAAAGCTCCATCTTTGGGGCCCCGTCTGAGCGAGCCCAGGTCCCTGGATGGGCCTCCTCCCGGTGAAGGAGGACACGCCTGGCTGTATGGCCCTGCCTGCTTCCGGCTTTGGCTCCTGCAGTGCCCGGTGTCCCCACAGGCTCAGCAGAGGGCTGGTCTGGGTGTGACAGGGGTGTGACCAGGCCTCCACGAGCAGCTGAGGCCCCTTCCAGAAAGGACAGCAGCTACCCTCACTCTGGCGTCCCAGGGCTCGGTGAGGATGCCCTGTGGGCCTGGGGTTTCCCTTCCAGGGCCAGCTAGCCCCTGCCATGTGGGACAGATGCTCCCTGTGGAGTGACAAGGCCTGGGCGGCGGAAGTTTCTGGAGAGCTGGTTGTCCTGCTTTGAGTGAGAGATCAGGTGTGCCATTCTGTGGGTGGTGCACGCGTGTGTGTGTCTGTGCATGTGTGAGTGTGAGGGCCTTTTGGGCCCCGTCGTCCCTGCGAGCTCCCCACAACCTGGCCCTGTCCGGGGCCTCCTTGCTCCCCAGGTGCTTCCTGGGTTTGGGAGTCCTGGGCCCGGTTCAGGATTCCACCTGGGCATCTGGGTGACCTCTGGAAAGCCCCTTCCCCTCTTGGGCCAGGTGGGCACCCATCCCCCAGCTGTACCATCGCCTCCTGCAGCCTCGTGGTTCAGGGGGGAGGGGGAGGCTGAGTTGGGAGGCCCCTTTTCCCAGCACCTGCAACCTTGCTTGTGTCCGCTGCATTCAGCCACACACACGCGCGTGCATGTGAACTCGTGCCAGACCCCCGACTCGAGTGGATGAGCACGGAGTCAGCTGTGCCTCACGGCGCAAGGCAAGGTCCTTTTCCCTCTCAAGTGTTGGATCTTCCTGGGCTGAAGATGTGGCAGGTCGCTGGGCATGTGGTGGGGGCACCTCATGGCCGGACCCCCTGCGACACGGCCTGGGCCTGGCACTTGGTCTCCCGATGAGGGGGCAGGAAGGAGGATGGTCTGTCCTCACCAGGGGATGACTGCGGGGGCCTCAGCGGGCCATGTGGGGTGACGGGTTTGAATGTCCTCACACTGAGCTTAAACCCTGGTTCCACTGCCGCCTGGCAGAGCCCACCCTGTCCCCTGCAGGCTCCCCTCGGGGCGGCTGCTCCCACTGCCTGGACCACTGGGCCCCCTCCGGCCTGGCTGGCTCCTCTTGGGCCGGGTTCTCCATGAGGCCTTTCCGGGCCGCCAGGACCACCCTGGGCCTCCCTGCCTTTCCACCCCCAGTTCCCTCTCTTATTTGCATACAGGTTCGCCCTGTGTCTCCCCCAGTGGGCTCTCTGCCGTGTCCCTACATCTGGCGTGAGAAGGCAGGCCGGTCTGCGTCTGACAAAGGGCGCGTGGTCACCCCTCCTTTGATATTCGGTGTCCATGTTGGTGCGGCCGGGCTGTGCGGAGCCTTTGGGGTGTCAGAGTGCCCGCTGCAGCGTGACGGCCCAGTCGTCCTTCTTCGTCACCCTGAGCTGTCCCCAGCAGTCGGCTGGGCGTGGTGCTGAACTCCTGGGTGGGGACACCTGGACAGAAGTGTGGCCCCTGGGAGCCCGTGGTGTGGTAGAGCCCCGGGTGAGGCTGCGGGGTGGCTGGGGCCAGCAGTGGCAGGCCCTGGGGGCCTTGTGCGTCACGGAGCTCGGACCATGGAGGGGTGGGCCAGAGGGAGCCCTGATGCCTCCTGACGCACACGTGCTAGGGGCGGTGGTGGCCGCGTGGCTGGCGTCCGGGGTACCATAGTCATGGAGGGAGGCAGTGGCAGCGCAGTGGCCAGCGCAGTGTCCCCTCTGCTAGCTCATTTGGGATGACTCCCAAGGGCCTGGGGTGAGGCTGCGTCATGCTGGCCGGGGGGTGCCCATGCCGGGACCTTTCTCCCCAGGAGCTGGTGATAGAGCTGGGGTGGGGGGTCAGTTGGCGCTGGGGCTCCTGGGTGGACTCTGGGGTCGGCAGGTGGTAGGGCCCCGGGCGAGTAGACAGTCCCTATTCCCAGGGACCCCATCAGACCCCCACCCCAACTAGAACTCTTCCCCCCTGCTGGCCCCGTGGAGGCAGCGGGGCATGGGGTCAGAGTGGGGGCCCGGCTGCCCTGCTCCTTCAGGTGAGGCCTTGGGTGAGTCCCTTGTCCTCATGGGGCCTCTGTTTCCCCTTCTGTGGGGTGGGACTGCCCTGAGAGCTTAGTGGGACCATGTTACTGGAGCAGGGGGTCCCCCGGAGTAGCAGCTGCTGTCCTCGGCCCTGCTGTTGAAGTTGAATGAAGGCACATGGGCTGCAGGCTGGCTCCGGGCTCGCTGGGCGGTGCCGTGGGGCACGTGTGCACCCGGTTTGAGCGGGCCGTGTGAGCAGTGAGGGGAGCCCATGCTGGCAGCGTGCCCAAGGGCACCAGGCTGTGGGCGAGGTCCACAGAGAACTCTTGTGCTCATAGCATGGCCATGGCACGTGGGCCTGGAGCAGAGCCGGGTGGCTGATTTTAGGCCCGGTACCCCCTGGCTCACTGGGCCTGCAGCCCGGCCCTGGGGTGTGCGACAACAGGCTTGGGGGTGGCCTTTGGCACCTTTGAAATGACCCTGTCTCTGCATGTTCCTGAGGACAGGGGACGTCACCCAAGTTGGGGGACAGCAAGGGGAGCTGAGAGCGCTGTGCCCGAGGCCAGTTTCTCCCCTGCGTGGCACGGCATGGCGGGCGGGCAGGCCGACGGGAGGGCCGTGGCCCTTTCCTGGGTGCTGCTGCGTGTCGAAACTAGTCGCTGACGTGGCCAGGGGTGTTGAAATCCAAGTGCTCATGGGTTTCCCAACATCCTGCCAGCCCGTCATAGGACCCAGTGGTAGGAGCCTGGGTGCCAGACCCAGCCTAGGCCTCCCTGTCCGAGTGCCCAGCTCCCTGCTTCCTCCCTGGGGAGATGAGGAGAGGCCATTCTCCCCCCACTGCTGCCCAGGCTGATGGCGGTGGTTGTGGCATTAGGACAGGGTGACATGACCCTGGGCCCACGTAGTGTTTGTGACTTGCCCATTTTATGTAGATCACTCGGCTTTGGAGTGGGGGGGGTAGGATTTGAACCCAGGGCTTGGAGTCTGTGCCGTTGCTGCCCTCAGGGCAGGAAGGAGCAGGGAGGGGAAAGGAGGAGCGGAGGCGGTCAGGGACATGGCGCGGTGTGCCTGCACTGGTCTCGTGGCAGATGGCGCAGCCAAGGGCCCTAGCCCCTGTGCCCTCTGACGGCCTGCCCTGGCCGGGCATGGGCCCCTTTCCTGACTGACCCCCTAGCGAGGAGACCATGGGAAGTGGGGAGCCTGAGGCAACCCTGGGAGGGGCGCTCCTCTCCCTTCACCTGGAGCAGGGCCTGGTCCTGGACTGCCCTGCAAGAGGACAGATGGCCACTGTGGCTGCAGTCACTGATCGTCCACTGTGCTCCAGGCACCTGACCTTGGGGGGATCAAGCAGTCTTCCTGTAACCCCTGGGGTTCGCGTTCTGATGCTTGGTGTTCAGAGGTAGAAACAGGTTAGAGAGCCGGCTGACCTGCTGGGGTCGCATAGCCAGTGTGCAGCGAACCGGTGCCCAGGTGTCCAGCGAACCGTTGTCCCTGGGATTCCTCTGGGTCAGACTTGGGGGGACATGGTCCAGCAGGAGAGTGCTCTCTTGGGGGCACATCCCAGCTCTGCTCTTCTGAGCGGGCCCACCTTGGACAGGTGGCCCAGGGTCCCCAGGGGGACACTGCTGGCCTGGGCCTGGAGCTGGTTGAGAACACTTCCAGTACCTGGTTCTGTGGGTGAAGGGGAGCAGGACAGGGGCCCACAGGACAGTGAGGCCCCCTGCTGCGGGGCGGGGGGGCTGGGCTTCTAGGAAACCTGTGGTCAGGCCTCGCCCTGGCTGTGGCGTCTGATTGTCGCTCGTCAGCAGGGGAGGGGCGCTGGAGACCGTCTCTTACGGAGGAGGAAGCAGGTGCCCAGAGAGGATGAGGGGCCGGGCCTGGGCCACACAGCGAGGCAACCGCCAAGCCGGGGGCCGTGGAGAAGGGGGCCTCGGGAGACCCGCGCTCTGGTGAGGTGGACATCTCCGTGGTCGGGGTGGGGAGGATGCTGTGGGTTACCCTCGGGCTGGGAGTGACCCAGCGGGAACTCCCGTGACCCCCGAAGTGGCTCTTGGTTATTGAGCACCTGCCCTGTGCCCGGGCTGTGGTTGATGCCGCCTGCTCCTGTGGGTCTGCCGGGCACCGGGCAACCACTTACGTCCTCACACAACTGCGTCTGGAGGGCTCATCTTCCAGATGAGAGCATCGTAGCCCAGAGGGGTGATGTCGTTTCCTGTAGTCTTGGGCCACGAGAGGGTGGGACTGGACATGGGCCCTCGTCTCAGTGCTTCCTGCTGCCAAGGGTCCCCCTCATCTGTCTGCCACCCTCCCTGTGGCCGTGGCCCGGGGGTCTGTCCCGTCCTCACAGAGTGCAGGGGTCGTTTTGCGGGGCGATGTAGGAAACTACTGTGTTGTAGCTGGAGGAAGATGAGTGGTGCCTCCTACAGAAAGCCCTCCCTGATGTCCGCTCCCAGACAGCATGCCTTTCCTGCTGCTGTGCGTCAGTGATAGCTCTGTGGGCTCCTGGGACAGTCTGTCTTTGGACAGCTCTCCCTGGGCAGGGCCCAGCCTTGGTGATCTGCCTACTCCTGGCACAGGGGCAGTGGAGGAACAGGTGTCCTACTGGTGAGCGCTCCATGACCCGTGCAGGGAGCTGAGCCTTTCCGAGGACCTGAGCCCTCGGACCCAGCGGGGTTGAGTCCCATGCCTGCGGCCCTTCCCGGCCTGGAGTCCGAGTCGGAGTCGTACAGCCAGGAGTGGAGCCCAGGCCTGCTGGCCGTGGGCCACCTGCTGCTTACCACCTGTGGGGAAGGGTGAGGAAAGGCCAGCTTCATGGTCCCTAGTCCACTTCCACTGCCTCCTCCTGGCCACTTTCTTCATATGTGACGGCGTCCCTTTGCTCAGAGAGGTGGCTTAACTGCTTGACTTGCACAGCTTGCCAATGCCTTGGGATCTCTTTAAAACTTGGTGCTTGCTCCGCTGCTTCTTAAGGACCATGGTGAATCCTGCAGTCTGTACTGGCCCGTACCTCCCTTTCTCACCTGCACCCTATGCGTGGATTTGTTAAGTCTACGTGGGACCTCTCTATGCCAGGTCCTAGGCTAGGCTCCAGGCCAGGCCCCAGGGATGCCTGATGAACCAGTTGGGGCTCCTGCCCTCTGGAGCCCCCAGACTTTAGCAACCTCAGACAAGCTGGCTTGGGGCTCTCTCGGGGCTGTGTGGTAGAGGAGGTCCCTACTCTGGGTGAGAGGATCAGGAAGGCATCCTGGAGGAGGTGTTTAAATTGGGTTGGAGTGAGCCAGGAGACACGTAGGGGAAGTTTCGGCCCAGGGAACAGCCTGTCCAAGCCGAGAGGCCCAAGAGCTGGTGTGTTCCTGGAATGACCTGGTTCCAAGGCTGGGGGTGGAGAGTGGGCAAGCCCGGAGAACACGGGCGAGGGGAGGGCGGGAGGTGGCCGCTGTGGCTGTGGTTGGCCCAGGCACTGCAGGAAACCTTCCCCCCTCCAGAATGGCCCCTGGGCCCTCGCTCAGCTGCACAGTCAGGGTCTGGGAGATGAGGGAGCTTCTTGGACGGAGACTGGGGGGGTTCCCTGGGGGGACCTTGGCCCTTTCTGGAGTTCTGGGGTGTTGCTGGGGGTGTTGGTTCTGGGCAGCTGGTGGAGGCTCCCAGCAGGCCCCGGCCCAGAGTAAACCCTGGTTCATGTCTGGGTCAGCCCAGGGACTGTTCGGATGGGCTGGCGTTTGAGTTCGCCAAGCGGCCTCTTGTCGAGGTCAGACCTCTCATCTTACAGCCGAGGACACAGGCTGGAGGCAGATGGGTGGCGGGGGGGTTGGTGCTGGGCAGGGAGCTCCTGCCCCCCCCCCCGCCCCCGCTCCTTCCAGCTCACCTGGGGGCAATGGAGGGGCTCTGGGGGGTGGGTGGAGTTTTGGAGAAAATCAGATCTGCGTTGGCGTGGAGGGGGCTTTAGGTGGGGAAGTTTGTATAAGGGGCTGACAGGGAGATGCTGAGATTCTGTAACCCCCCTCCCCCCGAAACCCCCAAACCAAGCACCCTGTAGCTCTGTCATCAAAGCCAAAGAAACGTGGGAGCCAGCCACGGCGTCCCACCCAGCCACGGCGTCCCACCCAGCCCCGGCTGGTGCTCCTGTCCTCTTGCTGCGGGACGGCCTTTTTCTCGAGTGCAGGTAGATAGTGGCCTGTCTCACTATTTAATTTTAAACAAAAATGCAGTATGGGTTTTTGGTTTCTGTCAAAGTTGGGATCTCCTGTAGGAAGGGACCTGCCCTCTTGGGACTGGCCAGACCTTCTCATGGCCAGCGGAGGACAGGACCAGAGCACTCCTGGAGAGGACCCGGGACCCCAGGGGTCCTGTGCTGGTCAGTGCCCTCCTGTTACCCTGGGGGCATTCCCCGGGGCTGGGGCGTCATAGTGGCTGCTGGGCCCCCCAGGGCGTGCATGCGGGCGTGTGCTGCGTGCCCTGGTGTGCGTCCAGCTGCGCTCCCCTGCCTGAGTGGTCCCCACCCCGCTGCGGGGGTGCCGGTTCCCGCCAGGGCCCCTGATGTCAGCATCCCTGCTGCCCCGCTCTGCTGCCCCTCCTTCTCCAGCTGCCTCCTCCCCTCTCCCCCCCGCACCTTGTGCCCAGGCAGCCTCGGCCTCACTGTCCGGCTTCCGCTGACCAGCTGTGTGGCCTTGGGCAGGTTGAACTGCGTGTGATGGGGCCTCACTTTCCCTGTCTGTAAAAAGACGGTGACCTTGATGAGCTGTGTGCTGTGAAGTGCCCTGTGCTGGGTCTCACGTGTCGGGGGTGTCAGAGGACACTGGCAGCGCCCCTCCCCGGCTGGCGTTTACAGCCCTTGGGCACCGGGCAGGGGCCTTCTGCTGTCTGTAGATGCACGGCCTTTGGGAGGGACTTGCCCAGCTTCCTGCACCAGAGACCGAAGGGTCTGGGCTCTGAGTCCGTATGGGCTGCGGGGTTTGAGGGAGGCAGGAAGCCACAGTGGGGGCCAATGGCACTGGATTTGGGGAGCCCGGGCAGGGCTGCAGTGGGTGGGTGCAGGACGCGCGCTCTTCGCCGGGCTCACTGCGCGGGTGGGCTGGGCTGAGCTTACCTCCAGGCTGGGCCTGGTCTGTGTGTCCTGGCCCCACACCCTCCCTTCCTCCCAGGCACACTTTCTGCTGCCATTCCGGATGGGCCAGCAGCTCCCCCTGGAAGCCCTGAGACCCCTGGCCGAGGGGTGAGCCTAGTGCGGGGCTGGCACTGGGGAGCAGGGACCCTGGCCGGCCTTGCTTAGCGTCTGGGACCTCATGGGAGACAGGACTCCAGGCTCGTTGCTTCTGAGCTGTGAGGCCAGGGGAGCCCTCCCTCTGTTCCTGGGGCCCCTAGGCAGTGTTGGCGGTGACTGCTCTTGGCCAGCACCAGGGGTCATTAGGTCACGGATGGGCTGAGCTGGGTACCCCCCAGTCACCCTGTGCCATCTCCTAGTGCAGGGGTGGTGACCCGAGTTCCTGACTGTCTGACCAAGGAGCCCACTCGCTCTGGGGCTGTCTGTCCGGGTGGGGCCCAGCTGAGCGGGGGGGCCCCCATTGTGTGGCCCCCTGGCAGGAGGCCCCTGTGTGGCACTGCCTTGGGCTTCGAGGCAGAACGTGCTGGCCATAAACAGAATCTCCCATTCGTGTGCAGCTCTGTGGACCTCGGCCTGGGGACCCCACGTGGCTCCATCAACCCCATCACCTGTCTTGACGGCTGTTGCTCCGTCTCTCTGGTTTTTCTTGGATGTCATGTCAAGGGTCACTCGAGTGACCCGTCCTTCCCGAAGCCTTGCCTGCGTGGTGTATGAGCGTTTTGGTAATGAAGCAGGACCGTGCCCGGTGAGGCCCGCTGGGTGCCAGCTGGGTCACCCAGGGTCCAGGCACCGCCACCACCTTCTCCAGCACAGGTGTCTGCGGGAGCACGGGGTGGTGGGGGCCTTGCCCCCAGTGTCACCACCACCAGAGGAAGCAGGGTCCCACGTGGTCCGGTCCACACACACCGTCTCCCCCTGTGTTGGATTTTGGTAGCAAGCAGTGCCCTGTTCTGAGGGTTTAGAGTTTCTGTTCGGGGCTCTGCTTCCTCCCTTCTTTCCGCTCCCGTGTGCGAGTGTTGTGTTGGTCACAGCTTCACTTCTGGGGGGGCGATGGGGCGCTGAGCACGGTGAGCACGGGGCTGGGGCAATGCCAGGGTGGTGGGGCCGGGGTGTTGTGCTGACTGCCTTTGGGGATTAGGGGTGCCTTCAGCTGGAAGTGGGCAGGGGCCATGCGGGCGAGGCCGGGGCGGGGAGGAGGGGAGAGTGCGAGTGAGGAGGGCTGAGCTCCCGGGGGTGCCCGGCCACCACGGGTGTTGCGTGTGATGGTTGTGCACAGGGCCCAGCACCAGGACCCTGCCCCCCCCCCCC